>NW_026712245.1:4049928-4414928 GCF_030504385.1 Musca domestica | reverse complement strand
AACTCAAGTCTCCAGAGAAATTTCGACATAAATTCACTCTACAATTCCACAACTACTGTGTGACGACAAACGTTTCATTCATTCATTCATTCAGGTCTGTGTACGTGAGATAAATTGTTCCTTTTTTGCTTACACATACACACACTTGTGTATGTGTGTATTTATTTTGTTAACGTATGTGTATTTGTTTTTTCTTCTGTAAAAGTAAACGTGGGTAGTAATAATAAGGCCCAAGTACCAATGCACACATATTTGAGAAGTGTGTTATTTGCTTTATATTTTAGCAATGAAAGGATGCAAACAAACAAAGAAAGAAACAAAAAAAAAATGAAAACGGAAAAGAAGAACGTCAGGAAAAATAGAACGTAGAGCATTTCTAACACGAACCTTCCAACACTTGGCAACATTCATACGAAATTACAGATACAGACCAACATGTGTGTGTGTGTTTTTAAAAGGAGAGGAAACAAAATAAAAACAAATAACTGTATGGTGGCCAAGAGACATAGCCTGGTGTTAGATACTCTACCCAAATTTGGGAAGTATAATAAAAAATACGGTCATTCACCAAAACTATATCCACATTTTATAAAAATTCACGACTTTAGCTCAAGAAGACCTTGAAAATGGGTTTTAAACACCACGGCAATAGCTCAAGTTATCGTTAAGAAAATATGTTTAAAGTTCAACGACTATTTTGGTTCTTTTTAAAATCCACGACTATTTTGGCCTTTGAAAAAATATTTTATTTTAAAAATTCACCACTATTTTGGCTTTTGAAAAAAATATTTTATTTTAAAAATCAACGACTATTTTGGTCCTTATTAAAATCTACCACTATTTTGGTCCTTGCAAAAATGATTTGTTTAAATCCATGACTATTTAGTTCCTTTTTAAAAACCACGACTATTTTAGTCCTTTTTAAAATCCACGACAATATTGACCTTTGAATAAAAAAAATATTTCAGGTTAAAAATCAAGAACTATTTTGGTCCTTTTTAAAATCATCGAATATTTTGGTCCTTGAAAAAATATTTTATTTTAAAAATCCACGACTATTTTGGACCTTTTTAAAATCTACGACAATTTTGGTCTTCGAAAAAATATTTTATTTTTTTTTTAAATTCCACAACTATTTTGGTTAATAAAAAAAATATTTTAAAAATCAACGGCTATATTAGTTCTTGAATAAAAAAAATATTTTTTTTTTCTTGAATTCCACGACTATTTTGGTAATTAAAAAAATATTTTAAAAATCAATGGCTATTTTAATCCTTGAACAAAAAAAAAAAAATATTTTAAAAATACACGACTATTTTGGTCCTTGAAATTCCACGCCTACGGCTGTGAGAGTCCTTGAAAAAATATTCTTTAAAATTCCACGCCTATAGCTGCGAGAGTCCTCGCAAAAATATTCTTTAAAATTCCAAGCCTACAGCTGTGAGAGTCTTTGCAAAAATATTCTTTTAAAATCCGTGTCCTTCGGTCTCAGAGTCCTTGGGAAAATATTATTTAAAAATGCACGCCTATGGGTCTCAGTATTTTTGCAAAAATATTCTTTAAAAAATCCAAGTCTATGGTCTCAGAGTCCTTGGAAAAACATTCTTTAAAAATTCACGTCCATGGCACTCAGATATCTTGGAAAAATATTCTTTAAAAATTCACGCACATGGCTTTCAGAGTTCATGGAAAAATATTCTTCAAAAATTCAAGCAGAGTTCTTGGAAAAATATTCCTTAAAAAATCCACGCCCATGGCTCTGATTCCTTGCTAAATTATTCATAAAAAACCCACGATTATGGATATCAGAGTCATTGCAAAAATATTCTTTAAACTTCCACGCCTATAACTGTGAGAGTCCTTGCAAAAATATTCCTTAAAAATCCATGTCCATGACATTCAGAGTCCTTCCCAAAATATTCTTTTAAAAATCCACGCCCTTCGGTCACGGAGTCCTTGCAAAAATATTCTTTAAAAAATCCACGTATTTCGGTCAAAGAGTCCTTGCAAAAATATTCTTTTAAAAATCCACGCCCTTCGGTCACGGGGTCCTTGCAAAAATATTCTTTAAAAAATCCACGTGTTTCGGTCAAAGAGTCCTTTCAAAAATATTCTTTTAAAAATCCACGTCTTTCGGTCACAGAATCTTTGCAAAAATATTCTTCTAAAAATCTACGCTATGGGTCTCAGAGTCCTTGCAAAATTATTCTTTAAAAAATCCACGCCTCTGGTTCTGAGAGTCCTTTCAAAAATATTCTTTAAAAATACCACGCCTCTGGTTCTGAGAGTCCATTCAAAAATATTCTTTAAAAAATCCACGCCTCTGGTTCTGAGAGTCCTTTCAAAAATATTCTTTAAAAAATCCACGCTTCTGGTTCTGACAGTCCTTTCAAAAATATTCTTTAAAAAATCCACGCCTCTGGTTCTGAGAGTCCTTTCAAAAATATTCTTTAAAAAATCCACGCCTCTGGTTCTGAGAGTCCTTTCAAAAATATTCTTTAAAAAATCCACGCCTCTGGTTCTGAGAGTCCTTTCAAAAATATTCTTTAAAAAATCCACGCTTCTGGTTCTGAGAGTCCTTTCAAAAATATTCTTTAAAAAATCCACGCCTCTGGTTCTGAGAGTCCTTTCAAAAATATTTTTTAAAAATCCACGCCTCTGATTCTGAGAGTCCTTTCAAAAATATTTTTTTAAAAATCCACGCCTATAGGTCTCAGAGTCCTTCCAAAAATATTCTTTAAAAATCCACGCCTTTGGGTCTCAGAGTCCTTGCAAAAACATTCTCTCCGCGAATAACTCCTTAAACTAAACCTTAAAATCCACGCCTTTGGGCCTCAGACACCTTGAAATTCCCAAACGACTGTCCATAGTCCTTGCAAAAATATTTTTCAAAAATCAGAATCTGCAGCTTTCATAGTTTTTGAAAAAATATTCTTCATTATATCTCGGATAATCGCTGATCTAATACTCCGATTGTCCTCGAAGAAGCTTTCTTGGTACTAGTGGAGAATCGTCTTTACCCCCTTGCCTCAACTCGTAGGTTTTCTATATCAACATTTTCGTCCCAAACCCAACCTTAGTCCCTCTTTTTTATCAGTCAAACCTGTAGCGTACAAGTTTACCACAACATAGAATACCTTGGGGTACCCCGTGTATGTGTGTTATTATTTTTCTTTCTGTATTTGTTGTTGTTGTTTTTGGCCATGCTCACGTTGTATAGCCTGATGCCAGATGCGATGTAATGTACTCACACACACACACACACTCACTCATAAACAATGAGTGTTGGTTGAGTTTCCTCTATCTCTTTCCTATATGGCCCCCACAGGCACATCAGCACTTCTCTGCAATTTTTGCAAAACAGTAGCAGCAACAACAACAACGACATTGCCCGCCTGGCTGGTGTACGGACAATTTCACATGGTCTTCTGTTGGGTTTTGTTTTTCCAGCGAAGGCGAGTGTGTGTGTGTGTCGGTGTGTTAGTGAGTGTTTTCTTTCAGTTTAACATTGTTTTTCCAGTTTTGGCCAAAATGTGAGGGAAAAAAAAACCCCGAATGCATGGGAAAAAGTGAATGTGTTGTAACACAGAGTGTTTGTATATGTGTGGTGTGCGTCAGCATGTGTGTGTGAGTGAGTGGGTGTTGAAAGACACGTGTTGGGTTGGTATTTACTTTCATTTTCAGTTGGTTTTTGTGTTTTTGTTTTCTGCTCACCATAGGTATTTTGTTTTTGGTTATTTTGTTTTGTTTTACTGGCGAATTGTGTTGAAACAATTGTATATTTCATGACGTGCTTTCTGTTTATGTAAGTATGCGTTTGTATAGGTGTGTGTATGTGTGTGCATTTGTTGATAAAATAAAAGTACATAGTTGTTGATTCTATAACACTTTAAGGCTTTTATTTATTTGCATTACCAAACTAACACACTCAGACGAAACACCCCACATTGTGTAGATGTTTTAGGGGGAAGGGGCAAAGAGGTCTCTCTTCATTCACACGCAACGTCATTTGAATTTGAATGTTCTTCAATTTTTGTTTATCTTTTTTTCCGTTGGTTTTCATTGAAGCAAAAAGCGAACGTGGTTATGGTTATGGCAGAGTGTTGAAAATAATTAATGGTTGATAAACTTGACATTAGGTACAAGTGGGGTAGGAAACTTTAAAAATGAAAAAGTAGGCAGGATATATTTTGGAATCATAATGTCTGGATTTTAAGAAAATCTGTTTGAGATACATATCGTCACCAGAAATGAATTGAGCTCAATATCTTCATATTGCCAGCTTAAAGCTCGCTTAATAGCATGGGCCCATACCTCAAACGTAAACTCATTATAAATATACCCCCAGCCATATGGAGGATTTTTTTTTTTTTTTTGAAAATTTTGAACTTTTTCCTGAAGGAGTGGACCGTTATTGTCCATCTCCGAACTCGATCTAAGTTGAACAATAATAGTATGATATACCAAGTTTGTTTCAAACCAGCTACTCCCTACGAGAGTTCTTGTGTGCGCCAACCAGACAGACAGATGTACGGACACCTCTAGATCGATTACAAAAGTCCTGACCCTAGGTCTTCTTCGACCAAATCCGTTTCAGGACATTTGTAATCGATTAGAGGTGTCCGTCTGTCTTTCTGTCTGGTTGGTGCACACAATAATTCTCGAAGGGAGTAGCTGGCTTGATCCAAACTTGGTATTTCGTAGTATTATTGTTAAACATAGACCGAGTTCGGAGATGGGCAATAACGGACCATTCCTTCTAGTAAAAGTTAAGAACTTTCAAAGAAAAGGATTGTCCAATTTGTGCAAACTTTGCAAATCCAAATATTTTTTATCAGTGCTATGTGAGGTGGGAAAATGGACAATATCGGTCCATTCCATCCACCACAAAGGGTCAAAATTTTGAATAATTAAAACTATCATAAAATGCAAAATAAGCATCCGATTGTCTTAAAATTTCAAAGATCTCAATAGTTTTACTAATACTAATCTGGTGTAAAGATGGAAAAATATCGGTCCACTTTTCAGATACCTCCCCCACAAACGGGTCAACATTTTGAATAACCATGAAGCTCATGAATTGCGAAATGAGCGTACGATTATTTTTAAGCTCGCACAACCCAATACTTTTATTAACACAAGATCTGGTATAAAAATGAAAAAAAAATCGGCCTACCCCTTGGTACCTCCACCAAATTTGGTCAAATTTTTGAATAATTATGAAACTCATAAAACGCGAGATAAGCATCCAATTATGTTCAAACACATTGGCACATCCCAATATTTCTACTAATACAAGATCTGGCTTGAAAGTTGATATATATATAGGTCCACCCCTTCTGGTACCTTCACCACAAAGGGTCAACATTTTGAATTATTGTATCTCTTATAATTTGCGAAATAAGCAACCGATTCTCTTCGAATCGCACATCCCAATATTTTTTTTCCACACAAGACCTGGTGTGAAGATGGAATATGACGGACCATTTTTTCTTTCATTCTTACTTCCCTCAGAACGGGTCAACATTTTAAATAATTATATATCGCATTAAACCCGAAATAACCAATAGACTCTCTTTACATTTTACACATCCCAAAATTTTGGGATATATGGTATCACTTCTTCTGGTACCTCCCCCACAAAGGGATCAAAATTTCGTGTAACAAAACGTCATAAAAATTGGGAAATTAATATCCGAATCTCTTCAAATTTCACTCATTACAATATTTCTACCAACACGAAATGTGGTGTTAAGATGATAGATATCGACATACCTCTTTTGGCACCTCCCCGACATAGGGTCACAAGTTTAAACACTTATATAACAATTTCATAACTTGCGAAACAAGTCAGCGACTCTTTCGTACATATCTACATATTTCTCTCAACCCTGGATCTGATGTGAATATGAAGGGCACATTAACTTTGCCACTTCGTTTGTAACTCCTCGAAATACCCATTTTAGACCCAGTATAAATTCTGAGTTGATTTAGCGATGTTCGTCTGTCTGTGTGTCTGTTGTCATCACGTTATCTTTGTACCGATTTGAGATAGAAGGCTAAAAGTTTGCGCTCATATGTATTTTGCCAAGTAGGCAGGTTAAGTTCGTAAATGGGTCATGCCGGTCCACGTTTTCGTATAGTCCTCATGTAACGGTACCTCCCGATATTGGGTATTTTAATGATTTTTTTTGTCAAATTTCGTATTTAATGTTCCTAATGGGTACTTCAGCCTATGACAAAAAATGTCGTATGCAGACCCAGGTCTTCGCATAGACCCCATATAACGGTACCTGCCAATATTCGGTATTTTGATGATTTTAGCGACATTAATCACCAGATATGTTTCCTATTTCGTATTTGGAGATCCTTATGGGAACTACAGCCTATGACAAAAAATGTCGAATGCAGGCCCAGGTCTTCGTATAGCCCCTATACAACGATACCTCCATTATTCGGTATTTTGTTGATATTAGCGACATTATTCACCGGAATTTTTTTCGGATTTCGTATTTGGAGATCTTAATGGGTACTACAGCCTATGGCAAAGAATTGCAAATGCAGGCCTACGTCTTCGCATAGCCCCCATATAACAATACGACCCTTATTCGGTATTTTGATGATATTAGCGACATTATTCACCGGAATTGTTTCAAATTTTGAACTTGAAGATCTTAATGGGTACTACAGCTATGACAAAAAATTACATATGCAGACCCACGTCTTCGTATAGACCCCAAGTTTTTCCGAAAATTTCCGGAAATTTTTCAAGATTTTTCAAAACGGTGAAGGGTATTAAAAGTTCGGCCAGGTCGAACAAATTTCCCTGTGGCAAAAAATTGCAAATTCAGGCCCACGTCTTCCAACATATAATAGCCAACATATAACGATATCTCCATTATTCGGTATTTTGATGATATTAGCGTCATTATTCACCGGAATTGCTTCAAATTTCGTATTTAGAGATCTTAATGGGTACTAAAGCCTATGAAAAAAGTTATATATGCAGGCCCACGTCTTCGTATAGACCCCAAGTTTTTCCGAAAATTTTCGGAAAATTTTCAAGATTTTTCCAAATGGTGGAGGGTACATTTCTCTTACACATTTTAATTTTTTTTTTTTTTTTTTTTGAATTAAGATTCCTTATAAGTCAGCAGAGGTGTCTCTTTGGTCCTTCTTTCAAAATATGGTTAAGAAATTACCTTAAAAAGGGATTATTGTTAGTCAAAGCTTTCTACTAATTTGTTTGTCATGCAATTCTACATGAGGTCCTAGGAGACATCAAAAGTCTAAATTTTACCTAAACGCCAGAAGTTCAAAAATCCAAAAATCTTTTTGTGCGTTTATGCAAAACTCTTGTACATAACATCATTTTAGAAGGATGACGTCAAAGACAAAAATACTCATCATCAAATATAACTCTATGTTGCCAAAGAAAAGAAAACTCTATTTCCATTATATATCTGGAAAATATTTGCATCAATATTTCCTACTTTTTTATGAATTTTATCTCGGCCTTTTTTTCGAGTGGATGTCCGAAAGTAGCATATAATTTTGTTTTAGGCAGAAAGTGTCAAAAGAAGAAATTTTCTATACAAAATTTAAATATAAATCTCAAAATAAACAATATGCCTAGGTGTAATAATTTTTAAGAAAATTATATAACAAATTTATATATTAAAAGTGAAAATTATGAGTTTACGTTCTTTAATGTTAATTTAACACGTTTCTATTCTATGTCAAAATCTCCCTTAATATTCCATTATTTGAGGAAAGTGTCAAAGGAAGAAATATTCTAGATGAAATAACATTGAGGGCCTATGAACAAAATTTATTTTTATATTTAACATTATTCTTTAAAAATTTAAAAAAAAAATTGTTTAAAAAAGATCTTTTGTATTTTCGACAAATTTAGCATTTTTTTCGAACTCTCTGCATAATTTGTCCAGCAGTGTCCTAATGATGAGGACATTTTGATTGCATTTTTAGGCAACAGAGTATTTCTGGACAGCATCAAATCTAGGTGCCGTTCCCCACCCTAATATTTCCGGTCACATTCCTTATTCTTCCTCATATGTATGCCAATGTGAGCATTATTCTTTCTTCCTCCCTTTTTTAAATTCCAAGTAAAGGCCATTAACTAAAGCCAAGGAGCTTTTAAAAAATTCAATTTGATTTTGTTATGCTGTGTTTGCCAGAGGTTTTGTTTTGTAAATTTTCTTTATAAATCACCATTTCTTTCAATTATTCATAAGGACATGTTATTGTTCATGGCCGAGCAACCACCTCCAACCTCAACTCCAAGCAATTTCCAGAATAACAAAAATGTATTGTTTATTTGAAACAAAAGGAAAAAATTTAAACTTATAAATCATTCAATATATGTGTGTACACATACATATATCAAACCGAACCACCCCCCCCCCCCTTCTCCTACCACCTTACATGCGGGGGATAAATATTTCATATATTTAATTTATGTAGAAAACTTATTTATATTAAGGGCAACAACAATAATGGAATTCCGTAACAGAAAATAAATAAATTCTACAAAAGTTTTTCTGTGTGGCTGCTGGGCTCACTCCTTTATATGATTACTGCCGAAATCAAGCAAAAAATCCCCAATACTTTATCAATTTATGCGGGTGGGTAGGTGTGTTTGTGTGTGTCACACAACCAAGTCGTCTTCGAATTCGCTCGCATCGTATCTACAGCGTACGTGCTGCATTTATGGAAATTGATTTATCGATTTCGTGAAAAATGTCTCAATTTATTTGCAGGAAAATTTGATAAGCCCAGCACAGGCTTTTTCCAGTCATATCCCCAATAAGCTCTGCGACATGCTTGCTTCACATTTTGGGGAACTTATCTTCTCAAAATTTCCGTGTTCTGTATAACTTACAAATGTGAAAAGTTTTATTGGAAATCCATCTTCTTGGATTTCTGACACAGGGAGAAAGGAGGTACAAGGAGAAGGGGGCAGGGAGAATTGTTTTATGGCTTGTTATAACGGTTTTTGTCTGTCTGCTTGATGATTATGAAGAAAACTCTGACATGTAACATCCTAACATAATCATCCGCCCTCTTCTTGTGGCTTATGGTGTTAAAACATTTTTTTTGTCGATGGCATTGATGAAATTCAATAAAACTTGGCATCACACATGTCGGTTTTCATTGAGGGCTTTGCTTAACAGCATCAGAGGCTTATGGTTGTAAATTTTTGTGGTAAAATATTCACGAAACTTGGTAATCATTTAAATTTGTTTAAGCCCCGTACATGCCTCAGAATATGTTAGATTACAAAATTTGCATAGTGATATGCATAAACTTTGGGAGAGGATTTTTTAAGATAAAATACCACCGATTTAAATAAAATCAAATTTGTGCCAAAGTGAGAAGTTTCAAGTGAATAACGAGATCAATAAAGGCAATAATTTCATTGGAGATGGTATAAGTGTTGAATTTCGTGGGATTTAGAATGTGGGAATTTATATAACTGATACATATGAAGCGCCTAAACGTATGCACCATTCATTGTTAAGGAAACTTAGTTTAGAATTTATTTATATTTTCTTTATTGCCTAAAAGTATGCATCACAATCCAAAGATTTGAATAAAATCAAATTTGTGCCAAAGTGAGAAGTTTCAAGTGTATAATCATCAATAAAGGCAATAATTAAGTTTGAGAATCTATAAGCATTGAATTCCGTGCGATTTAGAATGTGGGAATTGATATGAAGCGCCTAAAAGCATGCATCAGTCATTGTTAATATGGTAAAGACAATACATCATGGAAGACATTTAAAAGATGTGTACTTTAGAATTAAAAGATAGAAAAAGAGAAAGAGAGAGAGAGAGAGAAGAAGAATATATTTTAAATAAAAATATAAATTTAACTTGAATAAGTTCGAATTAAATGCGTAATTTTAGTTAGCGCATATGCATCACAATCCCGAGATTAGCCTAAATCAAGTATGACTCTAAGTGAGAATTTCAGTTATAAAACGAGATAAATGAAACAAAAATTTAGTTTCAGAATGTTGTAAGTATTGAATTCTGTGTGATTTAGAATGAGAAAATTTGTAAAATGTATACATATGAAGCGCCTAAAAGTATGCAGCATTCATTGTTAATGACGGTAAAACAAACAGCCAGAAAGACATCCCATAAATAGAAGCTAATCTACCCCTAGAGTACCTAAAACTACTAACATATTCAATAACTTTGAAACATTTTTATGCTCTGTTTTTCATAGTTCAAGCCCCATTGAGATTTTAAATGTCTAAATCAAAATGGAACTTCTATCTGATCAGGGATATTCAGGCTGAGATAAAAAAATACCGCAACAAAGTCGAACGCCATAATTTTTACATATTTTTTTTTAAATTTTATTGAATGAAAGCAAAACATGCAGGAAATAACATCAACTTTTAGAATTAGTTTAGATTTGTTCGAATTGGTTACCTTTGGCACGAATTATGGCCTTCAAACGGCCAATGAAACCGTCACACGATACCCGAATGTTGCTCTGCGGTATTTTGGCCCATACCCGGCGAAGCGCTTGCTTGAGGTCATCGACACTTTGGTATTTTTTAGTGCCAACCTTGCCGTCCAAAATACTCCAGACACAATAGTCCAATCGATTGGTATCCGGAGATTTTTTTGGCCATTGTGCGCTGGAAATGAAGCGAGGAACCTCTTTTTGTCACCATTCTTTGGTGGCGCGTGCTGAGTGCGATGATGGTAAATCCTGTTAGAATGTCCAAGGTCTCTGGCCAAAATATTTGCGTGCCCAAGGCTTTAATACACCCTCCATAACATTTTCGGGATAATATTCGGTATTTATTCTGATGCCACGGTTGATTAATGAGAGCGGGGAGCGACCATCGGCAGTTATGGCGGCCAACACCATCACAGCACATGGTGGCGCTTGAGTTCTGGTGGCCAACCGAAGGTGCACATTTTCAGCTGACCTCTTTGGCTTTGGCTTTAGTGATATGTCAGGTGCGAAAATGGACATTACCGACCCACTCCATCATGTACCTTCCCCAAAAAAGTTCAAAATTGTGAATAATTATAACTCTTATAAAATACGAAATAAGTATCCGATTCTCTTCAAATTACACATATCCCAAAAATTTCATTAACACAATATATGCTGTGAAGATGGGATGTATCGAAATCGACAATATTTGTCTACTTCCTCGGAACACACACAAGACAAGGTTAACAGTTCTTATAATCATAACGAACATTAGTTGAAGGTATACACCTGTCGGCGAAACTGTACGATAATTTTTAACTTGTTTAAGATAAACTATGTCAGAATCGTAAAATTTGGTAAAAGAATCCTTCGAATTTTGAAATTTGGAAGAAGGACCTATTTTTGGAATTTCATAAAAAGCGTGTCAAAATTATGCTAAACATGGTACAATTACTTTTGAATTAGGTATAGTTGTGGAGTCAGATTTAACAATAGGAACAATGATGGATAATTTTTTGGAAGTTCAAAAAAAAAAAAGTAAACGAAAAGTGCTTAAGGCTACCACACATTTTTAAAAACGAGGAGAGGTCAGGAAGGGTTGCAGCGAATTTCTTCTGATATTTATTAAAAAACAAGTAAGGGTATGGGTAAAGAAAACATTAGAGCCCATTATGACCCACAAATACCAATTTTTAGACATATTCATGGGAAAATGTACCAAAAATCATACCGAATATCGGGAGGTACCGTTATATGGGGGCTATACCAAATCGTGGTCCTATACATGCAATGTTTCGCCAAAGGAACTAGTACCCATTATGACCCACAAATGCCAATTTTCAGACAAATCCGTGAAACAATGTGGCCAAAAATAATCAAAATACCGAATATCGAGAGGTACCGTTATATGTTTCGCCACACGAAGGAGGACCCATTATGACCTACAAATACTAATTTTTAGACAAATCAGTGAAAAATGTGATAAAAACCATCAAAATACCGAATATCAGAAGGTACCGTTATATGGGGCCTATATCAAATCGTGGACCTATACATGCAATGTTTCGCCACCGAAGCTTGAACCCACTATGGCCTACAACTACCAATTTTCAGAGACATCCGTGAAACAATGTGGCAAATATCATCAAAATACCGAATATCGGGAGGTACCGTTATATGGGGACTATACCAAAACGAGGACCGATATATCTCATTTTCAATACCAACCATCCTAGACACAATACTAATTGCTCTGCTGACCTTTGGCGCTCTACGTCAGATAGACGGACAGAGAGACAGATTTATGCTGATTATGAATATATATACTTTATGGGGTGTGCGACGAATATTTAGTTAATATACCCTCCTTCCCAAGGTGGAGGATATAAAAAGGCTGGGCATTCGATAATGAATTGATATTCCCCAATTGTCATTAGGGTTTCAGCTGGGTCATGAAAATTTCATATCAATACAACAATAAACGTACCCTTCACATATATGGCAAATAAATTCCACCATCGCCAATTTTACTTTTTTCTTCAGTTAAAAATAAGGACTAATTTGTTCTAATTAAGAAAGTTAACCACAATTAAAACAGCAATTCAGTAATCGACAAATCAATAAATCACCATAAATTAAAAAGACTACATCCTTGACACCGAGATAAACATAAACCATAATAAAAACTTCCTAAATAAATTTGTCAAGAACAAGCGACAACAAAAGCAAGCGAATGTCAAACATTGAACAAACTTCCCTTTAGGCAAAGTAATCGCTAACATCCTGTGAACATATCCGCCTCGATTATTGCAAATGCAAACAAGAAGAAAAAAATATATAAATGCATGTCCGGCGTTTCGTTTATGCTCAGATATACACTTAAAAACATATATTGGAAAAGGATATCCTTTGATTTGCATTTACATTGTATCCATCTACATACAAAAGTATGGATGTGTTTGTGTGTGTGTGTGGGGAGAGAGATATTTTCATAAGGCAACAGTTATGCATTTTATGCCTGGAAAAATATCAATAATGGCACAGCAGCACTCGGTAATAAATATGCATAGATGAAAAAAAAAAAAAAACAGCAACAAAGAAACTACTCTCCATACCCATCTCTCTCAATGTTTCTCATCCAATCCCTCTCCCACTCCCTGCCCATTTTCGAAATGAATATACAAATTAGATCGAAAATACAACTATATTTGCAATTCAAACAGGAAGGATGTGTTTTCCTGCCAGGCAAACACAATACGAATTTTTCCGCATCAATGGCAACGCAAATGACAGTTTTCGTTCCTTTTGCGTTGTGGCTCATCATCATCTCCGTTTTTTTTGGTTGGTGTCATAGTGATGGGTGTTTGTGTGTGTGTGTAAGTAGCTGCATGATATATGCTGGTAATTTAATAATGAAATATGATTTCTAAAGATGAGCGAAGAAATATGATGTGTGGGTGTGTGTGTTATATTAAAAATTGTACAATTTGAACAAAATAGCCTTAAGTGCTTTGCAGTGGAAACACGTGTGTGGCATATTAGTTTTATAATTATAGTTCCACACCCTGTGGCGTATACTTAATCATGTACATATTGAAATATTAATCATACTTTGTGAAAAAAATGTAAATTGAGGGGAGAAAATTGAGGTAATGAATAATAGCATAAAATGAAAAAATAAGCTAAATGGGGAGCAAGTGTAGCAAGTTTTTGTTCATTCATAAAGATTGATTTCATTTCCAAATACTCCGTATCTATGAAAAAGGGAGAGAACAATTATAACACCTGAGACATTATAAAGAAATTGTAAGAAAATGATATATTTTTCAAGGACGTGAATTTTTTAAAAAATGTATTTTTAAGGACCAAACGTGGATTTTTTAAAAAATGTATTTTCAAGGGCCAGAGGTGGATTTTTTAAAAAATATATATTTTCAAGCATCAGACGTGGACTTAAAAAAAAAATACATATTTTCAAGGGCCAGAGGTGGATTAAAAAAAATAAATTTTCAAGGATCAGATGCGGATTTTTAAATAAATTTATTTTCAAGGACCAGACGTGTATTTTTTAAAAAAATATATTTTGAAGGACCGGACGTGGATCTTTTAAAAAAAATATGTATTTTCAAGGACCAGATGTGGTTTTTTTAAAAATATATGTTTTCAAGGACCAGACGTGGATTTTTTAAAAAAAAAATATATTTTCAAGGACCAGACGTGGATCTTTAAAAAAAAATATATTTTAAAGGACCAGACGTGGTTTAAAAAAAATATATATATTTTCAAGGACCAGACGTGGATTTTTTAGAAAAAAATATTTTAAATATTTTAAGACGTGGATCTTTAAAAAAATATTTTAAATATTTTAAGACATGGATCTTTAAAAAAATATTTTAAATATTTTAAGACGGGTTTAAAATATATATATATTATTTTAAGGACCAAAGGCGGGTTTAAAAAATATATATTATTTTAAGGACCAAACGTAGACTCTTAATCTGTCAATGACCACAAGACCAACAAATGCGGATTAAAAAAAATCAAGGACAAATTCTTTTTTTTTAATAATTTTTCAAGGACCATCAGACTACTAAACGCGGATTTTTTTGAAGAATATTTTTCAAGGACGAACTGGACACTAAACCTGAATTTTTAACAGAATATTTTTTCAAGGACCAAATTTTTTAAAGAATATTTTTTTAAGGACCTACAGACCATCAAACGTAGATTTTTTTATGAATATTTTTTTCAAGCACCTACTGAACATCAAACGTGGGTTTTTTAAGGAATATTTTTTTCAAGGACGTACAGAACATCAAATGTGGATTTTTTAAGGAATACTTTTTTCAAGGAGCTACAGACCATCAAATTTAGATTTTATAAATAGATATTTTTCAAGAACCTACAAGCATCGAACATGGATTTTTTAAAGGATATTTTTTCAAAGACCTACAGAACATCGAACGTGGATTCTTTGAAAGAATATTTTTTAAGGACCATCAAAACACCAAACGCGGGTTTTTAAAAATTTTTTTTCAACAACCTACCGACCATAAAGCGTGGATTTTTTAAAGACCATCAAGTTAGGATTTTTAAAGAATATTTTAAGGACCAACAGATCATCAAAAAAATGGTACCAACAAAACAATAACTTGCTGTCCTTCAGTAAGACCCCCTTTCGTTCGCCTTTAAGTCTTTTATAAGGATTCCCTTAAAATTGGTTTTAAGGACTTTTCTCTGATCATCTATGTAACCCCTATCGTTTACAGGGACTTCCCTCTGATTTTTCTTCCTATCGCCAATAGCACCTCTGGGTTATAAGTCTATCTTGTCGTCTAAGGACCAAAAAAAAAATGTTCATGATAGATGAATGTTGGCGAAAATATAAATCTTTAATTTCGTTTGAAAAAAAAAAAAAGAAACTGAGAATATTATCACTATTGAAAAAAGTGTCAAGATTGATGTCCTGGTACACTTGAGAAAAAAACATCACCATCCTTGCGACCACCTAAAAAGAACCCTTTCGATTACTTATAGACAATCCTATTCGTTCATAAAGCATGCCTTAAAATCTATGGCGTGTTGATACTTTAAAATCATTTTTTGTCGTCCATGGACTCTCATTCTCTGTGTCCTCGCTCTCATTGAAGATTTTCTTATGGTCTTCTAACGTCAAAGCTTTTGGTCATCATATGGATTTTCTTTTGATAGTTTATAAATATCTCCTTTTCAATACTACACAGCAATATGTGTAGATTCTCTAGTATTCAATATATCTGAAATTTTGGCTTCAGGATGGGTTAACAGAGAATTGATTTGGTGACATTTAGTACATATATCCTTTTCATGATCTAGCTTGAATTTTTTCTTCGAAATAGAAAACCTACAAAAGGATCTCCGCCCATTGAGTACCTAGAAAAAAGTCGCCCTTCCAGAAAATAACTCAAAAAAGGACTTCCGCCTGCCTGCCTTCTATAAAAGTCAAATAAAATATATTTTCTGATTGGTCTTCTTTCGTTGTTTTTTATTTCCTGAAATAAAATTGGCAATATCTGATGACCAAAGAATATTCAAAGAAATTTCTTGAATGGAAATTTCAAGAAAAATAACCAAAAAATTTAATAAATTTTCAATTACCCAATGTTACATTAAATCAAATTGCAGTGAAAATATGTACCACACAGTTTTCATTCAATTAATTCGGTACTTTACTTGATATAACAGCTGTCTCTCCTAGGGCACAAATTTAATCACATATTCTCTGTGTGTGTGTGTGTGCTCTGGCATTAGGCAAAGTACAGAGGAGCATTTCTTAGATAAATAAAATATTAACTGGAAAGCATGTTGCACAGAAGCTGCTTAGACATGTTTGTGTCCAGATTTATGGGGAATTTTGTGCAGGACCCTACTCTCTCCCCGCCCCCTACTTCTCATGCCACCAAACATTAGCCAATTAATCTATGTCGGGAGCTCGGTGTCTGTGTGTCCTGTTGTAGCTGATGACATTAAGTAAATCATATTTTGATTTGACAAATTAGATTAGTTGTTGCGATGTAGCAGATTTGTACTTCTTATAACTAAGACATATGAACTTAACATCTTCAGCCGTTGTGCCTCTAACCAACTCCCGTTTCCTCGTCCTGGGAGAATTCTCCGGTATTTGTGTAAAGCCAAAAACATTCTTCTTGGAAAATCAACTCATAAAGAATTCCTTAAATACTCAACAAAGAACCAACCAACCAACCAGGCATTGAAGGTCCTTTTGTGTGTGTTTGTGCCCGTCGAGTGTAAGTGGATAAGTGTGTGTGTGTGCGTTTGGATGTTCCGCAAAGAGGCAGAGAATAATACGAAAAATAAGTTCGTAACAAAACCACAAAGTAAAGTAGAGATGACAGCTATGGCACTATCATAAGTTGCTGTCTGTCTGACCGTTTGTCATGACTAAAGGCAGCTGGGCTGGGCCAACACAGCTCGAGCTGTTGCCGTAGAAAGTAACCTTTTGGGATTTCGATGACTGCTCAACCGTTGAGCAACACCAGCAACAACAACCCAAACAAACAACAATAACTACAACAACGACAACGTAAAAGATATTCATAATAAAAAAAAATATGTTCAGAATTCACCAGAATACTTTGTAATAATTTTCTGTTGTGGCAGTGGAAAAAGGAAAAAAAAAAAAAACAACAACGCCAACAAAATGAAAATAAAACAAAGCGAGATAGTATAATCATAATAAAGAGAGTACAATTTGTTGTTGTTGCTGTAGTTGTTGTCTGTTTCCATCAAGATTATTCTTGCATTTTTACTTTGTGTAAAATTGTCCATATTTCATTTGCTTATTTGCCCGGTTACTGTCATTGTTGTAACGGTTGGTTGTTAACGTTGTTGTTGTTGTAGTTTTTCAGTTACTTGCTCTTGCTTCAGTTGTTGTGTGGTGGGGTTTCTTGTTTACTTTAAAACCCTACAGTGGCATATAGATATATATCCTTGGAAAAATATGGTTAAAATAGTTACATGTTCCGGTAGATAAAAAAGGCAGATTTACTTTAGCAAGATTTAAGAACGCCATCTGCTTGTGAAAAAAAAATTCAAATAAATGTGGGTTACGATATGAGGACGGAATCCTCTTTTAAGAATTTTTCGAGGCAGATCCACGTTAGGATAGATATGGACACCATGAATAGTGCAAATAGTTTCACTGCGACAAATTGATATATGGACGCCATCTACATGTAAAATAGTTGGGAGATAGATCCAATATTCATCATACGTTTGGATATTTATAGATGCGCCATCTACTTATGAAAAACTGTTGAAATATATACAATTTAGACAAATATGATGACGCCATCTATAGGTGAAACACATGTCAGCGTAGTCGCCCCTTTGGTAGATATGAGTACTCCATCAACTTAGTGAGAAGTTGTTCGAATAGAAAAAATAAAATTGTCAAAATAGATCTGTTTTTGGGGGAAAAATGGATATTGCAGATTCAAGTGTCGCCATATATCAAGTCCCTACCAATTTTTGAGAGAAATTATTAAGACTTGTAAAAGTAGCTACATTGTGAAGGTTGATCTAGGATACTATTTTCTAAGAAAATATTGGTGGAAACGAACACAGGTTTGGGAAGATAATTTGCCTGAAAACAAAGAAATAAAAAATAGCAATGATAAATAAACCCTTTAATAGATATGCGAACGCCATCTATATATGAGCCAATTGCAATGAACTTTCTAATCTGATAGATATAGAGGACTTCATCTAAGCGTGGAAAAGCTGTCAATATTGTAATAATGTCAAGCTATATCTACGTTTCGTAGATATGAAGACATTATCTCTCAGTGATCACAGTCTAAAGATAAAACATATATGAGGAAGCCATCTACCTTTAAAAGGTTTAACGAGATAGATCTATATTATTAAATATATACGTGCCAACTCCATCTGTGAAAAATGAGGGCGCCATCTACTTGTAAGAAATTACACAAGAACGCCGTGTTTTCTTCATTTTAAAAATTTTGCCGAGATTATACCATATTTTTTGTTTGTAATAAACACACCATCTATTTTCGAAAAATCAGAGCGCTATCTACCTGCAAAAAAGTTGTCACGATATATGAATGCTTCGGTAAACATGACAACGCCATCTTCTTGGGAAAAAGATTCTCAAGATATATCTATGTTTTATTCATATAAAGATTTATAAAATATTTCAAAAAGACCAAAAATTTCGTTGATATGAGAACACAATTTCCATTGCGAAAATTTTCCCATTTTGGTGATATGAATATAATGACGCCATCTAGTATAAGCAATTGTTACGATACATTAACTTTTTAGTAGATATGAGGATGCCATCTTCCTGAGTAAAAATTGTCAAGATGGATCTACGATATTGCCTTTCAAAAAAAAAAAAAAAAAAAAAAAAAACTAAAAAACTATTTTCCGATATATCCCATCTGAAATATGCAATTTCTTGACGAATAAAAAATCCGATTTTTTATATAAAAGCGCCACCTATCATCAGTCTTAGGATAGGTAATGGAAGAAATTTTCATAAAATTGACAACACCATTTATTTGTGGGAAATTTTTCGATATTCGGTAAATAGAATTGGTAGATTCATGCACGCAATATTCTTTCTATAAAAAAATATTCAGATAAATCCATGCTAAGCAGAAAAAAACGTTTTTTTCTTCTGATGAATAATTTGTCGTTATCTTTTATAAAAAAACGCCATCTGCTTTAAAAAAAAATTCCAAAATGATAATATTGGTAGACTTCATCTGCTTTCAAAAAGTATTGTGAATATACCTCGGTATTTGGATAGATATGCAGGCAAAACCATATATTTGTGGGAAAATTGTCGATACTCCTAAAATATAAGTATGAGTTTTGGGTAAATATATGCACGCCATCTTTCTTTGAAAAAATGTTCAGAAAATTGTTGACATTCTGTAAATATAAATAGTAGTTTCGGCATATATATGCCCGATAACTTCCTATTTAAAAAAATATTAGATAAATCCACCCTAAACAGATATAAATATGTAATTTACTGGTGGACAACTTGTCGATACATGCACGCCATCTTCTTGTGGAAAAATGTTCAGACAATGGTTGACATTCGCTAAATGCAAGTTGTAGTTTTTCCATCGTGCATATCTGGAAAAACTACTATTTGCTATTAAAAATTTCATGCTCAATAATTTTTCGAAATTTGTTACATAAAAAGCGCCAATTTTGGTTGACATAAGGATAGGAGATCATATCCTTCAGATAATTGAAAATATATTGCGAATATATATTTAAATAGATATGCGAACACGAGGAAAAAATTATATTTATAATATGGTGACACCATCTAGTTGCGGCGAAATTCTCGATTGTAAAAAATTCCAGAAAAATCTACCCAGATAAGACTACATTTCGTAATAATTGACCTGTCGGGGTTTCATCGACACAAAAGTACCACGTAGTTGTGAAAAATTTTATAAAGAATTTTTTTTTTTATGAACTGTACCATAGTTGGCATTAATTACAACAAATAGTCCATATAAATTAAATTTTCACTAAACGTGCACGAGAACATCATCTTTTTATAAAAAAGGTGTCTAAATGGATGTTAGATTAATATAAAGACACCATATTTTTGTGATAAATATCAAGTTAACTATATAGATGGCTTTAATTGCAGCATATTTTGAAAATAAATTAAATTTTCAAAACAGAAACACGTTTAGGTTGGTACAAGGACTTCACGTTCTTGCGAAACCATTAGGGCTCCATCTTCTTATGAACAAAATGGCAAGAAAGCTTAACATAAGATAGTTGGACGCCATCTTCTGGCCAAAAACTAATGCAGTACTATATGTGGCATGAATAGCATAATTCAGTTTTAGGACTGTACTTAGATACATTTTTGAGTGCCTAAATTCTTGGCGAACACAGTCAGCACAAGGTTGGGGGGGTTAGAATATGTATTGAAGATATTAACTGCAAGATGGCCGGTAAATAAGCGCCATCTATAGTTACGTGCATCTACCTGTTCAAAATATAAACTTCCTCAAGAATCATCAATATTTCAAGATCTTTCTTAAATATCATAAAACGCCATCTATAGATCGATTTCAAGGTACTTCTGTAATTAATTGCAAGCCAAAAACCACATGCCATCTATGGCTCAATTCCGAACAATTTCTACCAATTCGGTCTTTGGCCATTTAATGACACTGAAATATAGGACACTCATTTGAATGACCAAAGGATAATCTCCTATTTCCACCGTCCTAATGATGTAAATGATAATTTTTCCTGTTATAAACCAAAAAAAAAAAAAAAAAAAAAAATAATAATAATAATGATGTCCCCAGGCAAAATTTGGAAAATTCTGAAAAATGATTTAAATCGAAAACAATCCTCATTTCTTTTGTCATAGCACAATTGTAGGGCATTGCTTGTGTCCCTGGCACAGCCACAACCTTTAAAGTTGCCTTTTTTTGCACTTCATATAGTTGGGCGTCATCATTTTTGACATATCAAAGCTGGCCAAATGATAACAGAAGCCATAGCCCACAGGGAAAAAGGAAACATTTCGACACACACACACACACAAACAAACAAGAAGAGGATGTAAGCAAAAAAATGGCAACAATAACAACACAAGTGTTAATAGTGAATATTCACCCTCTGCACAATAGAGCCCCCCAACATCAACACCACCACAACATCATCACAAGTGGGTGTAAATAATTGTAGTCGACTTTCCATGGCATTATGGAAAACATTTTCCTTTTGGCATTTGTTAAGGTGCTGGCATCAGGATTATCTTTTTTTTTCGTTTCTGCTGCTGCAACAATGATTAATGAATGACATGTAGGTGGCACACAGGGTTTTATAATGTCTATTCATGGTAGTTATTTACATTTCAATACATGTATTTGTATGTATTCTAAATACACCCATGCATAGGTATTTATCTTAATTCGGGGTCTTTGTTGTCCTGCTAACACAACAGCAGCAGCATTCATGGCAAAATAATAATGCCATTGTCGTCTCTATTTTGAGTGACAAATCTCGTGGCGCCACATGACCACCACCCCCCGCCCCGCCCCGGAGAACACATGCGTGAAAGAGCAGGTGTGTCAAAGAAAAGGAAAATTGCTTGACGAAACGAAACGACAAAAAAATATAATTAACTTTCATAATAGTCCACATGGCTGGATTCACACAAACTATAATCAATAACTGTCAGTTAAAAAGCTTAGGGGGGGATGAGAAAGATATAATTTTCTGCGAGAGAAATAAGCGACAAGATAATAAAATAAAGAAATATTGGCAAGAGAAGAAATTAAGGAAAATTTATTAGAGCCCAGTGTAATTAAAGTGATACAGTAAATAACTCAATTTCTCACGGACAGAATAAAAGATTTTTTATAGAAACGCAATTCAACCGGATATGTGTGTGGAAACCGTCTTCTATGGAATAAATTGCAATTTTCATCCCAATCGTTTGGAAAATAAGGAAAACCCCTCGCAATCACTTAGACTAGGGGGTATCTTCATATATTAATTTTTTTTTCAAACTATCACCCTATATTTCAAAGAACGTGGAAGAGAGGGATCTTGCCCGCTCTATTTAGGTTACATTTTTCAAGAAGGTTACATTTTTCGAAACAGATCCACGTATCGGCGAGGCTTTGTCATCGTCTAAATCAACGTTAATAAATATTAGGACGCCATCTTCCTTTCAAGAAAGATCAATTACACTATAGATGTTGTTAATTTGGACATATAATACAAATATGTTGTGATGGGTACGACGACATCATAACCTTGCGAAACTTTTGATAGAGATAGATTCACATTTCTGTATATAAGAGGGCAGTATCTACCTTTGACAAAGTTGTATAAATGAACGTTAAATACTCCTAGATATAAGGACACAATCTCTCTGCGAAACTTAGCAACTTTGTGGAGGTTGATCTGGGATACTATTTCCTTTGGACCTATTTGTTTGGAAATATTGTAAACCATTCCCTGGAGAAAAATTAGTCATTATAAATGAGCTATTTAATAGATGGATAGATAGTTAAATGGGAGCGCCATCTACATGTGAAACAATTACCAATTAAGTTTCTCGTTTGATAGATATGAGGACTTCATTCCTTTTTGAAAAAAATTGTCAATATAGGAATAAATGTCAAGGTAGATGCACGTTTTGTAGATATGAGGGCATTATCTATCAGCGATCCAAAGATAGAAGCATATATTTAAGACGCCATCTACCTGTAAAAAAGTTGCACCATCTACTCGTAAAAAACTACCATGTTACATGGGCGCTTTGCATAATGACGCAATTTTCTTGAGAAAACATTGTCAGAATAGATTTTTAATATTAGTGCAGCAGCACCCTGTAAAAAAATTCCGATTTTGAAAATATATATTGCAATTGACGAATGTAGAAAAGGCAATTAGATAGAAGCATATATGAGGACGCCATGTACCTGTAAAAAAGTTGCTAAGATCCAGGGGCACATAACACGTTTTAGTCGGCATGAGGACGCCATTTTCTTGAGACTTTGTCAGAATAGATCATAGATATGAGTGCAGCATCATTATAAATTTCCGTTTTTGAAGATATAAGCAAATTGACGAATGTGAAAAAAGGCAGATATGACGGCGCCATCTTCCTGCAAAAAAGTTGTCGAGATAACTCCATACTTTGTTAACTATTAATCATATCATATACTTGCGAAAAACGATGGCGCCATCTACTTTTAAGAAGGTTGTCACGATATAAGGCACCATAAAAACTTGTCTAGATAGACGAACTGTAGATAGTAGGACACCATATTCTTGTCAAAAATAGAAATTGTAGTATAGATGGCGTGAGTAACATTACATAATAAAAATAATTATAATTCAGAGCAAAATCAGTTTTTGGTAGGTACAATAACTACATCTCCTTAAGAAGCTATTTTCCAAGACAGATCAACGTTTCGAGAATATAAAAAATACTCAAGACAAATGAACATTAGATAGCTACGGCAACGCCATCTGCTTGTGAGAAGATGTAATCTACATATGTTGAAAATTAATTGACTGACACATGGTTTGCATTTTATGAGGATTTTGTTATTCAAAATTTTGACCCTTTGCTGGGGAGGTACCAGAAGGAGTGGTCTGCTATACTCCATCATTACACCAGACTTCGTAATGAACGAAATAGCGGGCACATGTAGTTTTACATATGAAAACGTAAATCTATCTCGACAAAATCTTAAATCCAGAGGGCGTGCTAATATTTTACGTAATAGGTGCTTCTTTTTACAATTTTTCTCAAAACAAATTACGTTTTGATCTAGTATCTACTTATTGAGTATACGACCCGATTTTTTTTCAACGAAGATGAAGCCCTTTATATCAACCAAACAAGAGTTTATTTTTATAAAATTTTCCATGGAATTGGCGTGCATGTGGATCAGTCCTGAAAGGAAACATTTTTTTGAAAGAAGATGGCGCTTGAGTATACCTCCCGATTTTTTTCAAAGTAGATGGAGCCTACCAAACATGAGTCTATTTTTATAAAATTTTCCATGAAATTGGCGTCCTTAAAACTGGTCCACAATGTGGATCCGTCCTAAAAAGAAACATTTTTTGAATGAAGATGACGCCATCATCTCCGCGTTAACATTTGTTCAAAAAAACATGGTATCTTCAATCTTATTGACTGAAATTTTGACCATTTTTTATAACTAGTTGTAGGTGATGTCATATTTACCGAACAATTTGCTTCGCACATAGATGACGCCCTTATATATCAAATATAACTCTATATCAACCATTTTTCATATTTATATGGCGTTCTCGTTTCTAAAATATCACACTCTATTAATCATAGAATTGAGTCTCCATATCAACTATAATATGAAACTAACTCACTTCATCCGTACTAAATTTTCCTGCAGAAAATACAACTTAGCAAGGCTAATTTTAAGTTTTTCAATGTAGAACTCAATTCAGCGGGGCTGAATGAAGTTTTTTGATCTGAAAATGAAATTCCACAGACTGAATTAAAGTTTTCATAAATGTCCTTTAAAATTGTTTGACATCACGCAAAAATTTCATAAATTCTCCCCCAAATTTAATGCAAACAAATTGTCAATAAGCATAACTCTCAGCTCTAATGAAAACAGCTTCAAAAAGCCAATTAAGGTTCACAGCATCGTAATACAAATGTAGCGGGGAAATTGTAATATTTGATTGCCTGTGGCCAAAACAATTTGTGAACAATAGAACTTGAAGAGATTTTTTCCAAGCCTCAATAAGTCAACTTACCATTTAGTTATGGCTTCTCCAATTCAACAAATCAATTGGGGTCAAGAGAATGAATGGATGGCTGAAAGAAACAAACAGCTGGCAAACAAACTTGGCCAACAACCAATCATCAAACAGGCAACAAACGAACCGCGAACTGTAAAGAAAAAGAAAAAAAAAAACGGAAAATAAAAATATTATCCAATTAGTTTGTCACAGCAACGGGAAGGAGAAGGGTAGGGGAGAAAAGGACATTTTAGCAAGTTTTATGTGTAGGTAAATAAAGGTCCTGCCACTTCTATCTCTCTCTTTCTCTCTAACCACGAATATGGACAGCCATTCGCCATGTCCTGTTATGAAATCAATTAAAGTTAATTGATTATAAAATGTCTCTATTTAAACTTTCTCCCTTCATTTGAGGAGACTTAGCGCACACCAACACAGATGCATACACACATACATTCATATATTTGTTCTCCAAAGCCCAGTTAAAGAGAATATTATTTTTTTTTACTTGTCCACGGCCATGATTCATTTCTATCGTTTAGTCCGGACAAAAGACTCAACCGAACGTGACAAAAATTAATTTTTGCCCGCCACATGGGGAAACTCTACAACATTTCCCATAACAAATGACAGGACTAGTCAAACGATGGGTTGAAAGGGAATTGAAAAAGAGAAAAACAAAAAACAAAAAGTACGTTTAAATGGAAACGATGAATTGTCCAACGACTCAAATGAAATGAAACGTTAAAGGCTGCTCGCCATTGCTGGCCATACAAAAATGCAAGGCCATTGTTTAACCCTAAGGTATTACGGAGGGGCTTAAAGCGGATTAATATTTCTACACAAGAAACAAAATTCTGAACACAGATTGAATTTTCCATGGGAAAATTTTCAATTCTAGACTTTCCATAGGAAAATTTCAATTCAGGGGGGTTGAACGAGATTTTCCCATAAAAAAAATTTTAATTCAGCCCGGCTGAATGGGATTTTCCCATAGGAAAATTTCAATTCAGCCCGGGCTGAATGGGATTTTCCCATAGGAAAATTTCAATTCAGCCCGGGCTGAATGGGATTTTCCCATAGGAAAATTTCAATTCAGCCCGGGCTGAATGGGATTTTCCCATAGGAAAATTTCAATTCAGCCCGGGCTGAATGGGATTTTCCCATAGGAAAATTTCAATTCAGCCCGGGCTGAATGGGATTTTCCCATAGGAAAATTTCAATTCAGCCCGGGCTGAATGGGATTTTCCCATAGGAAAATTTCAATTCAGCCCGGGCTGAATGGGATTTTCCCATAGGAAAATTTCAATTCAGCCCGGGCTGAATGGGATTTTCCCATAGGAAAATTTCAATTCAGCCCGGGCTGAATGGGATTTTCCCTTAGGAAAATTTCAATACAGCCCGGGCTGAATGGGATTTTCCTATAGGAAAATTTCAATTCAGCCCTGGCTGAATGGGATTTTCCCATAGGAAAATTTCAATTTAGCCCTGGCTGAATGGGATTTTCTCATAGGAAAATTTCAATTAGCCCGCGCTGAGTGGGATTTTCCCATAGAAAAATTTCAATTCAGCCCGGGCTGAATTTGATTTTCCAATAGGAAATTGTTATCCATCCATTCGTTCTAAGGGTTAAAAATGGCTAATAAATGCATATACCCATTGAATGCTGCTGGGAGATGAACGGCAAGCATAAATCCACTGGCTGTTTTCGTTTTTGCGCTTTCATAAAACTAATAAACACTCAGTCAAGCGGACTGCACAGAAAAAGAGAAAAAAAAAACGCCATGACTCTATGAACTTTGAACAACACAACGAATATCCTGGCATTGGATGTAACAGGGCTAGTAGGTAGTGATAACTGATTGTCATGTGCGAGCTGATGATGGCTTTGCCAAATCCCCACAAACCCCCCACATATAACCACCACAACACACAAGCGTTTTTCTCCCATGTCCTGTAATACCACCAGTTGACATATTGTTGTCTCCCACTTGGCGTCTCTCTCTTTTTGCCTTCGTCTTTTTTTGCCCAACAATAAGCCAGCAAATAATATGGACATGTTTAATGGCAACAATGGCCAAGTTGTGATAAAACTCTCTCATAGATGACATTCTGAAATATTGGCCACCACCAAAGGAGAAGATGGAGGAGGAGGTAGGATGAAAATAGGAAATTTATTAAACAAAAACCATTAAAACCTAAGCGATGTCAGAGGATGGAAACTTCCTCTGTTTCCGGAGCAACACCTGGGCCTGGCGTGCTTGGGTTAATTTCTTAATTAACCCTCAAAATATGGAGACAAATGGGAGCAATAAACGGAAATTGGTAAACAAGTGTTACAGCCGTTGCAGAATTCCTTGGGATCTAATTAATTTAGATAAGTTTTGTTGTGGGAGGAGGTTCAGGAAAAGTTTATTTATTAGTTGTTGATTCAATTAGTTTTGTTCCCTCTCACAAGAAAAATAAGGTATTGGGAGAGATGCTAGGAAAGTTCCCACAGCTTGGATGGGGATATAGATTTTGCAGCAAATGTTATGGAAATGGAAATTTTTTTTTAGGACTGATTAAAGTTTAGATATTTGTTTATTACTGATATTGAGTGAAAGATAGGAATATTAATTGAAATGAGAGCCTAGAAATTATTAGTTTTCATTTTTTTTTTTTTTGGAAAATGTTAATTTATTTGGTATTTAAAGTATATTTAATATAACCAAGTTTTCATCCAGAATATTCCAGCTCGATAGCTTGATTTGGTCACAGGGTCACAATTTATATGATGAAGTCTAAATAAAAAATACAAAATACTAAAAGCTTGGTTTATGAAGAAGAATTCTTATGTGTGTGTGTGAATGTGTGCAGATATGTCCTACTAGTACTATGTACTACTACCTCTATGGAAATTTAGGAAAACCTTGAAAAAATATTCAATAATTTTTTCTAGTAAGTTCTTGAAAAAAAAAACACGGAAGTCATAAAAATACTCATTATAGCCAGAAAGTTCTTAAAATAATTGTATAAGTTTCAGACTGACCTGGTAAGAGGTTTTTTAAAAATACAAAATTTTGAAGGAAAGTCCCTTAAAAAAATTTCTAGAATGGCAAGGATTTTTTCTAGGAAGTTCTGGAAAAAAACACGATGTTCCATAGTCTATTTTTTAAGACTTTGAGAAAATATTCTTAAAACCACTTGATTTTTTATGTAGTTCCTGAAAAAATCAGAATTTTTTGAAATAATATTCCTATCCAAGAGACATATTTATCCCAAGAAGACCTTGCAAATACATTCATAGAAATGTTTCTATGAAAAAATATGCCCGAATTTTTCTAGCAAGTTCTTAAATAATTCTTAAAAAAGAATCAAGGAAATACCCGATTTTGGGTCGGGTGGTCTTAAAACAGTTCTCTACAAATTCCAGAATTTGCTTCAGATAGACCCAGTAAAAATATTTGATTTTTAACTAAGAATTTTTTTAAAATATACGCAATTTTTGATAGCAATTGAATGTTTTTTCTAGGAAGTTCTTGAAAAAAAAAAAAAAAATACAAAGCAGTCATAAAAATACAAACATTTTTTGCCAGGAGTTCTGCTTATTTTTTTTGATACCCTCCACCATACATAGTAAAATTTTAAGACGATTTAGTCCGTCCGTCCGTTTGTTGTAATCACGCTAGAGTCAAAACGAATAAAGATAGGAAGCTAAAATTTGCACAGATCTGTTTTTTGTCCGCAGGCAGGTCAAGTTCGAAGATGGGCTATATCGGTCCACGATACCTATATTCTGTATTTTTTAAGATTTTAACAGTATCTTTAATGGATTGAATTTTTTTGAAAATTTCCTAATTCGTCCGAAATGGCGGAGGGTATTCAAAGTTCAGCACGGCCGAACTTACTGCTTTTTTATTTGTTAATATAGACAATACTTGTCGAAGAATACTTTGAGTAATATATTCTTAAAGTCTCTTGGTTTTTATGTAGTCCTTGAAAAACAAACAGTATTTTTCTATGGAATTCCTTGAAAAAAATATCCCTATCTAAGACACATGCTTTACCCAAGAAGACCTTGTAAGTACATTCTGAGGAATCCATGATTGTTGATAGAAAGTTCGTAAAAACTTCATAATTTTTGTCAGTAAGTCCATGAATTATATTTTAAAAAAATCCTAAAGAAAGACCTAAAAATTCACGATTTTTGGTATGAGTAACCTTGGATATAATTTCCTAAAAAATCGGCAAATTTTTATCAAGGAGCCCATGCAAAAGTTTTATGAATGTCCACAACAACCTTATAAAAATTATCGTAAAAATCCACTAGTTAAAAAAATCCACTAGTTATACAATCCAGAATCTGCTAAGGAACTCCTGAACCATCCATGATTATTGCTCAGGAACACCTTTGAAAGTGTTCACGAAATGAGAGTTCTAAAAAAAAAACATGCACGATTTCGGGACAGAAACTCCTTCACAAAGCATCTAACACAGCTAAAACTTAATTTAAATGGGACTGTAGCAAGTCAAAATATTCTTGAAAATTATTTGCCACAAAATTCTACTATAGATTCTAGAAGAAGTCAAGCCAAATCTTAAGTAAACGCCAGGAATTCATATACAATAAAATATATATTTTAGGGTTGAAATTTTCATTAAAAGGTCACGGGTGTGCAGCAAAGCCGTGGAGGCCATAAATGCCCTTGTTAAAATAATGGGTTTTCTAAAAACAATTATTAAAAAAAAGTAATAGTATTAACCAGTAAAGAAAGTCTTAAAGTCGGGCGGGGCCGACTTTATGATACCCTACACCACTTTGCTAATTTAGTAGAGCTCCACATAACAATTAAAAGTTTTTATGGGAGAATTAAATTATACAAGTTATGAATAAAATTATAATTTAAAATTCAAAGGACTAAATATGTCAAAGCATTTGAATATTTTAAATTGGGACATGTAATACCTATTTGGTGCACAATTAATTTGAAATCGTATAAAGATATATATGGGAGCTATATCCAAATCTGAACCGATCTCGATAAAATTTGGCAAAGACATTTCTGAGCTGTATTTGATATATTTCCCTGAATATTGTTGTTGCGGAGTGCATATTACGGTTGTGGGTAACAAATATAACAAATCGGATGAACAATATATATGGGAGCTATAGCTATATCTGAACCGATCTTCCCCAAATTTGACATACTAGCTTGTAGACGTAAGTGCCGAATTCCATCCCATTTTGACAAATATTAGACGTTGGGTACACAATAAAAGGTAAATCGGACGAAGTTATATATGGGAGCTATATCCAAATCTGAAGCGATCTCGATAAAATTTAGCAAATGCTTTTCTGAGCTGTATTTCCCCAAATATTGTTGTCACAGAGTGCATATTACGGCTGCGGAGGACAAAAATAACAAATCGGATGAACTATATATATGGGAGCTATAGCTATATCTGCACCGATTTCGATTAAATTTGGCATACTTATTTTCAGGCCTAATTTGGTTGTATGTGCAAAATTCCTTACTATTCGGACTGATATTACACGTTTGGTGCCAAATAAAAGCAAATCGGGCGAAGATATACATGGGAGCTATATCTAAATGTTGACCGATTTTCTTCAATTTCAATAGGGTTCGTCCTTGGGCCAAACAAATGATCTGTGCAAAACTTCACTGGAAAGGGCAATAAATGCCAACTGTACTTTGTTTACAAAAATACATAGATAGAGGGATGGACAGAGAGACGGGCAGACAGACGAACGGACGGACATGCATAAATCGACTCAGAATGTGATTCTATGCAGATCATCGAAAGGAACTATGGGTCTATCTCGTTTCCTTTTGCCTGTTACAAACAAATGCACAAAGACATAATACCCTGACCACCTTTTGGTGAAGGTTATAAAAAGCAAAAACTTCAGCTAAGTTCAGCCGGGCCGCTTAGGAAGGAATTTGAACATTTTCAAAAAATTCCATCCAAAAATATCGCTCAAATGAAAACCGTTATATGAGGCCATACAAAGACGAGGATTTTCGGCCATAGGCTGAAGTTTTGATTCCGAATTTCAAATAAAAAATGTCAAACAATTACGGTGAATAATGTCGCAAAAATCATCAAAATACCGAATATCGGAAGGTATAGTTGTATGGGGGCTATACGAAGACCTGTATAATATATATATATTTTTTTCATAGGCTGTAGTGCCCATTACGACCTGCAAATACGAAATTTGAAACAATTTCGGTCCATAATGTTTCTTAAATCATTAAAATACCGAATATCGGGAGATACCGTTATATGGGAATATACGAAGACATGCCTGAACAATTTTCTGTCATAGGTTGTAGTACCCCTTAAGTTCATCCAATACAAAATTTGAAACAATTGCGGTGAAAAATGTCGCTAATATCATCAAAATACCAAATATGGGGAGGTATTGTTATATGGGGAGGACGAATGTAATTCTGATTCAAATCTCCATCTGTCAACCATGAAACTTTACAAAAAAAATATTAGAAAATAAGTGTCTCACAATCTATTTTCAAACAGCATAATGCATCAATAAGCTATAGTCCCTCATTGATACAAAACAAATCCTTTAAAATTCCATTTCAGCTATGTTTTCGTAAACACTTACAATTTTTCAATCCCTGCAAAAAAATATTTTCCTTGAATTCATTACGAAAACAATATATGTGCCGTAGAAAAACTCTCGCCGAATCACGTTTTATTACGAAACGAAAAAACAACAACAAACTAAATCCCTGGTCCTTTTTGAGCAAATAACCGAGCACACAACAACTCAGCAGCACCATTGTCACCATCGTCGTCATCATCATCAGCTCCATGGCATGGCAGTCATCATCACTGTGACCCAAAGGCATGTGGCATGATTTGCAATGCGGTATGTTGCATGATCACGCTTCGCAGTGGTCCGATTATGCACAATTTGGTATTTGGAATGCAAATAATTCCGCTTGGTTGGTGGTGGTGGTGGTGTGTCACACAGCCGGCGAGAGAGACGCCAACTGGGCTAGCGAGCAAGCGAGGGAACTAGCTAGCTAGCAATGATGCCATGAATGGCGTTGTTGTTGATACTCCAGCTGTCAGTTGCTAGGTTAAATCGGTTGGTGGTCCTCTCCTATTTCCATGGGGAATGTGCAAAGTGTGGTCTCCGACACACACACACACACACATACACACTCTCACACGCATGCATCCCTATCCTTGCCCAAGAAGCAACAGCATAAATGGAATATTTCCAACTCAAGTGAAATTCCCGCAACAAACCATTTGTTTGTTGGAGTATTTCCGTTTCCTTTGCAAAACCTTTCGCATGTGAAGCCATGAATGTACGTGCGTGTGTGTGCAGCAACAAATACAATAAGCTTGAGAGTGTGTGTGTATGTGATATCGTCGTCGTCGTTGGCACAGTTTCAATATGCAAAACAATTGCTGTCGTTTAAAACACACTCGTATTTCTTTGTTGTCCCTGATTGCGAGGGCTGTGGGTGTGACTGGCTGGTGGACGGAGAGACGAAGACAAGCAGGTTCGGGTGGTTTTTACACCACTTATTCTTGGTCAAAGTACTACTCTTGTGTGATAGGTTAAATGGGTTATTTTTATTTGTTTACCGAGTGTTTTTGTTGTTGCTGCTGCTGTTAAGGCGGCAGGCGTCCACATAAATTTTAAAATAATTTGCCATTACAGAAGTGGATGAAGAAGTGTGGCTGGTGCTGCTGCTGCACCATAAAGAACTCAGAAACTGGCAGAAACAAAAGAAATGTCATAAAAATTGTTTAAAGAAAATATTGTTTTAAATGACATGAATTAATTATGACCCAAGAGAGAGAGAGATACAGAGACATATTTTTTCTGGAATTTATATTGTTGACTTACACATATTTTTTAATTATTTTAGAGACAAAAAGATTTATTTAATTTATATAAGAATTTAAAAAAGGAGTTTTATGGAGTAAAAAATTGTAGGTTATAAACGTGATTTAGAGAACTCAAAAATCCATGGGTGTAACCAGTAAGAAAGTCTTAAAGTCGGGCGGGGCCGACTTTATGATACCCTACTCCACTTTGCATATTTAGTAGAGCTTCACATAACAATTAAAACTTTTTATGGGATAATTAAATCATACAAGCTATGAGTACAATTATAATTTAAAGTTCAAAGGGCTATATATGCCGAAGAATTTGTATCTTTTTAATTGAGGTCTATATTAGCCATTTGGTGCACAATTAGCTTGAAATCGGATAAAGATATATGGCAGCTATATCCAAATCTGAATCGATCTCCACAAAATTTAGCAAAGGTATTTCTGGGCTGTAATTGATGTATCTCCCTGAATACCGTTGTTACGGAGTGCATATTACGGCGGTGAGGAACAAAAATAATAAATCGGATGAGCAATATAAATGGGAGCTATAGCTATATCTGAACCGATCTTCACCAAATTCGACATACTAGCTTCTAGACTCAATTCAGTCGTAAGTGCCAAATTCCATCCCATTTGGACTCGTATAACACGTTTGGTGCACAATAAAAGGCAAATCGGACGAAGTTATATGTGGGAGCTAAAACCAAATCTGAATCGATCTCGATAAAATTTGGCAAATATATTTCTGGGCTATATTTGATATATTTCCCTGAATATCGTTGTTACGGAGTGCATATTACGGCGATGGGGAACAAATATAACGAATCGGATGAGCAATATATATGGGAGTTATAGCTATATCTGAACCGATCTTCTTCAAATTTGACATACTAGCTTCTAGACTCAATTCAGTCGTAAGTGCCAAATTCCATCCCATTTGGACTCATATAACACGTTTGGTGCACAATAAAAGGTAAATCGGACGAAGTTATATATGGGAGATATATTCAAATCCGAACCGACCTCGATAAAATTTAGCAAAGTTATTTAAGAACTGTATTTGATATATTTCCCAAATATTGTTGTTACAGAGTGCATATTACGGCTTCAGAGGACTAAAATAACAAATCGGAAGAACAATATGTATGGGAGCTATAGCTATATCTGAACCGATCTTCACCAAATTTGACATACTAGCTTCTAGACTAAATTCGGTCCTAAGTGCCAAATTCCATCCACTTTAGACAAATATTAGATGTTTGGTGCACAATAAAAGGTAAATCGGACGAAGTTATATCTGAACCGATTTCGATATAATTTGGCAAAGATATTTCTGAGCTGTATTTGATATATTTCCTTGAATATCGTTGGTACAGGGTGCATATTACGGCTGCGGAGGACAAAAATAACAAATCGGATGAACAATATATATGGGAGCTATAGCTATATCTGAACCGATTTCGATCAAATTTGGCATACCTATTTTTAGGCCTAATTTGGGTGTATATGCAAAATTCAATACTATTCGGGCTGATATTACACGTTTGGTGCATAATAAAAGGCAAATCGTACAAAGTTATGTATGGGAGCCTATATCTAAATTTTTACCGACTATCTCCAATTTCAATAGGGCTCGTCCTTGGACCAAACAAATGATTTGTGCAATATTTCATCTTGATCGGGTAATAAATGCGACCTGTACCTTGTTTACAAAAATACATGGACCGACGGACGGACATGCATAAATCGACTCAGAATGTGATTCTATGAAGATCATCAAAAGGAACTATGGGTCTATCTCTTTTCCTTTTGCCTGTTACAAACAAATGCACAAGGAAATAATACCCTGACCACCTTGTGGTGTAGGGTATAAACATTTGCTTAGTTGGGAAAAACCTTAAAATGATTTAGGACTTTAAAACCTCCTTAAAGCTAATTCAAACCAATGTTGTTGGTTTTTTGAACTCCAAACTTCCAAAATAAACATTTCTACAATTGAATTCTCAAAGGGTCCCAACTTTGCCCTTAGTCAGTGGGTTTACCTAATGGACAACAAAAAATATAAAATATTCAAATTTGCTCTTAGACATTGCCCTATGTTGACATATTCCACACTAGAGAACTCATTAATTTTAAATTAGGCCTATGCTAAACATTGCCAGCCCTTCTCAAAAATCCTATATTGAAAATTTTTTCCCTCCAAGGCCTTATTGTTTCAAAACGTGGACATTTAAAACCAATTTTCAGGATTGTCAAAGGACCAAATCGTTGACGTTGGAAACTGAGATCTTAAATTTTAAAAAAGTTGACTCTTTCAGTTTTTTTTTAGGAAAAAAACTCTTCCCCAGTGGAATAATATTGAAAAAATTTTCCTGGCGAAACTTCAAGGCGTGGATTCTTTGATCAGTTCTCAAAGATTCATATATTGAAAAAGTTCCCCAAACGAGACCCAAGGGTCGAATTCATAAACCTATATCGAAAAAGTTACCCTAATCAGACCAACATTGGTCTTATAATAAATATTTTCCGTAGTTTAGACTTACTTCATAGGTCCAAAATGAGGTCAACAAACTCCAAAATATGGATCTATATTGAAAAACGTACCTTAACTGAGATCCCAAGTGTCAAAGCCATAAACCTATTCCAAAACTGAGAATTTAAAGATCCCAAACGTGGACCAACATTTAAAAGAATACTCTCCAAATTCCACCTCGATTGATCAATTGACAATTTTCTGGGGCTATGGAAATGTGGGCTTACCCCGTCAATTTTCTCGAACTGTAAAATCTATGTCTTGAAACCAAGATCTATTTTTAAAAATCTTCTTATTTTCTTAGTTGACAAACGTGGACCATATTGACAAGTTTCTTTTGAACTATGAAGATTTCGATCAATTTTGATAATTTTCTGAAAGAATGAATTTATGGTCTTAATCGTAGACCTACGTAGACCTATATTGAAACTATGAAAATTAGAACCAATTTTGATGAAATTTTTATTCTCAATTTTTTGGGAAACAAGAAAATTTGGACATATATTCAAAAAACTTGGTCTGTATTGACAAATGTTGAAGAACTATGAAAACAATGGTCTAAAAAGTGGACATGTATTGGCAATTTTCTGAAACTAAAAAAACTATGGTCCAAACCGTGTACTGACTTTCTGGATTTTTGGAATCTATGTTCCAACACAGGGCCTGCATTAAATATATGGACATTTATTGACAACTTTTTGGATTTACGTAATCTAGATCCATGGTAAATTTTCTGTAAAAAAGTAGGACCCCATCTTGAAAATGTTCTCCGAATCTGACCTTAAGAGTTTCAAAACTTGGAAAAATTCCTCCAATTTCCAAAAAAAAAAAAAATCTCTAAATTCCAACACCACAGACCTAAACGTCATCAATTCGACCTCAAAAGTCCAAAACTGAAAGAGTCCAAAAGTGGACCCATGTTGACACTTACTAAAAGCGAGATATCTATGACCCAAAATATGGACCCATGTTTCATTTCCTTAATCCGAGGTATATATGGGTTCAAAATGTGTACCTTTATATACAATTACCTTTAACTGATAAATATATGATTTAAGCCATGATCTGAATTGAAAAACTTAGAACGTAAGGTTACAAAACGTGGATCTACATTGGTTTAAATTTTAGATCTATACTGACTACTTTTTATCTGGGGACATCACGCTCCAAGTTGGACTTATACATCTAATTCTTAGGAAAAGAAAAATCTGTGGAACTTATGTGAAAATGTTGAAATTGTAAATTGGGAAATATAAGGTCCCAAATATACACCTACAGTGATATTTTTTTGATTAAAGACTCCGTGGTCCAATGTGAACCTAACATGCTAATGTAAATATATATTGACAATTTTTTACGGAACTGATAATTTGGTGGTTAGAATCTTTTTACTATTGACAATTTATGCAACCAATAACTAAAAAAGACAAATGTTGGCCCTAAAATTTTTTAAACTAATTTTTATAACAACTGACTTCTGGAAATTAGAAATCGTTGATGAAAAACATGAATATTTATGTAAAATTTTCTAGAATAGAGAAATCCATGGTCCTCAAATGGTTATTTTTTTTTTTTTTGGTTAACATCTTCATGTTCTGTCGTGGAACTATATTTTCCAAATGTTCAGAAATCGAGATATGGTCATAAATGTGGCCATGTATTGACAGGTTTTGAAGACTACCAAGTCCAAAACCTCGAACTACATTGACCCCGAACATGGTGGCACTGTCCCACAAAAATCGATGTAACAGGTTTTAAAAGTATCACAGTTCTCTGCAATGTTCTTATATGAATATTTGAATATGCAAAAGTATTTCTACAGAATCAGAATTTACTTCCCCTCTACTAAAATTGAAAAAAAAAAAAAAAAAACAAAAAAAAGAAATACAAATACAATTCCAAAATAGCATATAAATTGAAATTTACTGCTCGTATGATAGTAACAATAATAGAGCATCGTCATTATGCGTAAAAGTAATACCCCCTCTGGCTGGGCTGGAGGTTATCATAATGCAGTCGTTTAGAAATAAAAATAAATCCAGCAAAAAATGCACTCGATTCCTCGATTTTTTTTCCCATACAAAAATCACATGGAATGCAAATGTAATGAACTCTTGGCTCCAGTGCAGATGGTCGGTCATGAGTGTTGAACGCCACAGCATCCCAGCACCAAACTCTTCTAACACATCTCTATGTGGAGTGGTGCTGAAGCATAAAAACGTAACGCCGAGCTCCAACAAAAAGCCAAATATATGCAAAATGCTAAGTGATAAATGGATTTCAAACATGATAAATGCATTTAATGGCAACTCAAACCCGAGCACTCTAACATTCGAACTCTGCACGGGTCGCACCAAAGCCGATAATAGAAAAATTCTCCATATTTAGTATTTGACTGGACCAGTGATTTATGGTGTCTGCATCAGGGCGATAAGAGATGGTGAAAAGGGGTGTGGGGGAGAGAGAGGGAGCGTTGCTAGTCAAATAAGATATTTTTATTTTATAGCCTCAAAGTCAAAACGTTTTGAAAGAAGTGGACATTTTGGCTGTAGAGAGTTTGTGGACACAAAAGTCATCATTAAAATGTCCTCTTTTTTGCCTGGCCAAGAGTAGTTGAGTAAATATAATTTCGTTACTTTTCGCAAAGAAGAGCATCTTGGCATCCGGAGCACTCAATCGTCAAGTGTGGAAAGAATTGAAATGCAGTAATAAAGACATTTTGAGTAACAAGTTTTGTCGAGTACTGCTTTCAAAGAGGGGAAGTCATGCTATTAGTATATGGAAGTTTTTAGATAATGTCGATTTAATTTTGAAAGTGATAAAATTCAATCATTTTGGAATTCTTAATGAAGTAAGAAATGGGATGGGGAAACAGTTGCATTTGGTAAAATGTAAAAAATGTTGGTATTTAACAAGAAAAAAATTCTGGAATTAAACTTTTGATAATAAACTATGACAGGATGGATGCAACATCAAGTAAAGGGACCTTAAGTTTCACCGGGCCAAAATTGTAATAACCTTCACCATGAACTATAACCAAAAGTAGCCTTAAGGGGTTTCAAGAAGATTTACTGACCTGTATGAATCCGAAATACCAAATTTTAGACATTTCGACGGCAAAATGAGGTTAACTCATTCTTAGTGCTAAATATTGGCCGAAATGCGAAAATGTTTGGATAGTATATTAAGTTCGACATTCCGTTTGTATTACATTTTTCAATGGAATTGCCTGAAAATTCACGCCAGGAGTTCCTTGTGAGTACTTTATCTATTTTGATTATTTTAGCCACATTTTTCAATGGAATTGTCTGAAATTCTACACAAGGAGTTCTATGTGAGTACTTTACTCAACCAAAGAGAATAGTCTAAAGAGGTTCACGATATATATAACGGCACCTTCCGATATTTGGTATTTTTATGATTTTAGCAGAATTTTTAATGGATTTTCTTTTTTTGAAGATGTCCTAATTCGTCCGAAATGGTAGAGGGTATTTAGAGTTAGGCCCGGCCGAACTTACTGCTTTTATGAATTTCTGAGCTGTATTTGATATATTTCCCTGAATATCGTTGTTACGGAGAGCATATTACGGCTGTGGGTAACAAATACAACAAATCGGATGAACAATATATATGGGAGCTATAGCTATATCTGAACCGATCTTCACCAAATTTTGCATACTACCTTCTGGACTCAATTCGGTCGTATGTGCGTTTTGGTGCACAATAAAAGGTACATCGGACGAAGTTATATATGGGAGCTATATCCAAATCTGAACCGATCTAGATAAAATTTAGCAAAGGTATTTCTGAGCTGCATTTGATATATTTCCCCAAATAGAGTGCATATTACGGCTGCGAAGGACAAATATAACAAATCGGATGAACAATATATATGGGAGCTATAGCTATATCTGAACCGATTTCCATGAAATTTGGCATGCTTATTCTTAGGCCTAATTTGGTTGCATGTGCAAAATTCCATACTATTCGGGCTGATATTACACGTTTGGTGCACAATAAAAAGCAAATCGGACGAAGATATATATGGGAGCTATATCTAAATTTTTACCAATTATCTCCAATTTCAATAGGGTTCGTCCTTGGGCCAAGCAAATGTTGTTTGGAAAATTTCATCTCAATCGGATAATAAATGCGACCTGCATTTTGTTCACAAAAATACATGGACAGACGGACGGACGTACAGACGGACTGACATGCATAAATCAACTCAGAAAGTGATTCTATGCAGATCATCAAAAGGAACTATGGGTCTATCTCGTTTTTCTTTTGCCTGTTACAAACAAATGCACAAAGACATAATACCCTGACCACCTTGTGGTGTAGGGTATAAAAATGGAGCGGGGTTTGGGCGGAGCTCAAATGAAAGGTCTCGGGGAACACTTTCGGAATATGTGGACCTCTTAGGCAGCAAAGATAATTTCTTACCAAAGGAATTCGAAGTTTCTGATAAGTTATCGGCTAGCTTTGATGAAATGTACTTTTCTAGGTACGTATTTAATAAAATTTCGGCTTTTCTCTGCCAACAGTTAACTATATTTTTCAGAATTTCAAACTGCAAAAGCACAATAAGAATTTACCATTTTGTACCTTCTGGGCCATCAACAAAGGAGTTTTCAAACTAGACCTCCGGGAAACTCGCTCGAATGTGTATAAAGAGTGAAACTCACTCGAATTCGAGCGGGAGTATTTCTGGGTGCAGAAAAAAATCGGGTAAACCGAATTTTTCGATGTCGCTCGAATGGGAGTGACCATGTTTTACTCGTTTTAGAGTGGGAGCAAAATCGAATAGTTTCTACTCTCACTCGAATTCGAGCCGGACCGAAAAAAAATCGAGCAAACTTAATTTCCCGATGTCGCTCGAATAGTATTGAACATGTTTATCTCGTGTTTGAGCGGGAGCAAAATTTGTTCAAAATGCAGAAGATTATACTCTTGCCGAGCACTCTTTTAATTCTTGTCATAGTGTCGTTGTATTTTATTTTTAGGATAATCCGATATTGCTCCAACATCGGAAAGGCTAATATGTATTTGCATCAGTGCCAGGTCAGGTACGAAAATGGACAATATCGGTCCACCTCATGAAGTACCTCCCCCGAAAGGGTCAACATTTTGAATAATTATAACTTTTAAAAAAGTGTGATGTAATAGTCCGATTGTCTTCAAATCAGACACATACAATATTTTTATTAACCCAAGGTCTGGTGTGAAGATGGCATAAATCGGTCCACAACTTCTGGCACCTCCCTCACAAAGTGTCAAAATTTTGAATATCCACGAAGCTCACAAAACACAAACTGAAATCCGATTTCAATCAGACTTGGCACATCTCAATATTTCTGGCAAGACAAGATCTGTTATAAGGATAGTGGAGATCGGGTCATTTCTTCTGGTACCTCCCCCACAGAAGGTCAAAATGTTCAATAACCAAAACAATTATAAAATCCGAAATAAACACCCGATGCTCTTCGTATTTTACATATCCCATTATTTCTACTGACACAAGATATGCTATGAAGATGGGATATATCGGTCAACTCCTTCTGATACCTCTCCCACAAAGAGTCAACATTTTAAATGACCATGAATCTCATAAATCGCAAAATTACCATCCAGTTGCGGAATTAACAACCATTTTGTTTGTTTACAAACTGCTGGACAACGAATGTTTTCTCATCGGAGAAAACCAAAATTCGGCAGTTCACCACTTTCGGCCAAGAAGAGTTGCCTTAGCTCTTTTGAGTCAATTTTTTTTCTGTTGTGGTGTAAATTTTTGCACATTTTGGAATTTCAATGGCTTTACCCCGAGCTCATTTTTTAATATTTGGCGAATGGAATATTGCGATATGTTCAGCTCACGAGCCATTTTTCTGCAGCTGTGACGCGGATTTCGATCAAGTCGCTTTTTTACTTTTTGAACCATTTCTGCTGATGTTGCTGTTTTCTTCCGTCCACTTTCTTGACATCGGACTACGCTACCAATATCACGGTAACGAGCAATGGTACGAGCCACAAAATATTTATTCACATTTGAATTCTGGAGTGCTCTAACGATAGGCACTATTGGTTTTCCTGCCAAATATAAAGAAATCAAGCTTGAATTCCATCACGAATAACTTTTTTTCTGGAAAATTCTCACCAAAATGCTTTTGTACGCTTGTAAACAATATAATAAACTGTCACTGGAATAATTTTAACAGCTATCGGACGAGTGGCTTAAAAAGTACAGCAGTCTTAAGTTGGTTACAGTTTTTTAATCTCAACCTGTAGATCTTCCAGGAGATCTATGAAAAATTAATTCAACTAATTTTTTTTACAAAAAATATTGCCTGAATACGCCATTTCCCTAAAATATACACTGAATGCACGTTTTATGTGTACAGAAAAAAACTTTATTTTAATTTCCAAAATATCGAATTTCCAACGAAACAAGTGCTTCTTCTTGGAAACTCTATTCATTTATACTTCAATTTTTATTAGCAATCAGCAATTTGGATACTGGATATTTATTACATCATTCATGCCAAAAATGGTCCTTCGTCAATTACTCAACTTATGATTCAATACTCTGTGAATATCCAATAAAAAGCCAATACATACAACATTTTTATGGCGTGAATACTATCTGCTCGATGACCTTGTCACTTGAATAAAAACTGACGCCATCACCCACCCCGATACAGAAAAGCAAAAAACGAAAACTTGACATTGATGACACCACCATCAATATGTCAAATTACAGACAGAAGACACATTTTAAAGTCAAATGCTTCAATTTATACAAAGCAAAAAACCACAACATTGTAGAGCGAAACAGCAATGAGGGTGGGAGGGATGGAAATGAAGCCGAAGGAATGAAATCATCCAGCAAATAATTTCTGCCCTACTTTCATGGAACTCAAATAAAACTGGGTTTTCTTTTCACAAAAGGCCAAGCGACCACGTTAAAATATCTCTCTTTTTCACCAACAGTTCCAAAGAAATGAAAATCACGTTGGGGTATTAAGTTCGAATCCAAGGAATGTCAATATAATAGTGAAATGAAAATGGAATTCCTGGGCAAATAGAGACAATGGGTGGGAGGATAAAAGGATTGTGGCAAGTGTGTGGGAGCCGTCTTAAACCGTGACAGCTGTTATTATTCGGAATTCCTTTAAAACTGACAACAATGAAGGCATTCAACGTCACTAAATGTCAAACGGAGATAGCTTTAATGGTCAGCTATTGTTAAATTGTTTGCTTTTGTAAAAAAACAACGAAATAAAACGGAAGTCGCATGGGAAATGACATTTGACAGATAGCGGATAATTTGAAAAGAAAGAACATTTTCCACGGCAATCTGGGGATATTTTGTCAATGTGAAAGAAGGAGAGGACGAAAGGGGGTCCCTTAAGAAAAGAAGGCTCCGCCGAATAGACTTAGTAAATCAAAAAATCTTCCAGATGTTCTATAAAAATAAGACATCCTGTACTTCACTTAGGAATTGTGGGACCATTTTAACAGAAGGCCACTTGAAAATAAGTAAACTATCTCTGAAAAATCCTCAATTGAACAGAAATTTTTTGAAAGGTACCAAAACCAAAATATGTATTTTACAAAAAAATTCTCTATTGCATGGGTCTTTTATACCATAGAGAGCGATGATGTCCTTTAAAATGAGCATGAAGTCCTTGGAATTTTTTATAGAAATGCTTGAGAAAATGTTCCTAAATTTAAGTTATCAATAATCTTCCTGAAGCAATTTTAAAGATTTCCCTTACTTATTTTGTTTCTGAAGAAGGAGGAGACCTTTGACTTCCAAATAAACTACCCCTGTATAATTATAATTCTTAATAGTTTACAAAATTAAAATAGAAAATATGGCTATTTTCATAAATAAGCTGAGGTCCTCCATCTTTTCCTTAAAATTAAAAAATCACAATTTTTGATCACGAAATGTTATGTCGAGAAGATGCCCTATAATCTCTTAAGTGGTCTCAAGATCCTTCAATTAATAAAATATGTTCAAAATCCATGATTATCGTCATGAGTTCCTTGAAAAATGTCCTTAAAAGACACGATTCTGGTGAGGTCTTCAAATTTTTTTATACTCTCCACCATAGTATTGAGGGATATTTTATGTTTGTCTTTCCGTTTGTAACACCCCGAAATATATATTTTAGACCCCGAAAAGTGTATATATTCTTGATCAGCATAAAATTCTATGTCATTTTAGCGATTTCCGTACGTTTGTGGAAATCATTCTAGCTGCCTAACGAAATGAAGTAGGTTGATAAAATTTTACTCAAATGTATATGACGTCTGCAGAAATTTTGGTATTGAAAATGGGCCATGTAGGTCCACTCCTTCGTATAGCCCCCATATAATGGCACATCCCGATATTCGGTATTTTGATGAATTTAGCGGCATTATTCACCGCAATTGTTTCAAATTTGCTATTTGAAGTTCGTAATGGATAGTAAAGTCTAAAACAGAAAATTGTCTGTGCAGACCCACGCCTTCGTATAACCCCCATATAAAGGCATCTCCCGATATTCGGTATTTTGATGGCTTTAGCGGCATTATTCGCCGGTATTGTTTCAAATTTGCTAATTGAAGTTCGTAATGGATAGTAAAGTCTAAAAGATAACATTTTCTGTGCAGGTCCACGTCTTCGTATAGCCCCGATCGATTTTTGTCAGAGGATTGGAAAAAAATATTTTAGAAAACCATGAGTTTGCTCAGAAGGTCCTTGGTAATTTTTTTAAAAATCCACGATGCAAGCAGCGTTAAATTAGGATATTTAAAAAAAAAAAAATTCAATATTTTAGGCAGTATGTCCTTGAAAAATATTCTTAGAAAATCCACGATCCTTGAGAAAAATGTATAAAACTATTTACGATTTTTGCAATTATGTTCTGCAAAAAATATTCAAAAAAAAAAAAAAAAAAATCGACGATTTTTAGCAGGGGGCCCTAGAAAAATGTTTTTTAAAAATTAATGATCTCGAGAAAAAATGTCTGAATGAGAAAAATGTCTAAAAAAATCAATACTTTCCAAATACTTTCCAATGGTGTCCTCCAAAAATTTTTTCAAGAAAAAAAAAAACGACGATTTTTAGCAGGGTTTCCTTGAAAAATGTTTTTACAGCTGAACGATTTCGGTTGAGAATTCCTTTGTTTAAAAATGTCGTTAAAACACGATTTTAGTCAGGGAGTTCTTGAAACAATTTCTTTTAACTTCAGTTCTAGGTCCTTGAATATGTTTTTAAGAGGTCCTTCATAAAAACCACGATAGAAAGAATTTTTTACAAAAAAGGTGTAAATATCCTTAATTGTGGTCGAATAGATTCGACTATGATCACGAGAACTGTGAATAAAATCAGTTTTTGTCATGAATTCCAAAAAATCTAGGATTTTTAGCAGGGGGTCCGTGAAAAATGTTTTTACAAATAAATGATTTTAGTTCAGGATGTCATTAAAATATGTTCTTAGAAAATCCACGATCCTTGAGAAAAATGTCTAAAAAATCAATGAATTCAAAATTATTTTCAAAAAAAAAAATTGACAATTTTTATCAGAGGGTCCTTGAAAGATGTTTTTACAGCTGAACGATTTCGATTTGAAAAATTCACTGTTCTTTATATCCACGATTTTGGTTGAGAATTCCTTGAAATAATTTGTTTAAAAATGTCGTTAAAACACGATTTTAGTCAGGGAGTCCTTGAAACAATTTCTTTAAAACTCCTAGTACTGGACCTTAAAAATGTTTTTAAAATGAAAAAAAAATCCACTATTTCGACTAAGAGGTCCTTCATAAAAACCACTATTTTGGTCACGTAGTCCTAAAAAGAATTTTCCACAAAAAAAGGATATAATTAAGATATCCATGATTTTGGTTGAATGGATTCGACTATGATCACGGGAACCGTGAATAAAATAGGTTTTTGTCAGGAGGTCCCAGAATAAAAACTTGAAAAAATCCAAGATTTTCATAAAAATCCTTAAAAATTGTCTATAACACATTTTTTTACAAATTCACGATTCTTAGCAATGAAGTTCCTGGTAACTGCCGAATATTGGCTACAAAGTCCCTGATAAGAATCAATGATTCTGGGCTACAAAGTCCTTGATAAGAATCCATGTTTCTGGGCTAGAATGTTCTTAAAAAATATCCTTGCTAGAAAATCATTGAAAAGTCCGAAATTCGTGACTGGGTATTCTTTAAAATCTACTATTTTTGGCTAGAAAGTCCTAGAAAACACGATTCTGAGCCATTTTAGAGAAAAGAGTCCATAATTTTTGGCTAGGAATTCCTAAAAACTCCACTTGACCAGAAATTTTTGATTCTCGGCCTGGACGTTTTTAATACACGATTCTTGGCCATGAATTCTAAAAAATGCACTATTCATGGCTAGGAAGTCCTTGAATAAAAATATTTTAACAAAGTTTAAGCACTTGGTCACAAATTGGCCCAAATCGGGGCCCTCATGTATTTTATGATTTTCCAGGTGGATGAAATTGGTCAATACTTTACATTTTACGACCTAATTGTTATCAACAATACCATTGGGGAAAGGGTCTATCGACCTTTCACCTAATATACAATTTAGTAATTTTATTGCAAAATTTTAAGCGTTTGCTTGGAGGTACTAGTAGATGCAGGTTATAAAACCGCCGTCCACTTGGACAAACACGGTCCAAATCAAGTTTTCAAAGCATTCCAAATAAATGAAATATTTGTACGCTTTTGATTTAGCTTTAAATTCCTTCATGGTTCTACAAGAATCTCTTATCCACACATGAGCCTCAGTCACACTTGACACTTGGGTTAATGATGGTCAATTTAACACACGCTAAATGACATGTCCAAATAAAGGCCGCACCAAACAAAAAAAAAAAATGTAAACAACATGTTGAAGAAATCTTTGGCCAAGACCTGCAGAGCATCGCGCTCAAAGGACCCCTTAAGAGGCGCCAACGAATTAAATAACAATTAGTCGCAGCCACGCGTCATCTTGGCAAATATCAACATTCACTGCAGCAAAATCGTCTCCTTCTCCAGCCTCCTTCCTTCTCTTCTTCATGGAGTCACTGCCGTTAACATCAACAACAAGTCATGTGGGCCGGCTGGGTGACTGGTTTGCTTAGATATCCAGCTTTCATATGAGGGCTCTGCATTAGGCGATGAAGACAGACACCCCAAAAGTAACACAGCAGCCGTGAAGGAAGGCAAAGACAAACATTCATTAAAACGTGTCATGTCGTGTGGAAGCTTGTCATCATAGTGGAAAAGGCAGCAAGAGTTTGTTCGAAGGGGGCTCATGGTGGCGGTTGGAGGTGGCGTTGATGTGTTGTTGATGATGATAGCGGTTCAAAAGCCTAAACTACACAAAGACCGTAATTAATTACTCTGTTACTGCTGCAGGGCAGATTACATACTCGCAGTGCACACATGCCGACAGGCATTAGGCCCCGGCATTTTGACATGCAATCCTAAGGACCGTGTTTTTCAGTTCACGATAGGGGGACAAAAAAAAGAACATGGAGTTAAACAAAAGCAGCAACGCCAACACAATAATAGAGATCAGAGGTGATGATTGGGTAACGAAGAGGAACAGTGGGCTCTGGAGGAAAAAATTATCGACTCAGAGAAAAAGGCTTGGTCCAATTCTTTAGAACAAAAAGGTTTTTTCCATGGGAAATAATTTCGTCCGAACACAGGCCGACCTTTTTTATAGAAAATAGAAAAAAAATCGTCCAACCCCCATGACGAAGATTTTCCTAATGAAAATATTTCGTCCGACCCCAGGACTAGGTTTCTTCCATAGGAAAAAATTCACTGTCCGACCTCAGGACGAGGTTTTTTCATTTGAAAAAAATCATCGTCCGGCCACAGGACGATGTACTTTCCATGGGGAAAAATTATCGTCCGACCACAGGACAAGGTTTTTTCCATAGGAAAAAATCGTCGACCGTGAGGTCCATTTTTTTTCTTCTATAGAAAAAAATCCGTCGACCGTGTCAGGTCCAGTTTTTTTTCTATAGAAAAAAATCCGTCGACCGTCAGGTCCAGTTTTTTTTCTATAGAAAAAAATCCGTCGAACGGCAGGTCCAGTTTTTTTTCTATAGAAAAAAATTCGTCGACCGTCAGGTCCACATATTTTTTTCTATAGAAAAAAAATTCGTCGACCGTCAGGTCCACATATTTTTTTCTATAGAAAAAAAAATTCGTCGACCGTCAGGTCCACATATTTTTTTCTATAGAAAAAAAATTCGTCCACCGTCAGGTCCACAGTTTTTTTTCTTCTTCTTCTTCTATAGAAGACCGTCAGTAGGTCTTCGTCTATAGAAGACCGTCAGTAGGTCTTCGTCTGTAGAAGACCGTCAGTAGGTCTTCGTCTGTAGAAGACCGTCAGTAGGTCTTCGTCTGTAGAAGACCCTCAGTAGGTCTTCGTCTATAGAAGACCGTCAGCAGGTCTTCGTCTATAGAAGACCGTCAGCAGGTCTTCGTCTATAGAAGACCGTCAGCAGGTCTTCGTCTATAGAAGACTGTCAGTAGGTCTTCGTCTATAGAAGACCGTCAGTAGGTCTTCTTCGATAGAAGACCACAGTTAAGGTCTTCTTCTATAGAAGACAGCCAGTAAGGTCTTCTTCTATAGAAGACAGCCAGGTCTTCTTCTATAGAAGACAGCCAGTAAGGTCTTCTTCTATAGAAGACCACAGTTAAGGTCTTCTTCTATAGAAGACAGCCAGTAAGGTCTTCTTCTATAGAAGACAGCCAGTAAGGTCTTCTTCTATAGAAGACCGCCAGTAAGGTCTTCTTCTATAGAAGACCGCCAGTAAGGTCTTCTTCTATAGATGACAGCCAGTAAGGTCTTCTTCTATAGAAGACCACCAGTAGTTCTTCTTCCATAGCAGAGCATCAGTAGGTCTTCGTCTACAGAAGACTACCAGTAGGTCTTCGTCTATAGAAGACCACCAGTAGGTGCTCTGGTGATCTTCTATAGAAGTCCAGTAAGTCCTCTTCTGTATAATACCAATAGGTCTTCCTCTATAGAAGGCCAGTAGGTCTTCTTCTACAGAAGTCCACCGTAGGTCTTCTTCTATAGAAGTCTATAGAAGATCTGAAGGTCTTTTTCTATAGAAGTCTATAAAAGACATAGAAGATCAGATAATCTCCATCTATAGAAGACCAGTAAATCCTCTTCTATAGAAGACCAGTAGGTCAAGGCCAAATTCCCCTTAGGAGGACTAAATGGTCTTCTGCTTTAGAGGATCAATTGGTCTTCTCCTAAAGCGTCCTATTTTTCAGAAAGAGATTTTTTTCATAAAAAAATCGTCCCGTGTTTGGGCAATTTTTTTCTATGGGAATGAACCTTATCCTGTGGCTGGAAGAATTTCTATGTACGAACCTTTTTTCCATAGCCCACGCATATAGGTCACCTTTTAATCTTCTCCTATAGAAGTGTTGGTCATCCAATAAAGAATAACATTTGGTTTAACCGAATTCCTTTCCCTAAAATAGTTTTCCACTTTCCAACCCTAAACTTTTTATTTAATTTTCTAAACTTAAACGTCCCCCCTACCCCCCAATCTAATCAATGTCTTCTTAATTGATTTTAGTTGTAACCATTCAGTGGAGCATTAAAATTCTGAGTCGCCTAAAAGTATGCACCACACATGGTGAATGACATTAAATTTAATTATGTTTTCCTTCCAAAAACTGTCCTTTTCAATCATTCTATTGGAATGAATACAATGTCCTTACATTCAATCAATAGCAAACCCAAACTGGCTCTTAACCTCCAGTGAGGTCTTCTTCTATCTTCTATAGAAGACCTCCAGTGAGGTCTTCTTCTATAGAAGACCTCCAGTCACCTCACTGGAGGTCTTCTTCAATCTTCTATAGAAGACCTCCAGTGAGGTCTTCTTCTATAGAAGACCTCCAGTGAGGTCTTCTTCTATAGAAGACCTCCAGTGAGGTCTTCTTCTATAGAAGACCTCCAGTGAGGTCTTCTTCTATAGAAGACCTCCAGTGAGGTCTTCTTCTATAGAAGACCTGCAGTGAGGTCTTCTTCTATAGAAGACCTCCAGTGAGGTCTTCTTCTATAGAAGACCTCCAGTGAGTTCTTCTTCTATAGAAGACCTCCAGTGAGGTCTTCTTCTATAGAAGACCTCCAGTGAGGTCTTCTTCTATAGAAGACCCAAAGTAAGGTCTTCTTTTACAGAAGACCATCAGGTCTTCTTCTACAGAAGACCAGTAGGTCTTCGTCTATAGAAGACCAGTAGGTCTTCTTCTACAGAAGACCAGTAGGTCTTCGTCTATAGAAGACCACCAGTAGGTCTTCGTCTATAGAAGACCACAAGTAGGTCTTCTTCTACAGAAGACTAGCAGGTCTTCTTCTACAGAAGACCACCAGTAAGGTCTTCTTCTATAGAAGACCAGTAAGCTTTTCTTGTATAGAAGATCAACAGTAGGCCTTCTTCTATAGAAGACCACCATTAGGTCTTCTCTTATAGAAGACCCCCAGTGAGGTCTTCTTCTTTAGAAGACCCCCAGTGAGGTCTTCTTCTTTAGAAGACCGGGAAAGAACTTCGTCCTGTGGCTGGAAGAATTTCTATGGACGACACTTTTTTCCATAGCCCACGCCTATAATAAATCCTATAAAGAATACATCTGACCCAACCGAATTCCTGTCCTGAAAATAGTTTTCCACTTTCCAACCTTAAACTTTTTTTTTAATTTTCTAAACTTAAACGTCCCCTCCTACCCCTCAATTTAATCAATGGCTTCTTAATTGATTTTAGTTGTAACCATTCAGTGGAGCATTAAAATTCTGGGTCGCCTAAAAGTATGCACCACATGAATGACATTAAATTTAATTATGTTTTGCTTCCAAAAACTGTCCTTTTCAATCATTCTATTGGAATGAATACAATGACCTTACATTCAATCAATAGCAAACCCAAACAGGCTCTTAACGAATAGAAATTGCCAGCCGAGAAAAAAGGGTTTCAAAACAAATCCAAAACTAAAAGCCTGTGATAAGGTGAATGGATAAATAAGGACTTTACGGTTTACAAAAAAAAGAGAGAACTTTTACTTTTTACGAGGACGATTTTTCTATGGGCGTTTTTGTCTGTTTTATTTTTCTCGTTTGTCGTTGTTGTTTGCAACATCCTTATTTTTTTGTGGATGCGAACGAACATGCTGAGTGTTAGAGTGGGGTGGGGGGAATGTTTACTTTTTTTGTGTTGGAGAAAATAGAATCCTTAGCTAGGATCCCTGTACAGTTGTTGCCAAAAGGAGAAAAAATGGAAAAGTAAATGTAAAATCCCCAAAACAAAAACTGCTGCGTAAACACTTTACTTTCGATTTTAGTTCTGGGTATCCTTGCCGACTGCCACTCATTTGCCAGGGATTTTCGTTGGGGAAAAAACCTCGGGTGGTGGAGGAGGATCAACCAACAACATGACTGGCATAAAAACGTGGAACATATTGTGTTCACGTAGTCTTTGCATTTGTAATGTAGACTCATTTAATGCCAATTTGTTTGGCGTGTTTTCGCTTTTTTGGATGGTTGCTCCATGGAAACGGAGAGAAAAAGTGAAAATTCATTTAGTTTTTCTCTTTTTTTTAAGTGCAACAATAAAAACACAAAACATGCCCTTTTTGAACCAATGTGTTTTTCCTTTTTTACATTTACGTTCAGGTTCGTTCATTCATTTGTTTCAAAAATAAAAAATAAAAAAAATACAATTGACGTCACGGCATATTTCCACACGAATTTTCTCCCAAAAACACCATTCCATCTTTTTCTTATTTTTCCGAACTTGCTAACTTCGTAGAATTTGAAATTTGGCCACCAGATTTCGATGACGTGACCGAGTTTTGGAAAAAAAAACAAGAGTGGAGGCAATAAAGCATTACTCCAAGAGATTGAAATCTATTTGAAAGGAATAAAAATGAAAGTAGCAAATGTCATAACGTTTTGTGTTAACCATCAAAATAACATCCTGTGAACAATTACACAGGCTGTAAATTTGAAAGTGTAGTCTAATGATGGTGTAAAACGTGATGTGAGAAGAACATTGGAGAAGAATTTTCTTTTCTCTCCCGTACACGGACGATTTTTTTTATAGAAAAAAAAATCTCGTTCTTTAGTCGGACGAATATTTTTCTATAGAAAAAATCTCGACCTGTAGTCGGACGAATTTTCTCGTCATGTGGCCGGACGAATTTTTTTCTATAGAAAAAATCTCGCCCTGTAGCCGGACGATTTTTTTTCTATAGAAAAAATCTCGCCCTATAGCCGGACGAATTTTTTTCTATAGAAAAAATCTCGCCCTGTAGCCGGACGAATTTTTTTCTATAGAAAAAAAAAATCTCGTCCTGTAGCCGGAGGAATTTTTTTCTATAGAAAAAATCTCGTCCTGTAGCCGGACGAATTTTTTTCTGTAGAAAAAACCTCGTTCTGTGACCAGACGATTTTTTTTCTATAGAAAAAACCTCGTTCTGTGACCAGACGAATTTTTTTCTATAGAAAAAACCTCGTTCTGTGGCCAGACGAATTTTTTTCTATAGAAAAAACCTCGTTCTGTGGCCAGACGAATTTTTTTCTATAGAAAAAACCTCGTTCTGTGGCCAGACGAATTTTTTTCTATAGAAAAAACCTCGTTCTGTGGCCAGACGAATTTTTTTCTATAGAAAAAACCTCGTTCTGTGGCCAGACGAATTTTTTTCTATAGAAAAAACCTCGTTCTGTGGCCAGACGAATTTTTTTCTATAGAAAAAACCTCGTTCTGTGGCCAGACGAATTTTTTTTCTATAGAAAAAACCTCGTTCTGTGGCCAGACGAATTTTTTTCTATAGAAAAAACCTCGTTCTGTGGCCAGACGAATTTTTTTCTATAGAAAAAACCTCGTTCTGTGGCCAGACGAATTTTTTTCTATAGAAAAAACCTCGTTCTGTGGCCAGACGAATTTTTTTCTATAGAAAAAACCTCGTTCTGTGGCCAGACGAATTTTTTTCTATAGAAAAAACCTCGTTCTGTGGCCAGACGAATTTTTTTCTATAGAAAAAACCTCGTTCTGTGGCCAGACGAATTTTTTTCTATAGAAAAAATCTCGTCCTGTAGACGGACGAATTTTTTTCTATAGAAAAAACCAAGTCTAATTTTTTTCTATAGAAAAAAAACCAGTCATGCAGCAGGACTAATTATTTTCTGTAGAAAAAATCTCGGCCTGTAGCCGGATGATTTTTTTCTGTAGAAAAAATCTCGTCCTGTAGCTGGATGATTTTTTTCTATTGAAAAAATCATGTACTGTAGCAGGACGATTTTTTTTTATTGAAAAAACTAGACCTGCAGCCGGACGATTTTTTTTTTATATTTTTGAAAAAAATTTGTTCTGTGGCTGAACAATTTTTTTATACCCTCCACCATAGTATGGAGGTTTAGAGATATCAGTCCGTCCGCCTGTCCGTCGGTGGAAATCACTCTAGCTTCCGAACGAAAAGAAACAGATGGATAAAATTTTACTCAAATGTATATTATGTCTGTAGGACTTTTGATATTGAAAATGGGCCATGTAGGTCCACGTCTTCGCCGATACCTCCCGATATTCGGTATTTTGATGATTTTAGCAACATTATTCACCGGAATTGTTTCAAATTTGGAACTTAAAGTTCGTAACGTATACTACAGCCTAAGACAGAAAATTGTCTGTGCTGGTCCACGTTTTGGTATATCCCCTATACAATGGTACCTCGCCATATTCGGTGTATTCCAGTTTTTTTTTTTTAATTTCGCATTTGAAAATTGTAATGGTTTATGACGAAAGTTGCCTATGCAGGTCCACATCGTCGTATAGACCCTAATATAACGGCTACAATCGGTATTTTTAAGATTTTATTAGAACTATTATCGGATTTTATTTTTATTTATTTATTTATTTTTTTTTTGAAAATTGCCAAATTTTTTCCAAACGGTGGAGGGTATTCAAAGTTCGACCCGGCCGAACTTACAGCTTTTTTACTTGTTTTCTATAGAAATAACCTCGTCCTATAGGAGGATGATTTTTTTTCGTAGCCGAAAAAAATTTTCTATAGAAAAAAGCTTCGTCCTATTGTCGAACAAATTCTTCTCTATAGAAAAGTCTCGTCCTGCACCCAAACTATTTTTTTTTTCTATTGAAATAATCTCGTCCTATAGCCGGACGACTTTTTCTATAGATCTACATATATTTTTTTATTAGAAGACCATATAGACTTCTACAGGAGAGGCCCACCTGTACTTCTTTAGAAGATGACCTTCTGGTCGTATATTAAATAGGGTCTTCTATAACAGAAGAGCAACTGATGTCCACTGAAGGTCTTATGGCCTTAAGTTGACAATTTCCTCGATTTCTCTTTAATTGCCTTCGATGTTTTTATTCTGTAACTAAGCGCCCTTCGACATAGCTATACCTGTAAACCAATTTTCCGGCTCCAAACCCTTCATTAGGCGTGTCAATTACATTCGATGCAACAACGAACGACGAAAAAAAATATTTGGCTTCATTTCGTTTTTCAACACTTTTGAAGTTTGTGAAATTGCTGGCAAAATCAACGATACAGGGGAGATTATATTGCCATTGTTGCCGCAATACTTTCAGCATGCAATTTCCATATTATCCCACAGAAGTAAACAAGCGAAAATTACACACAGCAACCTCACAACACCCCCTACTAACCACCTCGTCCTGCTTTTTATTTGTACTGGTGGTCTTTTAACAATGCGGTACTTCCTGGCAGCAAATAAGCCTACCAACCAGCCTACCTAGTGTTGCATGCATGTGCAAGTGTTCAGCAGCAACAAATTTGGCAGATGTTCAAAAAATCTTGTTCCGGCTGGTTGAGATATGTTGTACAGATAGTGACTTTACAATGTGTGTGCAACCAAAAGCAAAAAAACTGAAAAAAAAAACTACAACAAATGTTTGGCCACTGCATGGCACACGACAATGCCATCATCCATGGATGGACTGGCTGACACAGCCAACCAACCAGCCAGCCAACCAACCAGCCAGCCAACCAACCAGCCAGCCAACCAGCCTAACCAACAAATTTTCGGATGTTTTTTTTTGTTCGATAAAACAAAACTATATTTGTATGGGGTTGAGAGAGAGAGAGAGAGTTGGATTTGTTTGTGTGTGTATTTGTGATTGTGATTGGGTAGGAAGGCAGTGATTGAAAGTGGCAGTTTTGTAAACATTAATTAAGCCTTTCACAACAACACCTCTCTGCCTACAAGCAAAGCTTATGTTCGACAGTTTTTTTTTTGTCCATTGGTTGCCGGCTGTTTGCCTTTATTCTTTAGTTTTCGACAGTCCATGAAAAGTATGAAGTAGGTGCAGTATAATACGTTCCATGTAGTTATGGTAATTTTTACTTCAAATGCTAAGAAAGCTATTAGCGCCATAACAAGAGATTTGCAAAGAGGGAGGGAGGGATGGACACGAAAGGCAGATTTTTTTTTAAAGTAATACAGTTCCCTTAGAAATTCTTTTTTACACTAATTTTAATAGTAAAAAATTAAATTAATTATATTTTTCTATATTTTCAGGTTGCAAATTTGTCCGGACCCTGTGCTTGGAAGGGAGTGAAGTGTGCTTCGATGGTAAGTTTAGGAAAAAATGTGATGCTTACCTAATAACTTACACAGTACTAACAAAGTATCATGTGCTTGGTTGGCAAATAAATACCCACAGACTATGGGAAAAAGTTTAAGATTTTTTGATCAGGAGGTCCTGGAATAACAGGAGATTTGTATACCCTTAGCCATATGGATAGAGAGGGTATATATCATTTGGTACGGGCAAAACGTGCCTCATTGAAATTACAGTGTTAGACCCTAGGTCACTTTGGATCAAATCCATTTCAAGACATTTGGAGTCGATCTAGGGAGTATCCGATTTGATCCAATCTTGGTGTATCGTAATATTATTGTCAAACTTAGATCGAGTTCGGAGATGGACAATATCGGTCCACTCCTTCTAGTACCTCCCACACAAAATTTCAACATTTTCGAAGAAAATAGTTCACTGTACAGAAAAAGAAAGGATAATCCGATATTTTGCTCCAACTTTGCCAATACTAATATCTGCATCAGTGATAGGTCAAGTGCGAAAATGGACAATATCGGTCCTCTCCATTAAGTACCTCCCCCACAAAGAGTCAAAATTTTAAATAATTATAACTCTTATAAAATGTAACTTAAATATCCGATTGCCTTTAAATTACTCACATCGAAATAGGTTTATTAATGCAAAGTGTGGTGTAAAGATGGAATATATCGGCGCACTCCTTTTGGTTCCTCCACGACAAAAGGCAGAAATTTTCAAAAAAAAAAAAAATTATATATATATATATATATATATATATATATATATATTCTGCACAGAAAGAGAAGCAATAATCCGATTTTGCTCCAACTTTGCAAAACCTAATAATGGATAATATTGGTCCTCTCCTTTAAGTGCTTACCCCACAAAGGGTCAAAATTTTTGAATGATTATAACTCTTATAAAATGTGACGTAAGAATCCGATTGTCTTATAACTTCACACATTCAAATATTACTATAAGCTTAAGATCTGGTATGAAGAAGGAATATATCGGTCCAACCCTGGTACAAAGGCTCAATATTTTGAATACCCATGAAGTTCATAAAACGCGAAATTAAAGTCCGATCCCACTCAGACTTGGTACATCTCAATATTTCCATTAACACAAGATCTGTTATAAAGATGGTACACATCGGAATATTTCTTCTGGTACTTCTCCCACAAAGGGTTCAAGATTTGTGAAAAACAAAACGATCAAAGAAAGCAAAAAAATCATGCAAACATTTTGCACATCCAAATATTTTTGATAACGCAAGATCTGTGGTGAAGATAATATATATATGCGGACCCCTTCTGGTACCTCACCCACAAAGGGTCACAATTTTCAATGCTTATATCTGTCATAGCTTTCGAAACAAGTCAGGGATTCTTTACAACTTGTATTTTTATCAGTCTTTGTCAGTATTGACCAATTGCTCCCCCATAAAGGGTCAACTGTTTGAATAATCATAACTCATGCTGGAGGCATAAATTTATCGAAAAACCCGACCGATACTATTTAACTTGTTTTTTGAGAAAGTTGCCAAATTCAGACAATGATACTATGAAGTCTCTAGAAATAAAATCTTAAAATCTAGGATTTTTTTTGAAAAAATGCTTAAGAAATCTAAATCCAAGGAACTCTCTCAAATATAACACGATTTTGGGCCTTAAAGTTCTTGCAAAAATATTTACAAAAATATCCGAAGTCTGGTAGCAAGTATTTCAGGAAGTCCTGGTAAATATATTTTAGAATAACTCCAAGGATCGGTCTTCACAAGTAGCCCATTGAAAAAAAATCAAAATCTCTAAAATATTTGTAACTCCGCGATTTGGCCATTCTTAAAAAAACATTGAAAAACATTCTTAAAAAACTCTGCGATTTATTTATTTTTTTTTTTTTTGAAAATTATTTTTTCTTAAAAATTCTTGAAATTTGACCAAAAGTTGGTGAAAAATAGGGTTATCCTAGGTCCCTAGGAGACCTAGGGTCTAAAACGTTTTGACCTATCAAATGATAGCCATATGGCTTAGGGTACAAAAACACGATTTTAGCCTAGGAATTAATTCATTTTTTCATTCAAATTTGATAGGAAAGGACTGGTACAAAATATTTTTGAAAACTTCAGGATTTTGTCATGGGAAGTCTGTAAAAAATTATCTTCAACAGCTCCACATTTTTTTTAAGTCCAAATCCATTTTGGTAGATTTCTTTTTTGAAGTTATGCCATACAGTCCTGAAAAAATGTTGGCCAGTGGCATTTGCATTAGTAAATGTTACTAAATTTGGTATTGGGTGAAGGGATCTTCAAATTTGATATTGTTGTCTATGTTGGTATCAGGAATTGAGATATGGAGACGAAATGGGAAATTTAATGAATAATACTAAATTTAACATTAAAGGAATAGAGCTGAAATCCCGAAATTTTAATATTGAGGTCTCTTTGGCAAATTTTCAAAAAAAAAAAAAAATAAAATCCGTTAAAAATCCTGTTAAAATCTTAAAAATAGCGAATGTAGCCGTATGAATACGAAGAAATTGACCTGCATAGGCAACTATTGTCATAAGCCTTTACAATATTCAAAGCGAAATTTGAAAAAAAAAATCGGTCAATAATGTAGCTTAAATCATCAAAATACCGAATATAGGAAGGTACGATTATATGGGGGCTATAGCAACGTGGACCTGCACAGACAATTTTCTGTCTTAGGCTGTAGTGTACATTACGAACTTCAAATGCCAAATTTGAAACAATTCCGGTGAATAATGTCCCTAAAATCATTAAAATACCGAATATCGGGAGGTACCGTCATATGGGGGCTCTACGAAGACGTGGACCTGCACAGACAATTTTCTACCTTAGGCTGTAGTAAGAATCGCGAACTTTAAATACCAAATTTGAAACAATTCCTGTTAATAATGTAGCTAAAATCATCAAAATGCCGAATATCGGTGGGTACCACTATATGGGGGCTATACGAAGACGTGGACCAACATGGCCCATTTTCAATACCAAAAGTCCTGCAGACATAATACATATTTGAGTAAATTTTTATCAACCTACCTGTACCTTATACCTAAGGTATAAGTTTCGCATTTGAATATTGTAATGGCTTTTGACAAATATTACCTATGCAGGTCCATGTCGTCGTAAAGACCCTAATATAACGACTACATTCGGCATTTTTAAGATTTTAACAGAATTTTTAACGGATTTTATTTTATTTTTTTTTTTTTTTGAAAATTTTCAAATTCATTGCAAATGGTGAAGTGTATTCAAAGTTCTGCCCGGCCGAACTTAGTTTTTTTTTTTTTATTTGTTTTTTACTTATTTTTTTACCATTTCCTAAAGGATTCCTTTAGTCTTCTTAATACCTTAGGATTATTTGTTTTCAATGGAAAAAAAAGATCCTCAGACCTTTAAATTTTTTTTTTATTTTCAGCCCCACCTCACCCTGCCACCTTTCACCAAAATGTTTGGTATTTAACCCTTGTCTCATTATCTTCTTAATTTGCAATTTAAATCAACCTGTCATCCTTCAGCTTTTTTCGGGATTCTCTTTCAATCTGACATTTCGGCTTAATGGTTTTTCTAAATTGCACAAATTAACATTAAACGTTTGCTGATAGTCTATAATTCAGCATTAGATTTGCATTATCCTGCCGTTGGCATAAAAGTATATTAACACGTAAACAGCTCAAGGATAACTCCCCTCCCTCTCCTTTGTCCCCAAAAATTAGAGTCTCTCCCTCGCCTGCTTTTTGCCACTCTAAGCAACATTATCAGGTCGTTCAGCTTGTCCGCCCAATGAACTGGTCGCTTTGGTTGGAGAACGCAAAAATTGTAAACAATTTTGACCTAAACCTTTAAATTATGACCCCGATTTGTGGGGCGACAGAGAGGCGAGGAGGAGGAGAAGAGAAGATACAGAAAATAATAAAAAAAACCAAGTTACCATCAGCAATATGCAAATAACCAAGAGTCTTTGTAGCAGCAGGACATTGGTTTGGTGGTGGGATAAAGCAGGGGCGTAGAGAGGCATTGTGGAAGGGGGGTAAATATTTTCATTCGTGGGTGTCTTATGGGATTGATTATAAGGATGTATTCGGTTTTGTTTCGAATCCCCAAGAAAAATCTGTTTGCCACGCCTCTACTTTACCTCTGGCCGGGAGTAGTAGAAACTCATAAAAGATAAGTATAATAAATGTGTTGCTGATTTAAAAAGCGGCCATAGCATTCACTTTGGCGCTGTTCGTTAGCAAATTCTATTGCATTCAAATGAAGAGTCCTTTATTTATGGCCAAGAGTCCTTTTAGCGCTCAGTGCATCCCATCTACGTTGGAGGTGGTGTTGGAAGCCCTTTTGGCCTTTCAGTAAATTATGATTATCACAGCAATTATGGTTATTATCATTACAATCATTGTTTTGTTTCCATTTTTCTCTACTTCTCCCCCGCCTTCCCCTTCTTGGAACAGACAACATCTTTGGAAAGTGTATACCAACCACTGGTGTCGATATGGAAGACATTGAAAAGTAAGTCGGCCTCTTAACAACCAAGCAATGTATAATAATCAAATAATTGAACCTCCCATTTTTTCAGAACCCCTCTCACGGAGGACCAGTCACGTTTACTCGCCACTATGCTCGAGGAGTTGCAGGGGGCCGGGTTAGGCTGGGACCATCCCTATGTCCAGTGTCGCATACAGGGTTCCTTGTTTTCCATGCAAAAACAAATCCAACTACCTCCCAATCTCTGTGCTAATCTGGCACCCATGCCAACCGATTTTGAACCTGCTGATGCCATGGCCTTTGTCCGCTTCATACCACCCGAGGAGGATTACCCGAATGCCAACAAGCTCTTCTACCCGCCTCTAAAGAAACACAATTCCCCCGGCCCGAATGGCATTAATGCCATTTTGCACCAACTGCAGCTGCAGGATCGTCAGGTGCGCAATGACCCCCTGGAGCTGTCACAATTCGGAGAATTCGACAGGCATCGTGAATCGCAAATGAATCCTCCCAATGTCATGGATGTGTTTTTGGAAAACGAAAGGGCCCGCATACAAAGGGAACAGGAGCAGAGGGAGGCCCAACTGGAGGCTGAACGCAAGGAGGCGGCGCGGAATCGTTTGGAACTATATCAAATGTTGGCTGCCTCTGAACCTGATCCCCAGCCTTATGAAAGGAATCCGGAACGTATAGCCGATCAAATGGAAACGGTACCAATGCCTCCCTCAGTGCCAATTTATGTTCCCGAAGAACCAAGCGACGACTCTAATGAATTCTATTTTCCCGAAAATTATGGTCCCCTCAAGCGTACAAGTCCTCGCAAGGGTGCCATGGCACCCATTGAGAAACCCAATCAGGAACGTTCCTTTTTCCGTGAATTGGCCCAGGAGAAGGGATTGGAACAAGAACCCCGAGTCTACATTGAAATTCAAGTTCCCCTGGGGGTAGAAGAAATCTCCACCACCAAAAGGCAACCCCAGCAAATGGACACTGAAAACGACAATCGTGACGACATTGAGGAAAGTCTCTTCCGAAACTCCCTAACCCCCCTGCAAGAGGAAGCCATGCTGTCGGCCAACATGCATCCACATCGTCACAAACAACATCGTCCGGAAAAAGTCTATACCGAAGGTGGTCTCATTACGATGAATGAACTTCCGGGCATTGATGCCACCTACAACAAGGAACAACGTAAGGAAGAGGCCCGCGAGCTGTTGGCCAATATGTTGGGTTTTACACGTCACGAACGTTTGGATGTTAAGAAACCGGGTCCAATGTTGGGTCCGCCACCCTCTGTCAAAGAGAATTTGATCCGCAAGTTAAACGGCTCCGATGTGAACCACAACAAGGAACAGCTACCGGCACACATCAAGGGCAGCAATGAGGCTAGCAAGAAGAAGAAAGTTGTGAAAAACCACTCGGATGAAGATCATGCACCGCATACTGTCGATACTGAGTATGCGCATGTGTTTGTCAAAAACCCGTAAGTAGGGCGCATAGAAAGAGGGAGAGAGAGAGGGAGAAAAGGGAGATAATTTCAAAATTGAGGGACGTAATTTCAAAAATGTTCTATGGAAAATGGCTCAGAGATTCGGACAGCTGAGGTCTGAAATTTTCCTATAGAAAAAGTGTCCGACCTCACACAGCTGAGGTCTGAAGATTTTCTATAGAAAAAGTGTCTAACCTCACACAGCTGAAGTCTGAAGTTTTTCTATAGAAAAAGTGTCCGACCACAGACAGGACAGCTGAAGTCTGAAATTTTCCTATAGAAAAAGTGTCCGACCTCAGACAGCTGAGGTCTGAAGTTTTTCTATAGAAAAAGACATCAGGCCGCTGTGGTCTGAAGTTTTTCTATAGAAAAAGTGTCCGACATCAGACCGCTGTGGTCTGAAGTTTTTCTATAGAAAAAGTGTCCGACATCAGACCGCTGTGGTCTGAAGTTTTTCTATAGAAAAAGTGTCCGACCTCAGACAGCTGAGGTCTGAAGTTTTTCTATAGAAAAAGTGTCCGACCTCAGACAGCTGAGGTCTGAAGTTTTTCTATAGAAAAAGTGTCCGACCTCAGACAGCTGAGGTCTGAAGTTTTTCTATAGAAAAAGTGTCCGACCTCAGACAGCTGAGGTCTGAAGTTTTTCTATAGAAGAAGACATCAGACCTCTGTGGTCTGAAGTTTTTCTATAGAAAAAGTGTCCGACATCAGACCGCTGTGGTCTGAAGTTTTTCTATAGAAAAAGTGTCCGACCTCACACAGCTGAAGTCTGAAGTTTTTCTATAGAAAAAGTGTCCGACCACAGACAGGACAGCTGAAGTCTGAAATTTTCCTATAGAAAAAGTGTCCGACCTCAGACAGCTGAGGTCTGAAGTTTTTCTATAGAAAAAGTGCCCGACCTCAGACAGCTGAGGTCTGAAGTTTTTCTATAGAAAAAGTGTCCGACCTCAGACAGCTGAGGTCTGAAGTTTTTCTATAGAAAAAGTGTCCGACCTCAGACAGCTGAGGTCTGAACTTTTTATATAGAAAAAAGGTCCGACTTCAGACCACTGAAGTCTGGAAACATTTTCTATAGAAAAAGTTGGGGTCAGACCGAGACCTCGGAACTTTACCTATAGAATAATTTGAGCTCAGATCTTTGAGGTCTGAGCCACACCTCTTTCTTTAGATTTTTTAAGATTTATTTATTGGTCTGTTTGTTTTCCTCCCTCCAGCATCGACAGTTGGAATGATGGCGTGCGCATCGTAAACGAGTTGGCCAATATTTTACACATGCAAGGATACTTTACTTATTTAACGTAAGTCCAAATACATATCCCTTTCCTTGGGTGATCCTTAATTTTGGCTTTTCATAGCGTTCTACCACATGAAGTTTCATTCCGGGTGGACTCAAATAACCCCGAACACAAGACGGCCATTGACATTGCGCGTGCAATCAATGAGAATCGTGGTGTCAAGAATAACATCCTTCGCCGCCTAGGTGTGACTGTGCTAAGTGCCGGTGTTGGTGATAAAATCAAACGCGATGAAGATGGCAGCGTTTCGGCAGCTCGAATTGAGCTGGCTGACCAGGGGCCCGATGTTACCCACATCATGGTTTACATGTTTGCTGGGGCTGGGGCGGCAGCCATTATTGTTATATTCGTAACGTTGATTCTGATTAAGCGGCACGACAAAAAACGCGATAAGTTGGGTGGTATACAGTCGGGAATTGCGGGAGCGGAAAGTTGCACCAAGGACTATCAGGATTTGTGTCGTGCTCGCATGGCTGGCAAGGGTAGCAGTACTGTGGAACCGGTAGCGAGTGGTCGCATTACAACGTTGAGCAAGGATAACGAAAGGCCACCATCGTCGCGATCCAGTACCTCGTCATGGAGTGAGGAACCGGCTCTAACGAATATGGATATTTCAACGGGTCATATGGTGTTGGTAAGCAGACATAGATTTTCAGGACGATTTAAAGGATATCTTACTTATTTCCTTCACTCATTTTAGTCCTACATGGAAGACCACTTGAGAAACAAGGGCCGCTTGCAAAGGGAATGGGAGGCTCTATGTCGCTATGAGGCCGAACCCAGTGCCCGAGATGCTGCATTGCAGCCACAATGTGCAAATCTGAATCGACCCGGAGCCCCCTTGCCCTATGACCATTCTCGTGTAGTCCTGAATCACCTGGCCAATGCTGAAGGTTTGGATTACATCAATGCTTCGACCATTGTAAGTTTTGAGACACCTTTCAAAGAGAAATATTTTAAAACATTATGTATGACTTTCCCCACTTTAGACCGACCATGATCCCCGTGCCCCTGCCTATGTGGCCGCACAAGGACCCATTCCCTCAACATTGGCCCACTTCTGGCAAATGATTTGGGAACAGGGTGCCGTTGTTATTGTGGCCCTATGTCGCCTGCAGGAGAACGGTGAAATTGCCTGTGCCCGCTACTGGCCCGAGGAGGGAGCAGAAGTCTATCACATCTATGAGGTGGGTGGAAAATTTGAATTGGTTCCTGGAAGGATTCTCATATTCTTCTCATTTCAGGTTCATTTGGTTAGTGAACACATTTGGTGTGACGACTATCTGGTCCGATCATTCTATTTGAAGAATTTGCGTACCAGTGAAACGCGAACTGTGACGCAGTTCCATTTCCTGTCATGGCCCCAGGGTGGAGTACCACCTCAGGCAAAGGCATTATTGGATTTCAGAAGGTACGTGGAAGAATACCTTAAAATACCTTCGCAGACAATAACGTCTATTTTTTCTATAGAAAAAAGTTTGACAGAAACAAACCTCTATTTTTCTATAGAAAAAAATTCAACAAAACCAAGGAGTATACTTTTTTCTATTGAAAAAATTACGACAGAACCAAGGAGTCTTTTTTTCTACTGATAAAAGTTCGACAGACCTCAGGGGGGTCTTTTTTTATAGAAAAAAATCGAGAGACCCCTTGGGGTTTTTTTTTTTCCTATAGAAAAATATCGAGAGCCACAAGGGGGTCTATTTGTTTCTATAGAAAAAAAAAAAAAAAAACCCCAGGAAATAGACCCTAGGGTTGTCGATTTTTTCTACAGAAAAAATAGACCCTAGGGTCTGTCGCTTTTTTCTACAGAAAAAATAGACCCTAGGTTCTGTCGATTTTTTTCTACAAAAAAAAAAAAAAAAAAAAATAGAAGTAAACCCCTGAGGTTTGTCGAATTTTTGTTAAAAAAAATAGACCCTTGGGTCTCTCAATTTATTTTCTATAGAAAAAATTGGACCCCTTGGGGCTCTCGAATTTTTTTCTATAGAAAAAAAAAATCGACACCTTAGGTCTCTTGAACTTTTTTCCATAGAAAAAGAATTGACACCTTAGGTCTCTCGAATTTTTTTCTATAGAAAAAAGTACGGGGTTTCTCCAATTTTTTTCTATAGAAAAAAAAATAGACCCCCTGGGGTCTCTCGAATTTTTTTCTATAGAAAAAAATAGACCCCCTGGGATCTCTCGAATTTTTTTCTATAGAAAAAAAATAGACCCCCTGGGGTCTCTCGAATTTTTTTCTATAGAAAAAAAAATAGACCCCCTGGGGTCTCTCGAATTTTTTTCTATAGAAAAAAAATAGACCCCCTGGGGTCTCTCGAATTTTTTTCTATAGAAAAAAAATAGACCCCCTGGGGTCTCTCGAATTTTTTTCTATAGAAAAAAAATAGACCCCCTGGGGTCTCTCGAATTTTTTTCTATAGAAAAAAGTAGACCCCGTGGGTCTGTCGAATTTTTTTCTATAGAAAAAAGTAGACCCCGTGGGTCTGTCGAATTGTTTCTATAGAAAAAAGTAGACCCCGTGGGTCTGCCGAATTTTTTTCTATAGAAAAAAGTAGACCCCGTGGGTCTGTCGAATTTTTTTCTATAGAAAAAAGTAGACCCCGTGGGTCTGTCGAATTTTTTTCTATAGAAAAAAGTAGACCCCGTGGGTCTGTCGAATTTTTTTCTATAGAAAAAAGTAGACCCCGTGGGTCTGTCGAATTTTTTTCTATAGAAAAAAGTAGACCCCGTGGGTCTGTCGAATTTTTTTCTATAGAAAAAAATAGACACCGTGGGTCTCTCGATTTTTTTTTTCTATAGAAAAATAGACACCGTGGGTGTCTCGAATTTTTTACTATAGAAAAAATAGACACCGTGGGTCTCTCGATTTTTTTTTCTATAGAAAAAAATAGACAGCCTGGGGTCTGACGAATTTTTTTCTATAGAAAAAAGTAGACCCCGTGGGTCTGTCGAATTTTTTTCTATAGAAAAAAGTAGACCCCGTGGGTCTGTCGAATTTTTTTTCTATAGAAAAAAAGTAGACCCCGTGGGTCTGTCGAATTTTTTTTCTTTAGAAAAAAAGTAGACACCGTGGGTCTGTCGAATTTTTTTCTATAGAAAAAAAGTAGACCCCGTGGGTCTGTCGAATTTTTTTCTATAGAAAAAAAAGTAGACCCCGTGGGTCTGTCGAATTTTTTTCTATAGAAAAAAAAAGTAGACCCCGTGGGTCTGTCGAATTTTTTTCTATAGTTTGGTTTCTGATATTTTGGTTTGGTTTCTGATATTTTGGATTTTTTGTTTCTTTTCGAATATTAATTTCCCCTTTCCTTTCTTTATTACAGAAAAGTCAACAAGTCCTATCGCGGCCGTTCCTGTCCAATTGTGGTTCATGGCAGTGGTGGTGCTGGACGCACGGGAGCATACATCCTATTGGACTTGGTTTTGGGTCGAATGAATAAGGGAGCACGAGAAATTGACATTGCGGCGACATTGGAACATTTGAGAGATCAGAGAGCCGGTTTGGTGGCAACGCGACAACAGTTTGAGTTTGTCCTTATGGCGGTGGCCGAGGAGGTACATGCCATACTGAAGGCATTGCCGGCAAATCAATCGAATGAGAAAAAGGATGCGGAAATAAGTCGAGAGACGGGCGTACTGAAGGAGGAGGAGGAAACGGCAATAACGACGACGGCGGCAGCAACAACATCAACACCCACCAACAAAGGCAAGACGGCGACGACTAATGCGACTATGGAAGACAAGGACACGGATAAGGAAAAGGAAACGAAACAGACACCGGCAAAAACGACCACGACGACAACAACGGCATCGGCAACAGGAAAATCCACACCAAAAGGCGATAATAAAAAGAAATAAAAACGGGGTTTTTAATTTGGCTTAATTTATGAATTTTGATTTGGTTTTCAAATTTCTTTATGTAAGGAATGGGCTAGTTCTGGAAGGTTCGAAAAAGGCAAATATGGAGTGAGAGCGAAAATGATTTATTTAATTTTTTATTTATTTATTTATTTTTTTTTTTTGGAATTTTTGTTTTGAAAATTTATGGTTTATATACCACGTTTTCTAGTAGTGCGTTAATATTAGCAAGTCGTGGCAGTTTGTGGACCAAATTTACTAAATTACCAGCCCTTAGCTAAATTTGGGGACAAGCCAATGCCAACTTGATAACTCGATTAACCGCTAACGGAAAATGCCCTAGCTCTAGCTTAAGTGTTGGTAGTCTATAAGAGTCTATATATTTATATAAAATACAAAAAATATATTTATATGATATAAGAAATGCTTCAAAAGAAAAACTAAACCAAAAAAAGTAATTAAACCCAAATTAAAAAAAAAAAAAAACAGAAAATGGAGAACACGTTAAAGTATGAAAGATGAAGAAGAAAAAAAACACAAATAATAAAATCATTAATTATTATCATTATTCTTACTTTTATTCCATTATACAAATAAATAAGTGTACTAAAAATGTATAGATGTCTACAACAACATTACAATACCAAATAACAACAACAAAAGCGTAAAAAAATTAACAAGAAGGTGTTTAATTTTTATTTGTGGCCCGCTCTGCTCGGCGGGCAAAACAAACAAAAAATACATGATTGGCAAAAACGATTCACAGAGATTGCAGATGAAAACAAGAACAACATCAAACAACAAAAAAAAAAACGACAAAAATTGCTATTTTCCTATCATAATTATTATTACTGTAACGATTATTATTACTATTATTATCGATGTGTTTGTTAAAAATATTAAAGAAAAAACAAAGACAACAAATATATATATCATTAACTAATATGTGTACCTTAAAGAAATCATATATAAATTAAAAAAAAACAAAGGGTGTATCACACACACATATATATACAAATTATGAACATTTATATGCAAACCAAACCATAAATAAATTATTATTATTATTATGAAAACATAATAAAATAAAAATAAAAATATTATTATAAAAATAACATACTATATCAATTAAATGTATGACATACCTAAAAGAAAAAAAAGGATTGACCTATAAAAAAAATCTAATTAAAATTATTCTATTTTATTCCAAATCGTTATTGCCAAATTTTAGAAAAATTTAAACAATTTTTATCAACACTCAACTATGGGCAGCTAAAAAATTGTAAATTTGGCAATGGAGTTTTGGAAAGTTTTGAATATATAAAGGCATTTTTTTTCATTAGCACAAATATGTAATTTTTTATTATTTAAATTTTTTGGTATTTTTTTAATTTAAAACACGGTGCTGCTAAAACAAAAAATAAAAAAAAATTAAAATGGGATCTATGAAATATATAAAAATCCAAGTTTCATGTGAAAATTACAGTTCCTTGCAGGTAAAGGAAAAAATTGAAGGAGATCTTAATGAAGTATAAAAATCTAAGATTCGTGTGGTTACTGAAGTTCCTTTTCAAGCGAAGAAAACAGAAGTGAGGTTATGTGCTTATAAAAATATGACCCAATTTTTGGAGATTTCAGAAAAAATGAAATTTTAGAATCTCTCTATAGAAATTCCACCAGGGTCTGACAATGATATTCAAAAAACCGAATTTGAAACACGAAATGTATAAAAAATGATCTTGATTTAAATTTTAGTGGAGTTACTCCATAAAGTAGAAGTTCATTAGAAGAAAAGGAAACAAAAGTGAGGTTATGTTCTAACCAGTGCGAATATGCCCTAGTTTTAGGGTGATTTAAGATATGGAGACATACAGAAAAAAGAGACTCCACAGTCGTTAGAATTTATTCCATACAAAAATAAAATTAGGCCTCGGGGTCTAAGGAAAAGTTATCGATTTGAGTAAGACCTTTGGGGATTTTTTAGAAAAAAAATTAGATTTCGGGATTTAGTGACAGAATTCAGTCCTAATATTGAAAGAAATGGGGCTTAGGTCTCAAGATCTAAGAAAAAAAATTGCCTTCTTAAATAAGAAGCTTTGGCACTTTTTTAAGAGCAAAACGAATCTCAAATTATTTTCAAAGAAAAAATTCAGTTCCAAAAAAAGTATTTTGTTTACAAAAAAGTTTAGGTCTCAGAATCAAGGAATAAAATCAACTTCAATGAAGGTATTTGCGGATAGACGAAAGTCAATATTTTTAAAAATATTTTTTTTTAGAATTTCCTTTTAATATTCCAATCAAAGCTGGAGCTACAAGTAAAAAAGTGAGGTTATGTTAGAGAAATTTGGGTGTTTCAAAGAAAACATTACAATTCTTCTAACACAAAATGATAATTCCAAGGCGATTTGGGGTGACATTACATTAAATGATATTTTTCAATGTACCTTTAAATCTGATAAATTTATATCACAGAAATATATGAGACCTCACTGAAAATATTAAAAAAAATATCAGATAAAAACAATAAATAGTAATTTCAAAGAAATTTTAATTAAAACTCAGTTTCCGAGGAGTAACTTTTTATTGACCATATCAAATATATTGACCAAAGGAATATAAGGATTTAAGGACATTAATTCTCTGATACAAGATTTTTGTATAAAAAACCCGTAGAAATGTTGGATTTGGCAGATCGGACATCAAAATCAGAAAATTGCTCCTTAAAATCCCGTTATAACGATGAAAATATTTCAATATATTTTCCTGGTTAATTCGAAGTTTCTTGGAACAATTTTTGTATTTTAAGGATATTCTTGCCATGATTTCGCAATTTAAAATAATTTCAAGGCGAGTTGAGGGATTTAAGGATTTTTTATAAAGAAAAATAGTGATATTATAGGCTTCAACTTCAGGGTCTGACAAAATTCTTACATAACGGGGTCTTAGAAAAATTTTGTATGGATCAGATAATACATCAAAAATACAAAAAAAAAAATAAATAATTTTACGCTAAAAAACTAAAAATTCAATATAATTGGCCTGAGAAGATATTCTAAAAAAAATTTTAATTTGAGACAAATTTAAGGCGATGTGGCTTCAAGGAAAATTTGAAAAGCTGTATTTAAAGAAAACAATTTTTCTTATGTCTTCGAGTTTTTTGCAAAGAAATTCCCTGACCATAAACTGGAGAAAATAACAATAGAAATAATCCGAGGATAGAAAAAATTATCCAAAATTATTAGATACCTATTTTTCTGTGGAACAAATTATGCTTCAGGGGTCAAACATGTAAAAAATCAGACAATTTGGCCCAATGACATGATTTTAGGCAACTTCCAGGGGATTTAATAGCAATGAACATTTGAAAAACTTGCCCATAATCTGATGTGAAAATATGAAAATTTATACTCCCATAAAAAAATTATTTCGAATGTCGCAGTATTTTGTTTTTTAAACAAAAAACCGGAAGAAAAGGAATGTCGAAATTAAATCTGAAGAATATATTTTTATAAAAAATAGGTTGAGATAGAACTCTATCATTGAGCAAGATTGTTCCGACTGGAAAAAGGTTAATATTGTCTTTAGTCAACTTCGGCCGAAATGGGGTGTGATGAGTATTGTACATTCGTGTAGCCCCCATTGAAGACTAATATATTCAAGGCTATTTTCGTATATAGTAACACTTCCAGCACTTAAATCCCCAATTTTTTCGCTTAATATAGTCTCGGACATGTTTCCATATTAGAAATAAAATCGAATTTTAAAAATCCAAATCAAAAAAAAAAAAAAATTAATTAGCGGAGGGGCTTTTTGAATGCAAAGAATCCTTTGTCGGAGTTTTGGACTTTTTTTTGAAAAATGGCAACACCTCAGACCAAAGGTCTATAATTTACATCTCGGACCCGGAGTATTACCATAAACCGGGAAAAATTTATACAGAAAATATCCGAGAATTTCGTGGCAGGAGGGCAACTTTTCGTATTGTAGTCAAAACTCTCTGAGTGAACCAAGAGAACATGTCCATGTCCTTATTTCATAGGTTCAATCTCTTGGCTACAGAGACCGATGGATCTTCCAAAAACAAACACAGTGTCTGAGGACAATATTTGTATATTACAAACAAGAAAATCTCTCCAGTCATATTTTAGATATATGGGTTCGAAACTTCAGATTGTGGTTAAAAAATACATGACAGGATAATTTGAATTATCTGGTCATCTGATGCCACACATCTTGGGTTCTTTGTTTCACAAAGTATCTGAGAACAATATATATATATATTTTTTTTTATTTTTTTTTTTTTTTGATCTATGAGGAACATAAAATCGACAAACCCTGCCACTAAGGGCAGTACTTAAAATCCATGATAACTTAACCAAAAAAAAAAAAAAATAAAAATAAAAAATTAAATAAGGAACTTAATGCAACAAAGTCCCTTATACAAAGGTTAACTCAAGCTCGACGGGTGATATTGAGAGAATCGTGATATTCGGTAATATTCCAAACATTTTGTTTTTTGCAAAATCTCAAATCGTACCTCAATTTCGAACACCCGGAGTATCATTTATACTACGTATCTGAAAATACGGGTTGAAATTAGAACGCTAATTATTAAGATTGGAATTGAATATCATCATCAGAAAATCTCTGATCATTTTCCTAAAATTTTCCTTTAAATGATCCAAATAGACATAATTTCAGGATGGAACATGTACAAACGTCTCTTGAAAATGTCAAAATCTCAACTTGGAGCCTGATTTTTGCAAAAGAAAAAATAACCTTCTAAATATAATGACTACAGTATTCTTTAAGAAAATATACGTATTGTAAGTAATACAAGGATCATTGGGACCTGGTAAATCCGTGTGGGAATTCAAACCAATCGAAAAGCTACTTTTAATTGATTATAGACTTTCTGGAACAATTTTAAACACTTCCTCTCCTTTTCAGTTCCTAATTACATAATTCCACGGTCCAATGTTTAAATAGTTTATGACCCTTTTTAAAATCTATTGGTTTGAAATTTTCAGAAAATTCCAAACGAAATTTGATATAAGTTCATTGATTTTATATTACTATATATTTTTTTACATTTTTTATTTTTTTTTTTGTTTTTTTTTTTTTTTTTTTTTTATATTTTATTCAATAATCTAAATGTGATTTTCTAAAAAGTCATGGTCTTAGACGACCTCCCAAAGGAAAAAAAAAAAATTTGAGCAACCCTACTTGTCATAGGGATAGGGAATTGAAAGTAAGCAGTGATTATTAAAATTGAAAAATGTTGGCCTCTGGCACTATAGAAGCACCGTGCAATAGCAAAATTATTATAATTTAATTTTTTACTTTTCATTTATTTCTATTTTCTATGAATTGTATATTTTTTAATAAATTTTAAATTTGGCCCCCCAAACTGGGACCTGCTAAACTATTAACTGCTAATTTGTCTATATAAGGAAGCTCAAATATATATAACAACAAAGGCAGTTATCCAACAAAAAATTATTTAAAACTTTTTTGTTTGAAAATGCTTCTTTAAAGTACAAAAAAAATTGAAAACAACAACAACTACAAAACACAGATACCAAAACAATGATGGGATATCAGTAAAGGATTTAAAAATTAAAATAAATAATACAAAAAAATAAAATAAAAATCCACACACACAATTTATATATAGTAAGAAAAGTTAATAAATAAAAACAACAACAAACAACAAATTAAAACTATGTAAACGAAGAAAAAAAAAACAAGTAGCTTTCATTCAATATTTTGTTCTTTTAGATTAACAACAACAACAAACAAAAACATTTCATTTTGGCATAAAACAAAAACAAAACACATTAAATATTACAACAAGCAACAAAGAAAACTTAAATAAAATATTACAATAACTGTGGAGTTTAAAAAATAATGACTATTTAAAAAAAGCAACAATAACAACAACAACATTATACCAACAATAAGATCACACAAAAACAACAAGAAGAAAGTGTAAATAACAACTTGAAAAACAAAAAAACAAAACAAAAACGACACTTTGAATATTGGTCGAAAAAAACCAACAATTTTGATTTAGAATTTAATAAAAAAAATAAAAACAATTATTAAACCATTAAAAACAACAGTAGTGTTATTGTAGCAAAACAAAGCGTTATTCAATTTAAATAAATGAAAGATATATAAATATATGAATTAACATTAGCAAAACAAACAAACACAATTCAATTCAAATTTAAAACAAAAGAGAATATAAACAAAAAAATAATAATAATAAAATAATACAAATTTTAAATGATGGTGTAAATTAAAAAAAAAAATATATATATAAATCCGTAATGAATGTAAAAAAATCCAAAAAATGAAAGAAAATACTAATACAACCAAAACCCAAATGCAATGTAACTGTACATCAACACAAAAACACACATCCGAAATCAATCAAAAGGAAATAAAAAAAAATCGAAATACTATCAATGTTTAACCTCAAATGCAAATAAACCAAGAGAGATAAAAATCGACAATTTTTTTTGTAAATTTTTATTTGAAATGCCATTTCACAAAGAATTCCCTAACAAAAAAAAATAAATAAAAATCAAGAACTCACAAAAAATGTATTTAAACGCACAATATTGAAAATTCAGCTTTGATATAAAAAAATGTTATTTTTTATATTTTATATAATATTTACTATATTTTTTTTAATTATTTTATAATAATTTCGAAAGCCTTTTGTTGTATTTATTTTTTGTATTTTTTTCTTTTGGTTTATTTAGACAAAAAAAAATTAAATTAAATCTGACTTAAATTTAAAGAAGAGGTTATATAATATATCCACCAGCCTACCAGTGGGGATAATTTAACATAGTATGTCTTTAATTAATTTATCTCTGGGTAATTCATGTTATATAATTCACTTTTGGATAATGATATACCAAAGCTAATAAATTATCCAAAAATGTGGATTTTTGACCTTTAGATAAATTCTCCTTAAATATGGGAATTTTTTTATATTTATAATTATAAAGCAACGTCGATAAATTATTTTTAACCTTTCGATAAAATCTCCTCAAATATGGGAAATTTTTACAAACGATTTCGGCAACTTTTATAATTATCGAAAAATTATAAGCAGCGTGCAAAAATTACCATTCAACGGCAACGCGGATAACTAATCTGTGGATAATTTATCCAGCCAAGGTGAATAATTCGTCTTTCGATAATTTGTCAACCAACATGGATAGTTCATTTTTGGATTATTTATCCAAAAAACGTGAATAAATAATCTTTTGAAAATTGATCCATTTGGGAAAATAGGAAGTATTTCACATAAACTATCAAAAACTAAAAAGAAGTTAAACCGTTGGAAGCCTTGTTAACTCGTTTCTTGTGGTTGACCCCTCATTGGGCGCCACAAGTACCATTTGCGAGATTTGTTTATGATCCTCAAGAAAATAAATAAAAAATTCGATTTCTCTCAGGCTCCACTTGAAAGTCCGAAAGATTAAACCAAGAAGTTATTGGAATTTTTTTCAGAAAAATTATATTTTTCGAAAAATTATAAAGTAATCTGCATAAATTACCATTCGATAATTAGTCCACCAATCTGGATAACCAATCTTTGAATAAATTATCCGCCAACGTGAATAATTCATATTTAGATAATATAACCACCAATACAGATATAAATTTTAAATCGTCTTGCGATAATTTTTCCACCAAAATGGATAATACATTTAAGGATTTATCCAAAAAACGTGAAAATGAAAAATATTTCACATGACTGTCCTACAGGAAACTATCAAAAACTACCAAGAAGTCAAACCGTTGGAAGCCTTGTTAACTCGTTCCTTGTGGGGGGACAGATCGTCCTGAAACGTTATTATTAAAAAAATCGGTTGACCCCTCGTTGGGCGCCACAAATACCATTTGAGAGATTTGTTTAAGATCCTCAAGAAAATAAATAAAAAAAAATCGATTGCTCTCAGACTCCACTTGAAAGTCTAAAAGATTAAACCAAGAAGTTATGGGGTACATTCATCTGGAATGGTCCCAATACAAATCTAACATTTTCTTTTATTTTTTTTTTTCTGAGTATCCAATTGGGCGCCACAGATACCTTTTGAAAGATTTCTTATGATCCTCAAAAAATTTCAACAATTTCCAAGTAAAGTCTGAAAGATTAAACCAAGAAGTTATACCTTTGTAAGCCTCGTTAATCGGCACCTTATGGGGTACATAGACCTGATATGGCCCCCATTAAAATCTAAAATTTTCCATAGTTTGATTTCTGAGAATCAAATTGGGCGCCACAAACACCATTTCAGAATTTTTTTATGATCCTCTAGAAAATATATAAAAAATTCGATTGCTCTCAGACTCCACTTGAAAGTCTGAAAGATTAAACCAAGATGTTATACCTTTGTAAGCCTCGTTTATAGGTACCTTTTGGGGTATATAACACTGATAACCTTTTTTCTGAGAATCCAATTGGGCGCCACAAATACTATTTGAGAAATTTTTTATGATCCTCAAGAAAATAATTAAAAATTCGACTGCTCTCTGACTCCACTTGAAAGTCTGAAAGATTAAACCAAGAAGTTTTTGCTTTGTAAGCCTCGTTAATCGACACCTGGGATGGCCTCCATTAAAATTTGACATTTTCCATAATTTTTTCCAATAGTATTCAATATGCCTCATTGGCAAGTAACATCATTTTGCGATTGACTCTCGTTGGGCGACACAACTATTAGAAGTAATGTTAGAACTATTAGTCCAATTTGAGATATTTCGTATGATTCTCATTGAAAAAGCTCTTTCACTTGGAAGTTTTGAATTTAAATTTCTAAAACTACCAGATGTTAAAGCGTTGTAATTCCCTGATAATCCGTACTTTTAAATAAATAAAAATTTCGAACGAATGCCATGGGCCTATTAAAATCTGGTATTTCTGAGCATTCATAACAATTTTTGGGATAGTAAATTTATTTTACGATTAACTCTCGTTGGGTGCCACAAATATTGGAAGGAATGTTTTATGATAGGACAAAATTTAACAATACCACAAAAAAAAAATCGACTGATATTTCACTCGAAAGCCTCAGATAAAATTTCCAAATCTAAACATTTGTGACCCCGGTTAACCCGTAATTTATAGAGTAGAGATCACCTTAACATTGCACCTTAAAATCTGACTTCAAAGATTTTTTCTCAGAATCCATATTCCGAAACCATTTTTGACGAAACATAAAAAAATTACTTTTCAAAATAAAATATACAAAGAATTGCAGAAAAGTAGCCATTTGGACGGTATATCCCAGATCCATCATCCACGTATATCCCAGATCCATGCCAATAAATGGATAATAACGTCATTTTAGGTTGACTCCAGAGAGCAACAAATAAAAAAAAAACGTGTGTTCCATTATGGTCTGGGTCCATAACTGTTGGCTTGCACCTTCAAATTTCAGTTGAGTTCAATATTTAATATTTATAACATAAAATATCCTTCCTTTCAAAACTTTTACATGTACCCATTATCGCGTGACACCATCATTCATTAAATAACTCATTGTAAATATTAACATTGGGCATATAAAAAGTAGCAAATGATGATTCAATATTCTACATTTTTCCGGTTTGCTAGTCACATAAATGTAAAATGGCGCCCAATTCAACCGAATCCACTTACTTTGCCAATAAACAACAATATAATTCTTGGACACCCAATAAAACTGAATTGGGTGGAAGTATTTTTTTTTTTTTTTTTTTTTTTTGGTTTTGTTAATTACTTTCACTTAATGTGGCAATTTCAAAAATAATTGATCATAATTATTCAATTACAAATTTATAATTTTAAATTATTTTTCTTATTTTTAAACCTTTTTTATGGTTGGACTACTTTAGAACAACGACAATAATGACGACATTGCTAAAAACATTATAATAATCTTTATATATACATATATTGATTATTATTAAAACTATTGGAAACATTGTAAAGAAATCTGCTGTATGGTCGATTCAGTAACTTTTATCGATTTGGAAAGTTGTTTAAGTCTCTGAATTTCTTAAAAAAGTTACTGAATCGACCTTCCTTAAAGTCAATTTTTAAATGTTTATGGTTAACAAATTGAGTAAGTAACTTAAAACACGTTATCGAGTTTTCTTTACAATGCTTCCAATAACAACTAATAAATGGTTTAAGTTCCTATTCGGACAGGAAGACAGAAAGACTAACGGCGACCGACTTAATATTGGACCATTAAAAACATGTAATAAAATTTGGACTGAGGACAGTAGATTTAAATATAAATAAAAAATATTTTTCTTTATTTTAATTAGTACAATTATTTTGAAAATTGGGTATAGAGAAGAAGTTCGAAACAATAAATAAATCACGAAAACATAAAGGACTATAGATTTACATATTTGAAATTTAGTCGAAATATGGGAAGAATTGTCTTGATGAGTTTTAAACCTACCAATTTTCTAACATTTCTATGTGAAATTAACACCTAAGTTGGTTCCCAAATTGGTAAAGTTAAATTAATACAACTAACATATTGAGACAAAAATTATCCTCATGAATGAAACTGGCGCCCAATGTGAAGTTGGCCATATTTTCCGTCAATATCAGAAATTGACACCAAACTCAACTTCAAAAATGATAAAGTTTGCTTGTAACCATTATATTCCGCGTGGCTCCCAAAATAAGAAATAAGGTAATTGAAATCGACTCTGAATAAGAAGTATATCCTATTCAGCTCAAAACGGCTTTGGTTTTCATGTTTATCACCAACTATTTGAGAATTCGATCTAAAAAAAAAAATATTTGAAGATTTAAAAATGGCGCCCAATGGGATTGAGTGAAGTTTGGACAAATGTTAACTTCACACATTTGTATATGCCTTCGGGGCAGAAATAGAATTCAAAACGACTCAAAAAAATGGTGTTAAATGTTTAAAATGTCATTTTTTTGGAATTAAGTAAAGTTACCACTAGACTTTGTCTCAAATATACCAAAATACCAATTTATAAGGCCCATGATATCGGAAAAAATATATTTCCTACTACAGTTGAAATTGGCGCCCAAGTAATTTCTTACGAAACCATTCCAAATTTAAAAATGGCTGAATGGCAGAATTGGTATTTTGTGAAGTTTATGTAATAGTTGACTTCTTGAATTTGTAGAATCGATTCCGGAGTAGGTATAAAATTCAGCAACACACAAGAAATTGGTTTTTGGTCGAAAATGTTTACAAAAATGATATTTGACCTTCAGTTTCGAGAATGGCGCCCAAATGACCAGGACTAACTTAAGACCAATAATTTTGTGCTCCGATTGCAAAACCGAATTTATTTTTTGAGAACTTATATCAGAAAGTAGAAATCGACGCTGTTTTCGAAATGATAAAGCAATGATTTGGCTGCAGCAAAATCAAATTTCTCTAGAATTATCTCACATTGTTTTAAGAAAGTTAAAAGAATTGGAGATTGTATGTTTTCTCTTAGAAACTAAGTTGGCGCCCAATGTGGTTTGTCAGTGTTTTGAGAGTAAGTGAAGTTATTACAAGTCTTAATTCCAAATATTTCAGAATATACCAATTTATAAAACCCATGAATCGGAAAAATATATTTCCTACTAGATTTGAAATTGGCGCCCAAGTGTGGGTAATTTCTTAATAATTGACTCCTTGAATTTGTAGAATCGATTCCGGAGTAGGAATAGAATTCAGAAACGCACAAGAAATTGCATTATGGCCGAAAATGTTTACAAATATTTGATCTACACTTTTGAGATTGGCGCCCAATTGGCCAGGACTAGTTGACTTCTTGAATTTTCAGAATCGATTCTTGAATAGAAATTGAATTCAAACATACCCACAAGTGTTATGTCCGAAAATGTTTAAAAAAAATGGTATTTGACCTTTACGTTTGAGATTGGCGCCCAATTGGGCAGAACTAAATTAAGGCTAATCAGTTTGCAGCTGCCTTCCCTGACTTCTAGATAACTTTGTGCTCCGTTTGCAAAACCGAATTTATTTTTTGAGAACTTATATCAGAAAAGAGAAATCGAAGCTATTTTCGAAATTAATTTCGAAATGAAAAAGTAAAAAATACGCTGCAGCAATCTCAAATATCTCTTGAATTATCCCACATTGTTTTAGGAAAGTCGGAAAAATTTAAGGTTATGAAAATGCAAACCAATAAATATTCATATAAATTTTTCTGAAGTTAAGTCAGATTAATTTAATTTTATAAGTTATAACTTAAAAATAAGCAAATATTTATTAATAAAAAATATTTTCATTTTTTTCAAAACAAAAAGGTATTTTAAATAAAAATTTACAAAAAAAAAAAAAAACGAAAATTTATACCCAAAAACCAATCAATCTCAACAATCCATAACATATTGAAAAAACCAAAACATATATGTAAAAGGCTTTCAAAACATTAGACATTTCCAAATAAATAAATAATAAAAAAAACTAACAAGGCTTTAAATATAATAAACAACATGACATACGAAAACAGAAAATAAAAACAATTTTTTAATTTTTTATTTTCTTTTCGTTTTTAGTTGTAAGAAAATATTTCCTAAAAAAAAAAACAAAAAATGAAGAAGAACGACGATGAGGAAAACAATATTGAATATGAAAAATAAAAAACTGGCCGTTTCAGGAAAAATAAAAATAGAGAGAAATTTTTGCATAACATGTTAATAATGACATTCAGCATTATATTATGTGTTTTATAAAACAAAATAAAAAAAAATAAAAATATTTATGTATTTAAAAAAATTATCATAAAAATTCAAATTTTTGATGATAGGCTTTCATGCAGTTTTTTTTAGTTTTTTGTTAATCAAAATATGAAATATGTGTTATTTGAAAAAAAATTATACTGAGTAGAGGTATTTTATGCAAATTAATGTTAAAAAAAAATACAAATAGAAAATGGCGTTTTAAAAATGGAAGATTGCAAAGTAACTAAAAACAAAATACTAAAAAATAGTACATGACAATTAAAAATAAAAATAAAATATTTTTTTTCTGAATTAAAAACAAAACAAAAACAAGCGAACAATTAAATTAACCAAAGATTAAAAAATAATTATTAAATAATGCAAAAACAAAAAAAAAATAAAAAATATATATTATACACATCTATATAAATCTCAATGTGTTGGAAGAAGGAAAAAGAATTTGATTTTCAAAGGAAAACGTTTAAAATCGTTGAAGACATTATTAAAAAAAATAAATATAAAAATCCCAAAAATTAAAATTGAATTAAATACAAATACATGCAACCATAAAACAATTATTAGTGAATTTCTCTTAAATTGTAATTCTATATGATATATAAAAAAATATGAATAAATAAAAAAAGAAACATAAAACGATTCGATACGATATGCATTTAAAGCAAGAACATCCCTTTTGAAAATGATCATATAAAACAGCACACTTTATACTTAAATAAAAAATTGAACAAAAATGGAATACAAGAACAAAAACAACAACCAACAATTCTTATAAACTATAAATGTATTATTCTCAATGTTTTATGAATGTATTTTGAGCAAAACCAAGAAAAAACAAACCCGAATACATTATTATTATTCAGCAGAAAAAAACAAAAACCCAAGAAAGAAAACCAACGGAAAACCATTAACAAAATATTATCAATTATTATACATAACAAAAAAAAAAAATATATATATACTAAAGATATACATGCATATTATTATTTACATACATGTCTTGTAATTCACACAAAAAATGCAAAAATGAATGACGGAACGATGATCTACCCCCCACCTGGCGGGGGATCATCGAAAAACCCCACAATTAAAGACAACCCCCCTAAAAAAAAAAAAAACAAAATAAACAATTATTCATATACCCCCCTCCTCCAAAAAAATCAAAGATATATATACATATTATATACATCTCTATATATATATATACAAAATAAAAAATCACTATATAAAAAAATGAAAAAAAAAACACACATTTGCAATTCATTCCAAGCACAGATTCATAAGAGAATCACACAAACAGACAGACAAACAAAAAAGAGAAGAAGGCAGTCAGTATTGTTAAGTAATTATCACAAGTGTAAGCAAAAAAAAAATCACAAAAACTACAACAACAACAGCATGATATCGAGAGAAAACGTTGAAGCCTATTTGAAATAAATCACAGCGAACGACTATCAGATATTCGCTATTCCTCTGTGAAACAAACGAAAAAAAAAAACAACTAAATTTTTGATTTGAAAATAAAGATCTCAAGAAAAACAATAACAACAACAAGAACAAAATGAAGGAAGACTACAACAATAGAAAATAAAAATGGAATTTATTTATTTTCAAGAAACGGTCATCAAAAAATCTATATTTTACAGATTCTCTTGAGCCCCATCACAAAACATGCAAAATTTAAGGAGATACCACGACTTCAGAGAGAATTTTCCGGAAGGAGATTAAAATAAGGTTCCTTTCTTTAAGATATGACCCTTTCTTGGCTAAGGCCCTTGATCTCTCTAGCCTTGAGATAAGGTGTCATATGTTTATTTTTCTCTGAGATAAAAAACCATCTTGTCTCGGAAAAATACGTTCTTATATCCTTTAAAATGCTTTCCATTAGTTAAACGTTTGTCGAAATCTTAACTCCGGGAGACGACTCTTCAGAAACTATTATCGGCCGGCAGATCTTTAAAACTTTATCTCTGAGAGAAGTTTCTTTCAATGATGCATTATAACTGGTAAAAGATTCTGTCAACGACCCACTGGGACCATGTTAATGAAATAAGGACCCTCATAAACCTTCTGACTTCTGTGGATTTGAACTGTATTTTGTAGTGGACTTTTTAATAATATTTTCAAAAATATCTTGAGATTCCTAATGGATACTACAGCCCAAGACAGAAAATTGTCTGTGCATGTCCACCTCTTCATAAAGCCCCTCATATAACGGTACCTTCCGATATTCTGTATTTTGATTTTATCGACATTATAACCGATTTTTTTTTAATTTTCGCATTTGAATATTGTAATGGCATATGAAAAATATTATCCACGCAGGTTCATGTCGTCGTATAGACCCTAATATAATAGCTACATTTTGTATTTTTAGGATTTTAACAGAATTTAATTGTTTTTGAGAATTGTCTAATTCGTTCCAAATGGTGGGGGTATTCAAAGTTCGGCCCGGCCGAACATGCAGCATTTTTACTAACAATGTTATTAGCAAATAATAAGAAAAAATATTAAGTTCGGCCGACACGAGCATTTAATACCCTCCACTCAAGGTAAAGAATATACTCTAATCAATCGGATAAAAAATTAAGTTGAATTAAAAAAAATAACAATAAAGTGGAGAAATATATGTTGAGATCCATATCTCCGTTATAGAGGCCGAATGAGATTTAATTTTTTTAATAAGTCCTTTCGGACTCTTATTACCGAGATCAGATCCAGTGGACTTAATTTTTTCTTCTGTTTCTCTGAAAAAATGAATATGACAGTATATTTAGGTTATTTAAAATATATGATATATAGAATCCTTAATATATGTGATAAGATCGCGTCGGCGCCTTTGTATGTTTTATCTCTTAGAAGATATTTTCAGAGCCTTTTTTCTGAGGGGTCTATGAGGATATTAGCGCTATGAGGAGGTAATGAACGGACCGGATCTTAATTTCGCGTTTTATGAGTTTTTAAAAATTTTGACACTTTGTGGGAAAGGCACCAGAAGGAGTAGACCGAAATATCCCATCTTGTGTTAGTAGACATAATGGGATTTGTAACATATGAAGAGAACCGGATGCTTATTTCAGATTTAAAAATCGTTTCGGGTATTTGGAACTTTGGCCCTTTGTGGGGGAGGTACCAGAAGAAATTGTGCGATCTCGACCATCGTTATAACAGATCTTGTGTTGATAGAAATATTGAGATGAGCCAAGTCTGGATGGAATCGGATATTAATTCCGCGTTTTAGAAGCTTCATGGATTTGCAAAATGTTAACCCTTTGTGGGGGAGATACCAGAAGAAGTGGACCCATATATACCATTTTTACACCAGACCTTGGTTTAATAAAAAATATTACGATGTGTGTATTTTGAAGAGACCCGGATGCTTATTTCAGATTTGATAATCGTTTCGGGCACTTAAAACTTTGATCCTTTGTGGAGTAGGTATCAGAAGAAATGGTGCGATCCCTACCATCATTATACCTTGTGTTGATAGAAATAATGAGATGTGCCAAGTCTGAATGGAATCGAATGTTAATTTTGCGATTTAAATGCTTAATGTATTTTCAAAATTTTGACCCTTTGTGGAGAAGGTACCAAAAGAAGTGAACTGATATATTCCATCTTTATACCAGACCTTGGGCTAATAATAGTATTGTGATGTGTGGTGATTTGAAGACAATCGGACACTTATATCACATTTTATAAGAGTTATAATTATTCGAAAATGTTGATCCTTTGTGGTGGAGGTACTTAATGGAGTTGACCGATATTACACATTTTCGAATGTGACGTAGCACTGACGCGAATATTAGCATTTGCAAAGTTGAAGCAAAATCGGATTATCCTTTCAGTCTCTGTGTAAAAAATATTTTTTTTTAAATTTCGACCTTTTGTGGGGGAGGTACAAGAAGGAGTGGCGCGATATATTCCATCTTAACACCAGACATTGGGTGGATAACAATATTGGGATGTGTGAAATTTGAAGACAATCGGACTCTTACCTCACATTTTTTAAGAGTTGTAATTATTCAAAATACTGACGGTTTGTGGGGGATGTACTTGATGGAGTGGACCGATATTGTCTATTTTCGCACCTGGCCTAACATTGATGCAAATATTGGATATGCAAAGTTGGAGCAAAATCGGATTATCCTTTCTTTTTCTGTGCAGTAAATTATTTTCTTTGGAAATAAATATTAACGTTTTGTGGGGGAGGTACCAAAAAAAATGGGCCGATATTGCCCATCTCCGAGCTCGATCTAAATTTGACAATAATATTACGATGTACCAAGTTTGGATTAAATCGGATCTTAATCTAATTTATAGGGAATAATCGAATGTGAATTAGTTTTTGATAATCAAAGGGATAAGAAATCAGCCAAATGTCAAAATGTCTGTTATCTTAGCCGATGAGGATCCTTTTAACGGGAAATTTCAAACATAATGGTGAGTATCGTTTTCAAAAAAAATATATATATATATATATTTTATTTATTTATTGTTAAATTCATAGTCTGAACGGTCATCAAATTATTTGTCAATAAGTTTTAGTAGTGGTATTCCCCACCAATACCCATTATATTTGAGCAAGAAGAAAAAACCTAACATCATTCCTTTGTCGACACTTCCGATCTCTTGTCGCTTAGCATTGACTAATGACAGTTTCAAATTACATACTTCCATAACGACTATGTATGTCAATATGTATTCATGTAGCTACTCCCCTATGCATCTGAATACGGAGATCACAACATCGCATCAACATGTTTTGCAGCTGTCACTGTTCACACAACACAGCACAGCGCCCATATCTTTTGTTTCCCTAATTTTTAGACAAAAGAAATGTGAATTCACCCCATCCGTTGGATGATTTCTAATACAATTTGAAACAAATAATAAATTTCTCCCCTCTTTACAGTGTCAAATGGCAAACGGAACTTGCTTGATATGGAATAGAAATTCTTCTAGAGAAAGAACTGTTGTTGCAGTTCTGTGGTCCTGGTAGAAAAGCGGTAAATTTCTTTGAAATTGCGCGGCATTGGAATAGAGGAAATAACAAACAAGGGGTTGAATGACTGTCTAACAACAATGGCAATAATTGCAACAAATGAAAGAGTGATGAACCCTTGTAACGCACTTTTTCACACTTCCTCCGAGGTGATGGCGTACGACGGGTAAATTGGCTTAATTCTATGAAAATGGTGAATCTATGATGATGGTGATGATGATGATTGGGTTACCATGCAATGTGGTTGAAAGGACAAAATAAGGGGAATACTTTTTATGTGGGCTAGATACAAGCCATGATGTAAAATCAAAAAGGGTTATCATCTTGAATGTAAAGGGGGTTTCTAATATGAATCTAAGGAGATATTTGATTAGGAATTGTGAATGAAAAACCTTTTCTGTGGTCTTGGTAACATATATGCGCATTGTGGAAATAAATCTGAAAGAGTGCGGTAAGTATTGGTATATTGATATTATTTGGTAAGTACGTCAATTAATTAGGGGTTTACATGCAAAATAAATGAACCCTCAGTCGAGTTTTTAAATGTGTATATTGGTAATTTTCTAATTTCACACTAAACAAAGGCTAAAATTTATGGATGTGCTATGGTTAAGACACATATTATGAAAATTTTCATTATTCGTACTGTTGACCCTTTGTGGGCGAGGTACCAACCGAAATAGACGAACTTTCCCCTTTCGCAGCTGACCTAAGTTTTGATTTTTTTTTTTTTTTTTTTTTTGTGGGAGAGGTAGTGAGGTGACCGATTTTATCCTCCCCAAAAAGAATTTGATCGAAGTTTGGTAAAAATATTACAAAGCACCAAGTTTGGACACAAATGGAATAAACATTTGACCCCAAATGTCCCAAGACACCTAGGTCTAATACTATTTTTTTGAAAACTCGAAAAAACAAGATTTGTAGTCTCGAGGTCCTTGAAAAAATGACCAAAAAAGATTCAAATCAACTATTTTTGGTGTGGATGTCCTTGATGATTATTTCCAAAAATTCATGATGTTTCATCCAAAGGTCCTTGAAATTCAAAAAATATATATTTTACGTCTGTATATCCTTAAAAGTGTTTTCTTAAAAAATCCACAATTTTTGGTCTGGAGATCTTGGAAGAAGTCGCATACGATACAATTCTTTGTCGAAAAGTCCTTGAAATCTAATAATCAAACCAATATTTCACCCAAAATTTCTTTAGAAAATATTTCCTCTAAAAAAAAAGATTTGTAGTGTGGAGGTCCTTGGAAAAAAAATTTTTGATCTAAAAGTCCTTGAAATCAACATAATTTAAAAAAAACAACGCGTCTGTTTTAGAAAAATCCATGATTTTTGATTTGAGATCCCAAGAAAATGTTTCCTTCAAAATTCACGATTATTGTCATAAATGCTTCTAAATTTCAAAAAAAAAAAAAAAAAAAAAAAACAATAATAATAAATAAATAAAAAAATAGGGATTTTTGGATTTCCGATGTTCGATTTGAAAATCCCTAACAAATTTTTCTTACGAAATACAAGATGTTTGGCATAGAGGTCCTCAAAGGTTTTTTTTTTTTTTTTTTTTTTTTTTTTTCTTAAAAAAGCCTTAACTTTTGATCAAAAAGACCATGAAAGTCCATGAAATGCAAAAAATTAACGAGTTTTACTAAAACAATCCTTAAACAAACGATCACGGTTTTGGTTCTGAAAAATCCTCGATTTTTGGTGTGGCCCTTGAGATTTTTTCCGATCATGATTGTGGGTCTAAAAAATTCTTTTCTTTCGGTCTAAATGGCAGTTTCTTCAAAAGTTTAGAAGTCCTTAAAGTTTTTTCTTTCAAAAGTTCACGATTTTTGTCATAAATGTCCTTGTGTTTCAAAAATTCACGATTTCTGGTGTAGAAGTTCGTAAGGATTTTGGTCAAGGTCAAAATTGCACTTGAATTAAAAAAAGGAATTTTTTATTGTTTGATCCCCGATTTTGGAGCTGAAGATCCCTAACAATGTTTCCTTCCGACATGTTTGGTTTGGAGGTCCTCCAAGTTTTTTCCTAAAAACTTTCTAATTTTTTGATCTAAATAACCATTTCCAGACTTCCATAAAATAAAAAAAAAAAAAAAACGAGTTTTGGTAAAACGTACATTAACCAATCGATCACGGGTTTGGTTCTGAAAAATCTTCGATTTTCGGTCCGAAGGTTCTTTTTTCAAAAATCCACGATTTTCGGTGTGGAACGCCTTAAGATTGTTTCCGAAAATATCCACGATGTCCTTAAATTTCAGAAAAATTAGGAAATTTTTTAATTCCTTTAGAATCCAAGATTTTGAATCTTTCTTTTCTTCACAAATCCACAATTTTCGGTCTGAAGGTCATTGAAGATTTTTTTTCGGTCTGTATGTCCTTGAAGATTCCATAACGTATGATCTAAAGGCATTTTTTTCTTAATTTTTAAACGAAGGTCCTTAAAATTTTAGTTTTTATTTTTTATTTTTATAAAATTAGCGATTTTTTAAGTCCCTTAGAATCCACGATTTCGGATTTGATTATCCTTGATTTTTCTCCTGGAGGACCTTGAAGATTTTTTCTTCAAAAATTCACAATTTTCGGATCTAACGGTTTCTGATATTTTTTACTTAATTTTATTCCGGAGGGCCTTAAAATTTTAGTTCTTAAAATATACCCACTTTTTTGTCCTTGAATTTCAAACAAATTAGCGAGTTTTTTTATTTCCTTTGGAGTTCACGATTTTGGTTCTAATTATCCTTCATTCTCCTCCTGGAGTTCATTGAAAATTGTTTTTTTTTTTTTTTTTATATATTATTTTTATTTTAGGCCGGAGTCTTTGAAAATTTTAGTTTTTTAAAAAACGCCCGCTTTTTTGCCCTTGAGTTTCAGAAAATTTTGCGACTTTTTTAAAATTCCTTTATAATTCACGATTTAGCATCTGATCATCTCTGATTCTCTCCTAGAAGTCCTTGAAGATATTTTTCTTGAAAAATTCACAATTTTCGGTCTGTCTTCGGTCTTGGAAGGTTTTTATTTTAAATCTATGTTATTTTATCTTATGTTTTTAGATTTTTTCCTTAATTTTAGGCCGGAGATCCTTAAAATGTTAGTTTTTTAAAAATACCCGCTTTTTTCCTCAGATGGTCCTTCAGAAAAATCCATGGCTTACACAATACAGACTGGTTTTTGGACACGGAATTTATAAGAATATTTGCACAGAATTCGGAAAAAGTTCTAAATTTGTCAAAAAAATAAATTGTTGATTTCTTTTTGAAAAACTTTACCTTTTTTATGGGAATACAATAAAAAATAAAATAAAATAATTCTTTCGACAATTTCCTCAAAAAAAAAAAAAAAAAAAAAAAAAAAAAAAAAAAAAAAATAGTACTAAGGGAGATTTTGGCTGATCTTAATCCGAAAATTTCCAAAATTTTGGAAGAGGAAAACTCGTGGGAATATAGCCTGCTCCCCCTATTTATTTTACTTTGCGATGAACAAAACAAATGGCACCCTTAAACGATGCTTTAAATCCAATTGCCTGGCATTCATCAAAAACAAATGCCGCTTCTTGTAACAGGAGAGCAGAAATACAAAACTCAGCTTCGAAATTGAATTTCCGCATCATTTCCTGTCAAATTTCGGTTTTAATCGAAATATTCACACTCTCAACAACAATATGGCCCGGGCAGATGTTAATGTGTTCCGCTAAGTGAAGATGTTAATGGGTTCACTTTATAATTTCAAGTATACCTCCATCCTCCTGCCTAACCCAAAGTGCGTTAATAATTAGATAATCATTTTCTTTTAATTTTTTTATTCACTTACCGATTGACGACACATCAAAAATATCTGCCGCTTCTCCATACCAGGTGAACAGAATCTAGAAGAAAACAAACAACACCAAATCGAATAAAAACATGTTTTTATAAATAATAAAAAATTGAAAATACTAAAAACATGCCATGGCAACAAATCTAACACCTGTTAGTTTTTTAATTACTTTAATATTAGAGCAGCAGCGGCGGCGGCGGAATGACCTGCCCGACTGCCATTAAAAGGTTTATTCATTAACTGAAGTGAAGCAGAACGCCGCTCGCTTACGCTTGGGAATGTTAATTTTTTTGTTGATTCGTTTGCTTGGACAATTGTGGAAAAAAAATGTTGTGGCAATAATGTTCATTTTTTCGGTAGCTGGACTTGGCAAAAGTGTTACAATGAATTGTGGTGTAAAATTGAAAACATCGATCAAGGGGAGGAGACAAATATAGCAACAGATTTTTTAATATTTAAGTACAGAAGAGCTTAGTGACACTAACACTGAGGTGTAACAGCTAGTGACCCGTGTGATAAAAAATGAATTTTGAGAAAATCCGATTTGAAAAAAAGTCCTTTTTAATATTTTTCACGAATCTTGATCAACATACACGAGAAACATTTTTAAAATATCCTGAATTGTTTAGCAGGAGTTCCTTGAATGATATAGTCAAATGTCCTTGAAAAATGCACAATTTTTTGTCCAGGGATGCTTAAAAGTTTTTCAATATTTATTGGATTTTTTTTTAATTAGTATTACTTGATCGATTTTTCTTAAAGAGACCAAGATGTTTTAACCAGATTCTTAAGAAAAATAAAATCCAGAAATTCATTAAACATATTATTTCAAAAATACACTGTGTTCCTGAAAATATATTCTTAGCAAATTGACGTTTTTTATTAAATAACTGAGATTTTTGTCAAGTTATTTAGAAAACAAAACTCTTACAATTTCACGATTTTTGTTGCTGAAGTCCTAGCAGACATTCTCTAAAAATCGGCCGTTTTATGTAAGAAGGACCGGAAAAGTTTTACTATAAATGTACGATTTTATGTGAAAATATGTTTTTCTTAAATAAAGATTTTTGGTCCGAAAGTCGTTGAAATTTTCTATAAATGTACGATTTTAAGTGAAAATATTTTTTTTTTTAAACCAAGATCTTTAGTCCGAAAGTCCTTGAGATTTAATTTAACAAAAAATACGACTTTTTTTAGAAATATCTTTCGGGAATATGAAGTCGTTAATCATTCAAAACTAAAAAAAATTTATCAGGAAATCCACGAGTTTTGGTTGTGATTGCTTAAAAAGTCACATTTTGGGAAGGAAGGTCTAGAAATTCAACTAAAAAAAAAAAACAATATTTTTTTCGCCAAGAAGTCCTAAAAAATGTTCTTAACAATAAAGAATTTTTAGTCAGAAAATCGTACTTGTTAACATTTTCTAAAACTCCATATTACTTTAGAAATATCGAACACTTACATAAAAGCAAATCCTTGGACGACAAGTAAAACAAAAATAATTTTTGGTTAAAAAGTTTTATAGAAAAATTCTTGATAGCCACAACTTTAAGGGGGGTGGGGGTTGACCGATATATTCATTTTCGCACCTAACCTGGAGCTAACGCAAATATTAGGATTTGCAAGAAAATATATTTTTTTGAAAATTGCGACCTTTTGTAGGGGAGGTACCCAAAGAAGTAAACCGATATATTCCCTCTTACCACCAGACCTTGGGTTTATAAAAATATTGCGATGTGTGAAATTTGAAGATAATCGGAATCTTACACCACATTTTATAAGATTTGTAATTATTCAAAATTTTGACCCTTTGTGGAGGAAGTACTTGTTGGAGTGGACCGATAATATCCATTTTCGCACCTGACGTAGCACTGACGTAAATATTAGGATTTGCAAAGTTGGAGCAAATCGGATTATCGTTTCTTTTTCTGTGTAGAAAATATATTTTTTTGAAAATTTCGATCTTTTGTGGTGGAGATGCCAGAAGGAGTGGACCGATATTCCGCATCTCGGAACTCGACCTAAGTTTGGCAAAAATATTTGGATGTACTAAGTTTGGACTAAATCATGCGCACCAGCCAGCTAGACAAACAGACAGACAGACGGACGGACGGACATAGCTAGACCGACTCCAAATGTCCAGAATCGGATTTGGTCCACAGAGACCTAGAGTCTAAAACCGTTTTTTGACCTATCAAATTATATATACCCTCTCTAGCCATATGGCTGAGGGCATAAATAACCATATGGCTGAGGGTATAAAGAGTTAAAATATTGGTATGGAAGTCCTTAAAAAGTATTCTCAAAAATACATATCTTTTTTCAGGAAATCCTTGAAAATATGTTCATAAAAATGTACGAAATTTCTTTTAGAAGTCTTTATTAATATTTCTAAAGAAATCCCAGGTAAGTCCTGAAAAAATGGTAACAAATGTCATGATTTAAAAGCTGAAAGTCACTAAAAAAAGTTTTTTAAAAAAAAACTTGGCAGATTAAAAAAATCCACGATTAAACATTTTCGTTAAAACCCACTTTTTTCCAAAGAAGAACTTCAAAAATATTTCTGATTTTTGGACCGAAGGACCATAAAAAATATATTAAAAAAAATTGAAATTTTCTTCCTGTCCTTAAAATTTATTCTCAAAAAAAGTAATTTATATATAATATATAATAAAAAAAATTTTGATCTGGAAGAACTAAAAAAAAATTTGTTGGTCCGAATGTCTTTTAGAAAAATCCATGAATAATTAGTGAAAAATTTGAATGTTTTTCCTTGAAAATCTTCGTATTTTTGATCATTGTAACAATATATTACAAAGCGCTAACAGAAAAAAGTAACACTTTACGATGTTTGATCAGGAATCCGTTGAATAAAGTTTTCTTTAATAATTTGCGAACTTTGGTCAGGATGACCTAGAAAAAAAAAAAAAACATTTTTGGTTCGGAGGCCCTCAAATATAGATATTTGGTCAATGTATTTGAAAAAATCTTGTTTTTTTTTTTTTTTAAAAATCTTTTTTTAAAAAAATCGATATATTGATCCCGAAAATCCAATAAAAAATCCACGATTATCCAAAATATTCTTTTATATTTTATGGGACCCATAGCTATATCTGAACCGATTTACACCAAATTTTACATATTTTTTTCTATACTCAATTTGATCGTAATTGCCAAATTCCATTCTATTTGTGCTTAAATTACACGCTTGAAACACAATAAAAGACAAATCGGGCAAAGATATATATGGGAGCTATATCCAAATCTAAACCGATCTCGATAAAATTTAGCAAAGGTATTTCTGAGCTGTATTTGATATATTTCCCCAAGTATCGTTGTTGCAGTGTGAATATTACCGCTGCGGACGACAAAAATAACAAATCGGATGAACCGATTTCGATCAAATTTGCCAAACTTATTTATTTTTCAGGCCTAATTTGGTCGTATGTGCAAAATTCCATAAAAAGGCAAATCGGATAAAGATATATTTGGAAGCTATATCTAAATTTTGACCGATTATCTCCAATTTCAATAGGGTTCCTCTTTTGGTCTAACAAATGATTTGTGCAAAATTTCATATGGATCGGGCAATAAATGCGACCTGTTTACAAAAATATATGGACAGACGGACATAAATTTGGTGACTAGATTAAAGGTTAAAACATTTAAACAAAGACACTTTATACCTAGATTGCACAGATTTTGAACTCTCAAAACGCCAATACACATGTCTTGAATTTTTAGCGGTATTTTCATGACCTGCTGAATTGAAAAATTGAATTTTGCCGCTCAGTGTTGTGCATGTGCAATTTTCCGAATCTTGGTAATTTTGATATAACGTCCAAATTATGAAACTTTGCTACCGAAACTTTCATTGGAAATTTAAAGTTGGAGTAAAATTAGGTCACCAAGAGATGAGCACGAAAGCACCTTGTATTTGATTTTATATGCAATTTTAATAGAAAAAAAGGGCACATATCTTCGTTTAAGTACTCAATTATAAGAACATTCTTTAATTGTCTATTTTTAATGTGGTCCATTACTAACTAACAACGTGTATCTTAGGTGGAGTCTTTTGAAGAATCAAAACGGAAGTAAACACTCCACATTTCCACTCAACCATAGCAAGAGATCAATTATGCTCACAGCTGCTTATTTTCAAAACATGCTCAAAGTGGAAACACACAATGAAATTCTATTATGAAAATAAATATTTTGTCTCATTTCCTGAACGCCTGGCAATGGAAGCGGCTTTCGTTTATTGATCAGCCGAAAAAATTTGCTTATCTAAACGGCATTTTCAAAGATCAAAAGGAGCGACAATTTTGTCGGGATAATATTAGAAGGATTTGCCAATTTCCTTCAAACATTATTTTTTTTCAAACAGAATATTGGAAGCACTTAATGAATTCCGCCAACTCTTAACTTCTGCTAGCCCAATACATAAAGGCGGCAACATTTTTTGAAGATTCCCTCCATCGAGCAATGCTTTATCAACACCAAAGACCATTCAAGTGCTTGACTGTTATTAAATGCCGCCCCTTTCTTGTTGTTGCCATTGCTACGTTTTGTACTTCATCACCCAGACCAAATTTCATTTCCCACCACGATGGGCCGGCTCAATCGCACCAAAGCGGCACATTTCCGTTATACTTTGGTGGTAATTGAATAAAAAAAAACAAATAATTGACACCCTTGAAAACAGAAAAAGATTTAAACGCCCAAAATGAACTTTTCGTTGCGTGCCAAGATCGGCATATCAAAGTGATCGTCGCTTTGATAATCAAAAATTAAAAAAAAAAAACAACAACAACAATTTCATTTTCATTACTCTCCTTCTTTTGCACAAAAGGGATCAATTTACAGAGCTACTGCCAGTGTACATCACCCGGGCAGGCAACAGAAGTTCATTGACATTTTGGGCATAGCCATATTAGAAGGGTCGAGTTATGAACGCCTGGTATTTGCAAGCGGTAAAAATCTTTGATGATACTTATTTTGAGACCGTATGGGAATTTAAACGCCACTCTTTTTTCCCATGCATTACATTCTTGGGAAACGCACATGCACACACACACACACACACAATAGCTTTGGTGTACCCTACATATCGAATGAATGGATTGAGCGGTTTGGTAGCAATTTATATTAGAAACGAAAACTGAGTCACCAATCGTAACAAAGCTTAATTTATGTTGGTCGAAAAATCTAACTCTCAATCTAAAGCCACTGAAGGGGTATTTTTATGCCATATGGCTACAGAGTTTGATTTGATATGGCCATGGGAGCCTTATCGCAATAATAGATAAAACCCCAGGTCTATTTGTACGAAATCCATTTCGGGATATTTGGAGTCGATCTAGGAGTGCCCAGCCGTCTGTCTCTCTGACTGGCTGGTGCGTACGATAATTATCCAAGGGAGTATCCGATTTCGTCCAAACTTTGTACATTGTAATATTATCATTAAAACTTAGAGGGAGTTCGGAGATGGGTAAAATCGTTCAATTTCTTCTGGTACCTGCCTCATAAAAGGTCCAACTTTTCAAAGGATATAATTTACCACCTATGAAGGGAAACAATCATACGATTTTGTTCAAATTTTTATCAATGATAGGTCCGCTACGAAATTGGAAATATACGCCTTTTGGTACCTCCCTCACAAAGGGTCAAAATTGTATATATTTTCAACGCTTATTAAATTTGAAAGAAGAGTCCGATTGTCTTAAAATTCCACATATTCCAACCAACTCTAAGTCTTATATTAAAAGTGATAGCTTGGACCGATCCTTCTGGTATCTCCACCAAATAGGCTCAAGGTTTTTAATATTAATAACCCTCACAGAACTTAAAATTAGCATCCGATTCTTTTCAAACTTGGCATATACCAATATTTCTACCAAAACATAACTTGACATAAAGGTTGGATAGATAGGACCGTTGTTGCTTCCCCCACCAAGGGGCAAAACTTCGAATAGTTATACATTTTTTAAAAAGAAAACTGAGTACCTGTTTGACTTCAAATTTGGTGCATCCCAATATAGTGGTTCATCCCCACAAAGCTTCAACGTTTTCCGAAAACCAAGAAAAAAGAAAAAAATCTCCTATAAACCGGTGGAAGTGGCCGATATAGTCCAAACCTGGCTCGAAGTGGATAATATTAATCCTATCCTTTGGCATTTCCTAAATAAACCTGTCAACATTTTAAATAATCACAACTCAAAATATATTTTAATAAACCAATATAGGCTTTGAGTGTGAGGGGTGAGATAAAAAAAAAACTGCAACAAAGTCAAAAGCCATATTTTTTTACATTTTTTTAGGTTTTATTGAATAAAAACAAAAATGTCGGAAATAGCATCAAATTTTCGAATAAGTTTAGATTTTTTCGATTTGTTCACCTTTGGCAGGAATTATGGCCTTCAAACGGCCAATGAAACCGTCACATTCCATTCCCGGCGAAGTGCTTGCTTGAGCTGATCGACACTTTGGTATTTTTTAGTGCCAACCTTGATTTCCAAAATACTCCAGACACAATAGTCCAACGAATTGGTCTCCTGAGATTTTGGTGGCAATTGTGCGCTCTAAATAAAGCGAGGAACCTCATCTTGTAACCATTCTTGGGTGGCGCGTGCTGAGTGCGATGGTGCTGAGTCCTGTTGGAATGTCCAAGGTCTAAGGCTAAAATGTTTGCATGCTCAAGGCTTTAATACACCCTCCAGAATATTTTCGCGATAATATTCGGCATTTATTCTGATGCCACGTTCGATTAATACGAGCGGAGAGCGACCATCGGCTGTTATGGCGGCCCACACAATCACCATGGCTGGCGCTTGAGTTCTGGTGGCCAGCCGAAGGTGAACATTTCAGCTGACCTCTTTGGCAACTAAACACGATCATTTTGTTTGTTTACAAACTGCTGGTCAACGAATGTTTTCCCATCGGAGACAACCAAAATCCACAGTTCACCACTTTCGGCCAAGCGAAGCAACTCTTTAGCTCTTTTGAGTCTATTTTCTTTCTGTTGCGATGTAAGTTCTTGTACTTTTTGGAATTTCAATGGCTTTACCCCGAGCTCATTTTTTCAATATTTGCCGAATGGAATATTGCGATACGTTCAGCTAACGAGCCATTTCTCGGCCACTGCGAAGCGGGTTTCGATCAAGTCGCTTATTGTACATTTCGAACCATTTCTGCTGATGTTGCTGTTTTCTTCCGTTCACTTCCTTGATGTCGAGCTACGCTACCTGTATCACTGTAACGAGCACTTGTTTGTAACAGGCAAAAGGAAACGAGATAGACCCATAGCTCCTTTTGATGATCTGCATAGAATCACATTCTGAGTCGATTTATGCATGTCCGTCCGTCTGTCCGTCCTTCCGTCCATGTATTTTTTTTTTTTTTTTTTTTTGAACAAAGTACAGTTCGCATTTATTACCCGATGAAATTTTGCACAAATCATTTGTTTGGCCCAAGGACGAACCCTATTGAAATTGGAGATAATCGGTCAAAATTTAGATATAGCTCCCATATATATCTTCGTCCGATTTGCCTTTTATTGTGCACTAAACGTGTAATATCAGCCCGAATAGTATGAAAATTTGCACATACCACCAAATTAGGCCTGAAAATAAGTACGCTAAATTTGATCGAAATCGGTTCAGATAAAGCTATAGCTCCAATATATATTGTTCATCCGATTTGTTATTTTAGTCCTCCGCAGCCGTAATATGCACTCTGTAACAACAATATTTGGGGAAATTTATCAAATACAGCTCAGAAATACCTTTGCTAAATTTTATCGAGATCGGTTCGGATTTGGATATATCTCCATATATAACTTCGTCCGATTTACTTTTTATTGTGCACCAAACGTCTACTATTTGCCCAAATGGGATGAAATTTGGCACTTACAACCGAATTGAGTTAGAAGCTAGCATGCTAAATTTGGTGAAGATCGGTTCAGATATAGCTATAGCTCCCATATATATTGTTCATCCGATTAGTTATATTTGTTACCCACAGCCGTAATATGCACTCCGTAACCACGTTATTCAGGGAAATATATCAAATACAGCTCAGAAGTATCTTTGCCAAATTTTATCGAGATCGGTTCCGATTTGGATATAGCTCCCATATATATCAAATGGCCAATACAAGTCCGAATTTAAAAGATACAAATGCATCGGCATATTTAACCCTTTGAACTTTAAATTATAATTATAATCATAGCGTGTATGATTGAATTCTCCCATAAAACTTTTAATTGTTATGCGGAGCTCTACTAAATAAGCAAAGTGGTGTAGGGTAACATAAAGTCGGCCCCGCCCGACTTTAAGACTTTCTTTTTTTTTTTTCAAATTTCGATTAGTAGTCCATCTGGTATTCCTCGGCAAAATATTACTATACATCTGCGATTAATAATCGGAGGGTTCTTGGAAAAATAATCTAGAAAACCTCACATTTATTTTGAGCAGCAATGTTTATGCTACCTTCACCCTCCGATGTATCTTACAACCTGTAGAGTGAGGACGAAAGGCGGTTATCTAGACTGAACATAAGAATTGCGAGCTCTACACATATAGGTCTGATGGTCCACTACAAATATTCTGAAGAAGGACCCTTAAACAATTTTTTTTTTTCAAATGTCCATTAGTAGAGTGACGTTCCTACAAAAAAGATTCTGAAAACCCCTCTGGTACTCCCCGGAAAAATAATGTAGAAATATCCACATTTATTTTGAGCAAACATTTTAGTGCGACCTTTTCTGCCCGATGTAGCCCGAAACCTGTAGTGAGGACGAAAAGCGGTTATCTAGACTGATCATAGCATTTGCGAGCCCACATACCAACAAACAAAACATAAAAGAGTCTTTGCAACATTTGTAGGTTTCGAAGGGCAATTATGCTTCGTGATGACCTCTAATCCCGTTTGGAGAACATATTTACTTCCAAACGCAGCAATTTCGCATACACCCATGTGCGATGCATCAACTTTTCATGTGTAACAAAAAAATACAATAAAATAAGCAGGGCACCCCCCTAACGAAACCAAAAACAACAGCAACATGCATGAATAAACGAATCAATTTGTAAACAAAAAAAATCAAAAGAATGAATGCAGATTTGCAAATTGCCAAAAATGAAAGACGAAACGACGATTAAACAAACAGAACACATAAATCCGTGACACGTGTCCATCGTCATTGGGTACTTTCAATTACACCACAGACGACGAAGTGGCCAGCTGGCTGAGAGACTGATCGACAGACAGACCGAACGACCGACCAGCTGACACAAATATTCGATGAGTGGTTAGCTGGCTGGCTGGCTGGCTGGCTGGCTAGCAGACACAGACAGTTGGACGGACACATGAATGTAAGTACGTGAAGTGCAATACCCCAATGGCAACAGCAATTGCTGACAGACAGACGGCCAGTCAGACATTTGGTTTATTTGCGAACCACCAAACCAACAATAGCAACAACAACAAATAATAAATAATGAAAAAAGACAACGTAAGTACTTTTTTTAAAACAAAACAAAAGCAACAACAACAACAATTTTGTTTTTGTTATTGCTGGCGAAAACCAAAAAATAAAGAAAATAAACTTTTGGTTTGCAGTTTTGTTAGTTTTATAAGAGAGTTGACCGACCGTCCGACCAAACCAAAAACGTTCGTTCATTTGCCTGGCCGGTCGATCAACAGGCCAGCCGGCCAAGAGTCATTCAAAGCGACACCATACACCAACGGCATGGCCAGGGGAAGCAACAGCTAGAGCAGGGAACAACGCTACAACGGCCATTGAGTCAAGCAACGTCTCCGAACTGTCTACTCAGCGCAAATCGACCAGTGTTGTGTTGTTGCAAAATTTTTATATTTTGCTGTTCTCCTGTTATAAAAAGCGGCAATTATCTTTGATAATTTGCAAAACCAAAAACACCCTTAAACCAGCAGCAGCAACGACAACAACAAACACAACAATGCCTCGGTGTGCGTCAACCCCTCCCTTGTTGTCAACATTTTGATGAGTTTTTCGGCAATGGTTTCCTTTTTAAAGACTTGGGTATGTGGCCAGGTGTTTTTAGGGTGCATATGGTGGGTTCATCAAAATATGGATGCACATCCATATCAAAAAAATGGGGGGGGGGAGTAACAAAAGGTGTCAAGTTTGAACTCAATCATGGATAGGTTTCGATGCATAGGAGGTCATTGTTAAAAATGTATAGATCATAGGTCAATAACCTTGGCGATCAATCATCTATTGACCGGGGGCCAATTGCCTACTGACTAGGGGTTAAAAACCTATTGAGCTGGGGTGAATGACCTATTGGGAGTCAATGACCTTGCGACCAGGGGCCAATGACCTATAGACCAATGGCTGATTGACCTGAGATCAATGACCTGTTGAACAGGAGCTAATGACCTTTTGACCAAGGGTTAATGACCTATTGACAAAAGCTTAATGACCCAATGACCAGAAGTCAACGACACAATGACAAAAAGTCAATGATCTATTGACTAGAGGTCAATGACCTTTTGATCAATCAGCTATTGACAAAAGGTCAATTACCTATTGACCTGATGTCAATGCGCTTTTAACATGGGGTCAATGGCTCCTTGACATGGGTTCAATGACCATTTGATATAGGGTCAATGACCTTTTGACATAGGGCCAATGACCTTTTGACAAAAGGTCAATAACACCCTGACATTGGGAACAATGACCTATTGACTAAAGGTCAATGACCCCTTTACATGGGGTCAATGCCCTAATGACAAAAGGTCAATGATCCCTTGACATGGGATCAATGTCCTATTGACATGGTCTCAATGCCCTTTTAATATAGGGTCCATGAACTTTTGACATGGGGACAATGTAATTTTGACACGAAGTCAAGGACCTACTGACATGGAGCCAATGACCCCTTACATGGGGTCAGTGATCTCTTGACATGGTGTCAATGACCTCTTGACACGGGATCAATGACCCCTTGACGTGGTATCAATGACCTTTGGGCATGAGGTCAATGACCCCATGTCAATAGGCTATTGACCCGTCACTAGGCCATTGACTCCATGTCAATTGGCTATTGACCCCATGTCAAAAGATCGTTGATCCCATGTCAACAGGCTATTGACCCTATGTCAAAAGGTCGTGGATCCCATGTCAACAGGTCATTGACCCCAAGTCAAAAGGTCATTGGCCCATGTCAAAAGGTCATTGATCCCAAGTCAAAAGGTCATTGACCCCAAGTAAAAATGTCATTGACCCCATGTCAATAGGCCATTGACTCCATGTCAATAAGTCATTGATCTCATGTCAAAAGGTCATTGACACCATGACCCCTAGTCAAAGGGCTATAATCTATAAATTATTAAAAAAAAAGTCATTTACCCCATGTCAAACGGTCATTGACCCCATGCGAATAAGTCATTGATCCCATGTCAAAAGGTCAATGAACCATTTCAATAGGTCATTGACCCATGGCAAAAGGTCATTGGCCTCATCTCAAAAGGCCATTGGCCCCATGTCAAAAAGTCATTAACCCTAAGTCAAAAGGTCATTGACCCCATGTAAAAAGGTCATTGACCCCAAGTCAAAAGGTCATTAACCCCATGTCAAATGGTCATTGACCCCATGTGAATAGGTCATTGATCCCATGTTAATAGGTCGCGTGACTACCAAAATGTATATTTTACTTTTATCAACCGAGGAGGTCGATCAATAGCCGACAGAGTACGAACAGACGTAGCTCTCCGCAGCCAGGGTACAAGCTTGCTACGATTCGATCCAGCTCTTAACAAGCTCTTAGCAAGCTTCCAGCGCTATACACGCTCCCACTTTTTTTTATAAGCTTCCAGCGCATGGGTCCTAAGGTCGACCCTAGCAGCGACTGAGCCTTAGCCATAGTTAAAACCACTCCTTATAGGGTTAATAAGCTGTGTCTATTTTCCAAAAGCTTATTTGTCCAAATTTTTCAGTATTAAAATGCTTGGTGGGACTATTTCACAGCCTTTAGCTCTGCACTCACCAAGTTATACCAAAATGTCTAACCCTGCAACATTTAATCCAGCGTAAATCGAGACCAAAGTTTAATTGCATTGCCCTCGTTCAGCCACTATTTTATAGGTGACTGATGTCATGTTTCATTCATTCATGCATTTTCCTTTGGCTCATACATTTTATTTAGTTATGAACTCCTGATACAGCGAGCGGTTCATTTCTTTGATGCCGCAGCGAGAGAGAGAGAGACATATAGCCAAGGCAACCAACCAACCATCAAAGCAACAAACAACATTGACGATGCCGGCAAACGCTAGGAATAATAACAACAAACAAAACAAAAAGCCGACATCTGCCGACAAACGAATATGAAGAGGTCCTAATTACATGAAGTTGGCTTTGAAGGTATCAACGTCTTCGTCGTCTACGTCGCAGTAGCCGTCATCTTCGCCGCTGTCATCATCGTCGTCGTCATCATCACAAGGAAGAAGGAAACCAAGAAAAGTCACTCCGCCAAATGCGTCATCCATTCATTTGTTTGTTGGCTACCGATGACGATAAAGTTCAGACGAAGCAGTCGTCATCTTCACTTAAAAGAAATGTCATCAAATCGAAATCCACAAACAATGGTGAATGATGAACGAACGCTTAACGTATGAGAGAGATGTTCGAGTTGCATCGCAAAAAGGAGGGGATCTGTTAAATTAATGCAAAGTTTACGTTAATGTCAAAGTCAATTTGTCAGCGGGATTAAGAAATTTATGGCCTTCAAGTAGCAGTGACAAATTTAAGGCAATTAATATCTGCTACGACAAATTGAGGTCGTACGCTCCCAATTTAAGGGAAAATTTTTCGATGGACAAAAACGATTATATAAAAATATAAGGAATTTATATGTCGATGGTGAACAGCATTTGGGATGGCAACCTATATTTATAAAAGAGTAAAGCAATTGACTGATTAGCTTAAGGATTCATCAACGCCCAGACGAAACGGCTGAAGCTAGAATTTTTTGAGTGAGGGTCAATCTTGGTCCCAAGGGGTCAAAAATTCGTACTAGAACGATACGAAAATATTAAAAGGTACTAAATATGGCACCATTTGTATTTGAGTTAGCATAGAAGCTACAAATCTTGAATTCGGATCACTAATGAAGTTTATGATATATTTACCAAAGGAGTACGAAAAAGTACTACATTTGGTACCATTTCGTATCACGTGAACCGGTTAGAGCTAAAAACTTGAAATTTGGAATGGGAATTGGAATATAAGGATGTACTTTTGGATGTGTGTACTCATGTATACGAAAAGTACAAAAAGTAAAACTGTACTCATGTAAACGAAAAGTACGAAACGGTACTAAATTTAGTATAATAGTATAATAGAAGGAACGGTTGGAGCTGGAATCCTGAAATTTGTAATTAACATTACTGGCGAAGTGTAAGATTGGGGTATGGAGGAGGTTTTAGATATTTGAACTTATGTGCACGAAAATGGTATTAACTTTGGTACAATTTCGATTTGGGTGAACCAATAAATCTGGAATTCTGCAATTTAGAAACAAGATTGCTATTTTATTCTAGGACAAAGGAATGTAGGTAGTTTTGGAAATTCGTACTTATGTATATTAAATGCTTGAAGGGATATGGCTGGTATTAAATTTGGTATTGGGGGGCAAGGTATAGAGCGGAAATCCTGAAATTGGATATGCATGTCACTGTTGGTGTCTGTGGTTGGGAGAAAGAGCTGGACGAATTTCAATAGCTGAAATCCTTGAAATTTGATATTAAGATCACTGTTGCTATCTGGAATTGAGATATGGAGGTGGTTTTGCAAATGTGAAAATGAAAATCATAAACTCACAGCCCACAACGACTCATTTATTATCATGTTTCTCTTCGAGTGTCATAATATAGTGACCGCATACTGTATAAATCATAGATGGTACTCATTCGGATTAATAAAATCGAATCGAAAACGGACTCTGATTAAGTGGATCAATGAAATAACAGTTTCACGGGATTATAACCAATTTTTCTCCCGTCGGTCATAACATAGTGACCGAAGACTGTATAAATAATTGATTATGGTTACTCATTCGGAAATCGATGACGGACACGGGTTTAGCGGATAACTGAAATAACAGTGTCGGGGGCTTTTATTCAATTACTCTCCCATGTGTCATAATATAGTGGCCGCAGACTGTATAAATCAAAGATCACAGCTACTTAATCGGATTTAAGAAATCTAATCGATGACTGAAATAACATTATCACTGGTTTATTAATTAATTAATCTATTTTCCTTCCGTCAGTCATAATACTGTGACCGCATACTGTACAAGGCATAGAGCACGGCGCCTTCTTCGGAAATCGCTGATGGACTCTAGGTCAGAGGATCACTGAATTAATATTTTCGTTGGTTAATCATAATTTTTCTCGACGAGTGTCATAATATAGTGACCTATACTGTATAAATCATACAGCTACTCATTCGGATATACGAAATCAAATCGATGACGGGCTCAGGTTCAGCGGTTCACTGAAATAACAGTTTCGCCAGCATTTAATCAATTACCGTACCATGTGGCATAATATAGTGACTGTAGACTTTATAAATCATAAATCACAGCTTCCCATTCGGATTTATAAAATCAAATCGATGACGGACGCAGTGTCAGAGGATCACTGAAATACCATCATCATTAGTTTATAATCAATTTTCCACCGTCTGTCATAATACAGTGACCGCAGACTGTAAAAATTTGAGATCACAGCGACTCCTGAAATTAATAACGGACTCTGGATCAGTGGATCACTGAAATAATATTTTGGTTGGTTTATTATTATTTTTCCCCGCGCGTGTCATAATATAGTGGTCACATACTGTATAAATTATAGATCAAATCGTTGACGGACTCTGGTTCAGCTGATCACTGAAATAACAGTTTCGCAAAATTATAATCAATTATCGTTCCATGGGGCATAAGATAGTGACCGTAGACTGTATAAATCATAAATAACAGCTTCCCATTCGGATTTACAAAATCAAATCGAAGACTGAAATAACTATACCACTTGTTTATAATCAATTTTCCTCCTGTCTGTCATAATACAGACTGTATGAATTATAGATAACAGCTACTCGTTTGGATAAAAGATGACGGACTCTGGGTCAGAGGATTACTAAAATAGTATTTTCGTTAGCTTATCATCATTTTTCTTCCCCAGTGTCATAATATATTGGCCGCATACTGTATAAATCACATATCACAGTTACTCATACGAATTCACAAAATCAAATCGACGATGGACTCTGGTTCAGAGGATCACTAAAATAACATTTTCACTGGTTTATAATAATTTTCCTCTCCGGGTGTCATAATGTAATGACCTCAGACTGTAAAAATCATACAGCGATTACAACGACTTCTTCTGAAATCGATGACGGACTCTGGGTCAGAGGATCACTGAAATAATATTTTCTCCGGTTTATCATCATTTTCCTCCCCGAGTGTCATAATGTAATGACCTCAGACTGTACAATCCACCATTAAATTGCTGCCGGCTAAATAAATTGTTTACTCTAAAGTTTAAATCAAGTCAATTTGTTTAAATGTCGACTTGAGTGCAGCCAGGCAATTCGGTCATGTCCGGCGTTTTGATTAAATTGCGATTACGCAGACAAAACAAAAAATGGACGGCAACAAAAACGTCGTGTAGTACGCATTGGCATCAGGGAGCAACAAATGTAATGAAGAGCTTGGTCATGACGACCTTAGCTTAAATGAAGGGGTTTATTGATTTGTTTGCTTTATTTATGAAAATGCCATGGAAGACAGAGAAGGCCTTAGGCCATGCAATGAAACGATGAGGAGAGGTGGCAATTTATAAAGATAAAAGTCAAAGACCAAGGGATTCACCACTGCAATGAATGAATGGCTAAAGGAAATCAGGTCGCTGGCAATTTTTTTGTTTGACTGTTTGTGTGTGGTTTCTTAATAACGCGCTTAAATCGCAGCTTTGATTGCAATAAACATTGTTTAGCGCTTGATATTAAAAACCGGAAATCTACCTTTGAAGATTCCGCCGTAGCAATGGCCCAGAGTGGGGTATCAGTGACGCTGATGATGGGGACCGTCGGCGACGACGACGACGATGTCAGTGCTGATGGTGGGCCTTGCTTGTGGCCCCTGGTCGTCATTATTGCCCTCCGGTAACTGTTATTCTGATGTTGCCATACAAAATTTCCCCCCCCTTTTTTGATTTGATTTCTGTGCTGCCACGGTCTACCACCAGCCGCACTGACACACCCGGCTAATCTTACATCCACCTCAAAGGGAGGGTTAGCTAAAAAAACAGGCGAACGAACTAAGCCATTAAAACATAATTTCACACTTAATGTTATTTATAGGTTAAATTGTATCTCCACGCTTTGGTTTTCCGCGCCAAGGTAGATTCCTGTGTTCTGAACTCCTGGTATTGGGAGCGGAAAAATTCTTTGATGCCACACCAGTGCCGGCAACGTCGCCGACATCATCGTCATCAACATCATCATCATCATCTTCGGCGAGATACTGCACAAGGTCTTAATTAATTTTTATGACGCCGCTTTCAAGGTGGCAAGGGCCATAGCCAACCACACCGAATTACTTACAGAAAACACCTTGGAAACAATTATCAAATTTGTGATGGATTGATACGTTTTGATGCGGTCGGTTGCCCGGTCGATGCGTGAATAATGTGTCAGTGGTGGTGGCGGCAGTGGTGATGAAGATATTGGTGGCGTTCGTTTGGTGCCATTTCCAAGAGGACACTTATTATGTGATCCTATTACTCAAAGGCGGCACACCACTTTGATAATTTTGCGCCCGCACACACACATCTAGCGAAGGTAAACAAACAAACCCCTAATGCAGGACTCCATGGCCACCAACCAAACCAAACTACCATCATCATCTGCAGCGCCAGCATTGCCATTTCCTTTGCGCGCCACTCTATAAACGAACCACACATGGAAATATGTTTTTTGCGCCCCGTCCAGGGTTGACACCACTTTAAGAACTGAGAATTCCTTTCTAACGTTTCTGCACAACCTCCTCAGCTTTTGAAATTCTGTGCTCCTGTTCTTCGATGCGGCATATGTCTTTGATGATGCGACCAAAAGCCGACCGACATCCTTTGACGAACACCGCCAAAAAAGGGGTGGGCTAGGATAATAATAATAACAAAAACAACAGCAAACAAACAAAACGGATTTAATTCTTTTTGCACACTAGGTCAGAGAGCGTGAGAGTTTTTTGTTTGTTTGTCGTGGCAGGAGAAGAGTTGCCAAGAACATGTAGTACAACAACAAAGAAAAACAATGTAAAACTATTTTCATATTTTTTTGTCAGGAATGAAAGTGAAGTGTAAGGATAGTGGTCGAATGCTGAAGTGACCTACTTTAATAACCGCGGACAGAAATTTAAATTTATCTAGCAAAGACACAAACCAGTTGTAAGTTTTTTCCAGTTCAGAGAGGGTTAAAGAAAAGAGACAGAAGAAGGATTAAACGAGAGGCTAATTTGAGGCATTTTAAATTAAATTTATATTTAAAACGAGGCCAACAATGACAATATAATTAAAAAAAATTGAAAAAAAATAGAATCAAAATTAACTGCTCCTTTAAATTCCGCCGTATAAGAATTAAAAAAAAACAAGTTCAAAAGCATTAAGTTCGGCCGAGTCGAACTTTGAATACCCTCCCCCATTTGAGGGTATCCTTAAAAAATTCTATTAAAATTTTAAAAATATCGAATATAGCCGTTATATTGAGGTCTATACGAGGTGGACCTACTTAGGTATTGTAGTCATAAGCCATTACCATATTCAAATTCGAAACTTGAAATTAACGGTGAATAATGCTGCTAAAATCATTAAAATACCGTACATAGGGAGGTACCGTTATATCGGAGCTGTGCGAAGACCTGGACCAGCATAGACAATTTTCTGTCACAGCCTGTAGCATCCATTACGAACTTCAAATACCACATCTCAAACAATTTCGGTGGGTATTGTACCTAAAATCGTCAAAATACCGAATATATGGAGGTACTGATATATGGGGCCTATACGAATACCTAGACCTTAATAGACAATTTTCTGTCACAGACTCTAGATCACATTACGAATTCTAAATACGTAATTTGAAACCATTCCGGCGAATAATGTCGTTAAAATCATCAAAATACCGAATATAGGGAGGTACCGTTATATGGTGGCCATACGAAGACGTGGACCTGCACAGTAAATTTTCTGTCTTAGGGTGTACTATAACTTTAGTACTTCAAATATAAAATTTGAAACAATTCCGGCGAATAATGTCGCTAAAATCATCAAAATAACGAATATAGGGAGGTACAGTTATATGGGGGTTATACGAAGACGTGGACTTGCACAGACAACTTTCTGTCATAGGCTGTAGTATCCATTACCAACTTCAAATACCAAATTTGAAACAATCCCGGCGAATAATGTCGCTAAAATCATTAAAATACAGAATATCGGGAGGTACCGTTATATGGGGGCTCTATGAAAACGTAGACCTACACTGACAATTTTCTGTCATAGGCTGTAGTATCCATTACGAATCTCAAATAACAAAGTCGAAACAATTCTGGTGAATAATGTCACTAAAATCATGAAAATACCGAATATAGGGAGATACCCTTATATACCATATTATATACGAAGATGTGGACCTGCGCCGACGAATTTCTGCCTTATGCTGTAGTATTCATTACGAACTTCAAATACCAAATTTAAAACAATTCCGGCGAATAATGTCGCTAAAATCATTAAAATACCGAATATAGGGAGGTACAGTTATATGGGGGTTATACGAATACCTGGATCTGCATAGACAACTTTCTGTCATAGGCTGTAGTATCCGTTACGAACTTCAAATGCCAAATTTGAAATTTTATGCTGATCAAGAATATATATTTACTTTGTTGGGTCTGACATTAGTATTTCGAGGAGTTACAAACGGAATGACAAAGTGAATATACCCTCCATAGTATGGTGGAGGGTATAAAAATAAATAAAAAATCAGCTAAGTTTGATCGGACCCACTTTTTAATATCTTTCACCATTAGGAAGGATCTTGCAAAATTTCGGCAAAATTTCACGGTGAAAAAATGTAGCTACAATTATTAAAATACCGGGAGAAACAGTCATATGGGGGCTTAATGAAAACGTGGACCTTTACAGTCAATTATCTGCCGGTGAAGTTAGTGTCTATCGCTCCAAACACCAATTTCATTTAATTCTGTCGAAAAATGTGACATAATTCATCCAAATCCCCAATATCGTTATGTACTGTTATATGGGGCCTATACGAAAACGTGGACCAATTTTCTGTCCGTCTACAGGAGGTAATATTCACTTCGAGCTTCAAATACAACATTTAAAAACATTCCGATGAAAAGTGTGACACAAATAATCAAAATGCCGAATATCTGGAGGTACAGTTTTATGGGGATCTATATGTCCCAAAATTCAAAATTAAAAATTATGGGGACCTAAAATATGGTTGAATGAAGTTTTGACAACCAATTCATTCCATTCGCAAGCCATACCCTACATAGGTTGATGTGGGCAATAACGATGGTTGGGGACTCAAAAGAAATATTCCGGGGAGTAATTTGCTGAGCGATAAATTTTCAAAAAAAAAAAAAAAAAAAAAAAAAAAAAAATCAAAAGGTCCTTAGATCCGAAAATATCTTTACCTATGAGAATTTAAGTGGTTCAACATTTTTATACATTATAACACTATGTGTTGGGGGTACTATAAGTTTGATTGGGCCAAAAAGTATTTAACACGTTAAAATATTGGTCCAAGACAAAGGAAATTAAATATGGATCTTTCGAGCCATCGAGCTGAGTAAATGTGTGTGTGATGTGTAATCACGCTACTATTGTAATTATGACCCGATTCTTATAAAATTTTGCATGGAGGTAGGTTTAAGGTTAGAATACAGGGTGGGATAAAAAAACTTCAACAAAGTCAAATGCCAAAATCTTTAATTTTTTTTTTAATTTTATTAAAATGTCGGGAACAACATCAAATCTTATAATAAGTTTAGTTTTGTTCGAATTGATCACCTTTGGCACGAATTATGGCCTTCCAACGGCCAATAAAACCGTCACACGCTGCCCGAATGTTACTCTGCGGTATTTTGGCCCATTCCCTGCGATGCGCTTGCTTGAGGTGATCGACACTTTGGTACTTTTTAGTGGCAACCTTGCTTTCCAAAATACTCCAGACAAAATAGTCCAACGGATTGGTATCCGGAGATTTTGGTGGCCATTCTGCGCTGGAAATGAAGCGAGGAATCTCATTTTTTAACCATTCTTGGGTGGCGCGTGCTGACTGCGATGGTGCTGAGTCCTGTTGGAATGTCCAAGGTCTGCGGCCAAAATGTGTCATGCCCAAGGCTTTAATACACCCTCCAGAATATTTTAGCGATAATATTCGGCATTTATTCTGATGCCACGGTCGATTAATACGAGCGGATAGAGACCATCGGCTGCTATGGCGGCCCACACCATCACCATGGCCGGCGCTTGAGTTCTGGTGGCCAACTGAAGGTGCACATTTTCAGCTGACCTCTTCGGCAAGTAAACACAATCAATTTTTTTTGTTTACAAACTGCAGGACAACGAATGTTTTCTCATCGGAAAAAACCAAATTCGGCAGTTCACCACTTTCGACCAAGCGAAGCAACTCTTTAGCTCTATTGAGTCTATTGTCTTTCTGTTGCAATGTAAGTTCTTGCACTTTTTGGAATTTCAATGGCTTTACCCCGAGCTCATTTTTCAATATTTGTCGAATGGAATATGTTCAGCTCACGAGCCATTTTTCATCACCTGCGACGCGGTTTTCGATCAAGTCGCTTCTTTACTTTTCGAACCATTTCTGCTGATGTTGGTGTTTTCTTCCGTCCACTTCATTGACGTCGGGCTACGCTACCAGTATCACGGAAACGAGCGATGGTACAAGACACAAAAGATTCACATTTAAATGCTGGAGTGCTCTAAGGATAGCCACTTAAGGTTCTCCAGCCAAATATAAAGAAATCCCACTCTCGCGCTTGAATTCCATCGCGAATAACTTTTTTTCTGGAAAATTCTCACCAAAATACTTTTGTACGCTTGTAAACAATATAATGAGCTGTCACTGGAATAATTTTAACAGCTGTCAAACGAGTGGCTTAGAAATGACAGCAGTCTGAAGTTGGTTGCAGTTTTTTCATCTCACCCTGTATATCAACTTCACAACAGATCTTGTGTGAGCAAAAATATTTGTAAGTGTTAAATTTATAGAGAGAGTAGGAGCTTATTTCGCTTCCTTGAGCTTTTGTTTTTCAAAAGCTTGAACCCTATGTGGCGGAGGTATCAAAAGAAATGGACCGATCTCTGCCATCTTTATAACAGATCTAATGTTGATGGAAATATTCAGATGTACCAAGTCTGAATAGAAACGGATGATAATTTTGCTTTAAAAGAGCTCCACGGATATTCAAAATTTTGACCCTTTGTGGGGGAGGTACCAGAAGGAGTGCACCCATATTTTCCATTTCCACACCGGATCTCTGGTTAGTAGAAATAATGGGATGTGTGAAATGTGAAGAGAACTGGATGCTTTCTAAGAATTTTAAAAGTGGTTTGGTTATTCAAAACTTTGACCGTTTGTGGGGGAGGTGCCAGAAGGAATGGTCCGATATATCCCATCTTTATAACAGGTCTTATGTTGATAAAAATATTGAGATATACCAAGTCTGAATGGAACTGGGTGTTAATTTCGCGTTTTATGAGATTCGTGGATTTTCCATATTTTTCGCCTTTTGCGGGGATGGTACCAAAATGAGTGGTCCGATAAATTCCATCTTCACACCAAATCTTGGGTTAATAAAAATATTGTGATGTGTGCAATTTGAAGACTATCGGACTCTTATATCACATTTTATAAAAGTCATAATTATTCAAAATTTTGGTCTATTGTGGGGAGGTACTTGATGGAGTGAGCCGATATAGTAAATTTTCGCACCTGATCTAGCACTGAAGCAAATTTTATGATTTGCAAAGATGGAGCAAAATCGGATTATCATTTCTTTTTCTGTGCAGTAAAATATTTTTCTGAAAATTTCGACATTTTGAGGGGGAAGTACCAAACCGATATTGCCCATCTCCGAACTCGATCTAAGTTGGACAATTATATTGTGATGTACCAAGTTTGGATCAAATCGGATGTTCCCTTCGAGAGTTATCGTGCGCACCAGCCAGACAGACGGACGGACGAACATCGCTAGATCGACTCCAAATGTCCTGAAACGGATTTGGTTCAAAGACCCCTAGTGTCTAAAACGGTTATTTCGATAAGGCAAATTTTGGTCGTATCTAATAATGTTTACCCTCTATGGCTGAGGGTATAAAAAAAATATGTACTATGGCCATCGTAGGGTATACTAGCCCTGCACACTCAATAACTGGACATCACCCACCACAAGACGAAATAAAAATCTCTTTTACAAAGAGATACAAAAACCCACTTGTTCACAAGGATGTCTATGAAGAAATAAAAGGAGGCAATGGTGTATTTCATGGCAGTCGAACACAATTTGAATATCTGCTCCATTGGCGGGGACAAGGGCAACGTCGACGGCACAAGAAATTAAAACGTTTTTGTGCGTGGTCTGTGGCTGTGTCTGTTGCTGTAGCTGGGCATGGCACTTTGGTGGTCTTAACTCTTCCTTTTTTCTCTGTGCCGCCATGGCTGGGCTGAGAATGTTGCCATGGATGTCGGCAAAATTCGCAAAGAAGTAGTGGAAAAAAGAAGCCTAATTTGCCATTTTGCCTCGTACCCTGAAATTATAAACACCTGATATTAAATGCGGAATTACTCTTTGATGATGATGCCAGAGCATGCCACGCAACAACAACAGCTACAACAATGGATACATTTTAAGGGAATCTCGGCATGCCGAAAGAGAGCACAGCATTGGGTGTCGGCTGGTTGTCTGGACGACCAACAAACAGACAGACCGACAACACATAAGCGACGTATATGAAAGACATTTTCACACACTCCGTAAACCGACAGTAATAGCTTAATTATGTCTGTTGGTCACACCCCGAAAAGGAAAAGGCCGACCGACCACAAGGATGACGATGACGTTGACGACGCTGTGGTGGCTGACTGGCTGACATGGATGTGGATGGATGTTGCTGTCGCCGTGGATGGCAACGGTGGCGGATAAATTTAAAAGCGGAAAATGCCTTTGTGTACATAGCATGCGGGTTAGGTCGTTCGTTCGTTCGGTCGGTCGGTCGCTGGGTCGATCAAAGGCCCATAAAGTCACCCAGTCCAATGCGATTGAATATGAAAATGAAAATATGAGGAGTACTGAAAGTGTGAGTGAAATGAGTAAAATGTAGATTCCGCCAAACACACACCATCCGTCCATTGTCTTCTGCTCTCCTGATAGATAAAGCGGCACTTTATCTTTGATATTCACATCAAAGGCTACAAATAGCCGAGAGAATGAATGCATGAATAATAATAACAATGGCCAACCTGTAATTGTTTTTGCCGTGCTAATGAAAGCAAAAACAAACAGGCAATGACCCGGAGAGGTTGCGGGAAATAAACGGATGTTGCTTTCATAGCCGCAACATGCGTGTTGGTGGTGCCTCACTTATTTGTGGCAATATTTTGATTGGAATGGGAGGCATAGGAGTAAGGTTTTTTGGTCTAAGGGGGATATGAAATTGGTGACAGAGAGTAGAAGATCTCAGGGTAATAAAAGACCTCAAAGACTACTAAAAATACAATAAGACCTCAAGGTCTTCTAGGGGGTGTAGAAGACCTAAGGATGTTTTAGAGCCAGTAGAATAAGAGGCAGTAGAAAAACTCAAGGTTTTCCAAAGACAGTGGAAAACCTCAAGGTCTTCTAGAGACAATAGAAGACCTTAAGGTCTCCTACAGGCAGTAGAAAACCTCAAGGTCTTCTAGAGGCAGTAGAAGACCTATAGGTCCTCTATAGACAGAGGAATGCTTCAAGGTCTTCTATAGAGAGTACATTATTTCAAGGCCTTCTATAGACAGTAGACTAGAGACAGAAGAAGACATTAAGATCTTCTAGAGACAGAAGGATGTCTCAAGGTCACCTAGGGACAATAGAAGACCTCTAGGTCTCCTAGAGGCAGTAGAAGACCTCTAGGTCTTCCAGAGGCATTAGAAGACCTCAAGATATTCTAGATACAGTAGAAGACATTAAGATCTTCTAGAGGCAGAAGAAGGCCTCAAGGTCTCCTAGGGACAATAGAAGACCTCTAGGTCTTCTAGAGGCAGTAGAAGACCTCAAGATCTTCTTGTAGATACAGAAGAAGACATTAAGATCTTCTAGAGGCAGAAGAAGGCCTCAAGGTCTAGAGACTGTAGAAGACCGCTAGTCCTTCTCAGCATCTTCTAGAGGCAATAGAAAACTTGGGTGTTTTAGGGCCAGTAGAAGAACTTAAGGTCTTCCAGAGACAGTAGAAAACCTCAAGGACTTCTAGAGATAGTAGAAGACGTCATAGTCTTCTGAAACAGTACACGACGTCAAAGTCTTCTAGAGACATTAGAAGATCTCAAGGTCTTCTAGAGACAGAAGAAGACCTCTTGGAATAACTCTAGGTCTTCTGTCAACGATAGAAGACCTCAAGTTCTTCTATGGACATTAGAAGACCTCAAGTTCTTCTATGGACACTAGAAGACCTCAAGTTCTTCTATGGACACTAGAAGACCTCTAGGTCTTCTATTGACAAGAGAAGACCTTTAGGTCTTCTATGGAGGTTAGAATACCTCTAGGTCTTCAAGGTGTTCTATGGACACAAGAAGGCTTCCAGTTCTTCTATGGACAGTAGAAGACCTCAAGTTCTTCTTCTAAAGACAGTAGAGACCTCAAGGACTTCTAACGACATTAGAAGACATCAACGTCTACTAAAGACAGTAGAAGACCTCAAGGTCCTCTATGTTCTATAGAAGATCCTGAGATCTTCTATGTTCTATAGAAGATCCTGAGAACTTCTATGGTCTATAGAAGATCTTGAGACAGTAGAAGCCCTCAAAGTCTGTTATAGACAATAGAAGCCCTCAAGATCTTCTATAGACAGTAGAAGACTTCAAGGTCAAGGTTTCTCAAGGTAAAAACTCTTTAAATCCTCGAGGACTTCCAAATGCAAAGGAAAACCTCTGGGTCATTTAAAGGCTCTAGAAGACCTGTGGATCATCTCCAGGCACTAGAAGACCTTTGGGTCTTCTAAAGGCTCTATATAATCTCTGGGACTCTAGACCTTTTATGTACTTTAGAAGACGTCTAGACACTTTTAGATCTCGAGGACTTGTAAGGACCCAAAAAGGCCTGTTGGTTTTCTGTTGCTACTAGAAGACTTCTTTATCAGCTACAGTCAGTGAAAGATCTCAGGGTCCCCTAAAAACATTAGGAAGTTTATAGGCCAGGTCTTTTTTTGGCAAAAGAAAACGTCTTCGTTTTTACACTTGTGGTTTTACCAACCAGGATGACCCCAGGATGCTCTCTTATTTTACATTTGTATGTTTTTTTGATATTCCTTTCCCCCAACAACACTTGGGGAGCATGGCACCACAACAAAATTGAAGATAAATTGCTGTGGACAACAACTACAACACAAAGGACAAAAACACAAACTATTATTGGCTCCTCCATGTATACACAAATATATACAACTAGCTGAACAGCTGCAGAACATGGCCAGGATGTCTACCAATAAATATCGAAACAAACAAACAAAAAACAATATTCCGATGCTCTCTCATCGAATTCTCAGCTCCTGGTAGAGTATGCGGAAAATGTTTTTTGATGTGGTGACAAAAGAAAAAATAAAAACCTCGAGCAATTTATTTTTAGCCTTTCAATGAAATGAAAAAACAGCATTACAGGATATTTCAGGATATGGTGGTCGTGTCATGCATTGGCGGTTAAATGATTTATGTGTGCGTATGTCACACAAGTCTGTTTTTTGGGGGTACTTATGATGAAGAAGATTAATGTTGGTGACCCTCCTTTTTCCCCACCCTCCCTTGTGATGTCACATGGCATGGTTTTCCAGTTTAATTTTTATTGTTGTTTTTTTTATTTTCTTTACTTTTTTGTTTCCCTAGAAACAGAATTTGTGCTCCAATTCTTGACACCTATTACTTGCTGTCGGCAAATATCTTTGATAAGTTTTTTTTTTTTTTTTTTTTTTTTTTTTTTTTCTAATAAAAATTGTTTTTCTTTGTTTCGAAGTATTTGGGGAATGTATCCTCCATCGCCGCTTTAACGAACTTTGTGCGTGCCATCAACAAATGAAATTATTACCAATTTTGTGTGTCACGTCATGAGCTCCTGGTCTTGAGAGCGGATCCGTTCTTTGAAGTTGGCTTTTAATCTCTCCGTGCCGCCATAAAATTGTTTATGGCGTTACTAAGTGGCATTCAGACATTCATTCATTCATTAGGAGGGGATGTCCTCACTTAGTCACTTATTGAGTCGGCAATAATAACATTTTTGTTGTTGTTGTAGTGCCGGATACTGTTTCTGTTGTTACAGATTTAAGAGTCTGCCATTGAAGTGCCAATGGACATCTGTGAGTTTATCATGAGGAGTTTAGTTGTCACGTGCCATCAGAAAGGATAAAGGGGAAGGTCTGTATTTGTTAAAGAGAGTGAGATGAGGGATAATTTTGATAGAAATGTGGCATTTCACAGCTGTTGATAACATTTGAGAAAAACAGTTTTGGATATAGGGAACTGAAGTCAAAATTGGGAAAAGTACCATGAGTAACAAGTTTGTATGGGCAGTAGAAGATATCTAGGGGTTCTATGTTTGCTAGAAGACCTCTAGGTCATCTAGAGACAGTAGAAGACCCTTAGGTCTTCCAGAAACAGTAGAAGACCTCTTAGTCGTCCAGAGACAGTAGAAGACCTCTAGGTCTTCCAGAGAAGATTAGAAGACCTCTCGGTCTTGTAGGGACAGTAGAAGACCTCAAGGTTCTCTAGATACAGTAGAAGACCACTAGGTCTGCTAGAGACAGTAGAAAACCTCAAGAAGTGGCAATGGCAATGTGAGTTTATCATGAGGACTTATTTTGCCACGTGCCATACCATGTGAAAGGATGAAGGGGAAGGTCTGTATTTTGTCAAGGATAGTGAGATGAGGGATAATTTGGATAGAAATGCGGCATTTCACAGCTGTTGATAACATTTGAGAATAACAGATTTGGATATAGGAAACTTAAGTCAAAATTGGGAAAAGTACCATGAGTACCAAGTTTGTATGGGCAGTAGAAGATATCTAGGGGTTCTATGGATGCTAGAAGACCTCTAGGTCATCTATAGGCAATAGAAGACTTCAAGGACTTTTGTAGGATGGTTGGATGCTAGAAGACCTCTAGGTCATCTAGAGACAGTAGAAGACCTCTAGGTCATCTAGAGACAGTAGAAGACATCTAGGTCTTCCAGAGACAGTAGAAGACCTCTAGGCAATATCGGGTTGAAAATGTACCTTAAAAATTTTTCAAAAATTTGAGCGAAATTAAGTAGAAAAAAAAAACATACTTTAAATCGGGGATATAGGTCCGACACGACCTATTTCTGAAGTCAACGATTTTTTTTAAATAGTCCATAGCTCACTATAGATTTCCAAAGCAATATTAGGGTTGAGCTGGGAAATTTATCTCAAAATATTAAGGGTACAGGCGATTTAAAGACCTTAAACGAGAAATTTGAATAAAAAACCAATTAAGTATCAGTCGCTTTTGCCGACAGATGTATACCCTCAGTCAATGTTCGATTATTTAAAGATATTTGACTTCTGTTATGATTATTCAAATTGTTGTCCCTCTATGGGGTAGGTTCCGAAGGAAGGGGCCAATATTGTTAATTTCGTAGCGGACCAAAATAAATATGATCTAAATATTGCAACGTGCCAGGTGTGGTCTGTATTGGCCACTTCCTTTACTCTACAGAGTGAGATAAAAAAAACTGCAACAAAGTCAACAGCCATAATTTTTACATTTCTATTTAAACTTTATTGAATGAAAGCAAAAAATGTCGGAAATATCGTCAAATTTTAGAATAAGTTTAGATTTGTTCGAATTGGTCACCATTGGTAGGAATTATGGCCTTCAAACAGCCATTGAAACCATCACACGCTGCCCGAATGTTGCTCTGCGGTATTTTGGCCCATTTCCGGCGAAGCGCTCGCTTGAGATGACCGACACTTTGGTATTTTTTAGAGCCAACCTTGCTTTCCAAAAAAAAAAAAAAAAAACTCCAGACACAATAGTCCAACGGATAGATATACGGAGATTTTGGTGGCAATTGAGCGCTGGAAATGAAAAGAGGAACCTCATTTTGTAACCATTCTTGGGTGGCGCGTGATGAGTGCGATGGTGCTGAGTCCTGTTGGAATGTCCAAGGTCTGCAGCCAAAATGTTTGCGTGCCCAAGGCTTTAATACACTCTCCAGAATATTTCTGCGATAATATTCGGCATTTATTCTGATGCCACGGTCGATTAATACGAGCAGAGAGCGACCATCGGCTGTTATGACGGCCCACACTATCACCATGGCCGGCCCTTGAGTTCTAGTGGCCAACCGAAGGTGCACATTTTCAGCTGACCTCCTTGGCAAGTAAACACGATCATTTTGTTTGTTTACAAACTGCTGGACAACGAATGTATCCTCATCGGAGTAAACCAAATTCGCCCAAGCGAAGCAACTCTTGAGCACTTTTGAGTCTATTTTCTTTCCCTTGCGGTCTAAGTTCTTGCAGTTTTTCTTAATTTTAATGGCTTTACCCCGAACTCATTTTTCAATATATGCCGAATGTTCAGCTCACGAGGCATTTTTCGGCCATTGCGACGCGGGTTTCGATCAAGTCTCTTCTTTACTTTTCGAACCATTTCTGCTGATGCTGCTGTTTTCTTCGGTCCACTTCCTTGACGTCGGGCTACGGTACCAATATCACGGTAAGGAGCGATGATACGAGACCCAAGAGATTTATTAACATTTAAATGCTGGAGTGCTCTAACGATAGCCACTTCTACTTTTCCAGCCAAATAAAAAGAAATCACGGTTGATTTCAATCCCGAATAACTTTTTTTCTGGAAAATTCTCACCATTTTTTGTTCCCTTGTAAACAATATAATGAGCTGTCACTGGAATAATTTTAATAGCTGTCGGACGAGTGGCTTAGAAATGACAGCAGTCTGAAGTTGGTTGCATTTTTTTCAACTCACCCTGTATATTTTGGACGATTTCATGTATGTTATCCACCAAACACTATAAGTATGTCCGATTCCAATGAAATTCCGAATGTGTGGCGAAATTTGGTAACAATAAAAAAATTGACATATTAATTAGAAATCGGTTAATATTTGGATATAGCCCAAATTTGTATTCTCGGACGATTTCACATATTTGATGCACCAAACACGGTATGTACCTCCAATTTCAATGAAAAATGGAAGGTATGTTCGATTCAATGGTGTAAAAGGAAATATTGTCAAATAATACTTTAATGTATGACCCCTCATACCAAATTTTAGAATTCAAGCTCTGTCCGTTCGCCCAATAAAAAATGTGTGTTATTTAGTTGCTTTTAGTACTGTTTGCACACTTCCAGTTCGAATTTCCAATTTTTTTCCGTATATTTTATACCCTTAACCATAGTATTGAGGGTATATTAAGTTTGTCGTTCCGTTTGTAACACCTCGAAATATACATCCATATATATTCTTGATCACCATAAATTCTATGTCGATTTAGCAATGTCCGTCCGTCTGTGGAAATCACTCTAGCTTCCGAACGAAATGAAGTTGATAAAAATTTACTGAAATGTGTATTATTTCTGCAGGACTTTTGGTATTGAAAATGGGCCATGTAGGTCCTCGTCTTCGTATAGCCCCCATATAACGGTACCTCCCGATATTCGGTATATTGATGATTTTAGCCACATTATTTACCGGAATAGTTTCAAATTTGGTATTTGAAGTTCGTAATGGATACTGCAGCATAAGACAGGAAATGAGCCACGTAGGTCCACGTCTTCCTATAGCCCCCATATAATGGTACTTCCCGATATTGGGTATTTTGATGATTTTAGAGACATTATTTACCGGAACTATTTCAAATTTGGCATTTGAATTTCGTAACGAATATTACAGGCTATGACAGAAAATTGTCTGTGCAGGCTCACGTCTTCGTACAGCCCCCATATAACGGTACCACCCTATATTCGGTATTTTGATGATTTTAGCGTCATTATTCACCGCAATCATTTCAAATTTTGTATTTGAAGTTCGTAATGGATACTACAGCCTATGCCAGATAATTGTCTGTGCAGATCCTCGTTTGATAACCCCCATGGTATTTTGATGATTTTAGCTACATAATAAACAGTTTTTTCGCATTTGAATATTGTAATGGCTTATGACAAAAGTTGCCTATGCAGATCCAGGTCGTTGTATAGACCCTAATATACGGCTACATTCGGTATTTTTAAGATTTTAAGTACAGTTTGTTTTTTTTTTTTTTTTTTTTTTTTGAAAATAGTCAAATTTGACCCAAATGGTGGAGGATATTTATAGTTCGGCCCGGTCGAACTTACAGCTTTTTATTTTTTTTTTCACTTTTGGTGCCATACGAATTGCAAAAACCCTAGTCTTGTCTTCCATTTCTATCTCAACGTCAACGGATCGGCAAATTTCAAGACTCTAGCTTCACCCGTTTTGTCTGTGCATTGATAAATCGCTCGGTCGGCCAGTCAGTGAATCAACCAACCACTCAACCTTTCCATCATATTGATATAGATCTCCCCCCTAGGTGGCAATAATCCTCATAAGCCCATAAGTATGTGGCCCGTGAATCACTAAATTTTATAGCCGGTGCGGCATAGTCTCTTTTTAAATTTATTATTTTATTACCAAAAACAAACTAATTTTTTATTACCACCACTCGCTCGACCGTCATCAATGAAATCAATCACAATTTTTCCACCACAAAATGTCGATGTTGTTGTTGGTTTTTTGATAGTTAAAAAAACACTTTAATGGCTTGTATGTAGCCAATGTATATGTGTATCAGTGTGTTTGCTTATAAGTGCTCGATATTATTTAAAAAAAGAGAATGCTATCAATTAACAATTCATTACTAAATGGCCTATAATAAAGTCAATTAAGGCCTTTACGGTTCGGTGCTGCATGGCTTTTCTAATTCAAAGGTGTCAGTGGCGGCGGTGTTTGATAGAAGAGCCCTATTCTCACTTCAAAGACTTTTCCGCAAATTGGTAACAGGCGTTCATAATTTTAGGTTTTTTTTTGTAGAATACTGCTTCGTTTCATTTGCTTATTTTGTTGCATTTCCAGTTGATTTCGAAAAGAATTATTTCCAAAATTCATTTCATTAAGACTATCAAAGACAATTGCCGCAATGCCAATTGGCGGCATTTCAACAAAAGGAGGGAACTGAACAAAATAAATCGCATTATCATTTTGGCCAAAGTGGATTTTTTTTTTTTTTTTTTTTTTTTTTGGCAATGTGAAATGCCTTCCAATTCTGGAAGAATTTCAATGTATTTAGACAATTTTGCGATCGGAGATTAATGAGGAATTAAAGTTCATAAAAGAATCAATTAAAGAAATTTGGCAGGTTTTTTTTTACTTCAGAGATGAACTATTTATTGTCCGGCAGCCAGGATTTTTTTTTTATTTTATTTCAAGCCTTTTTAAAATAACCATAGCTACATAGAGCTGTGAATTTTTGTAAAGAGAGGATACAGTAGTAGATTAAAAAAAAAATATAGGTAATCTTAGATTTTTATGCAATTTAGGAGATTTAAGGATTCTACAATATATACTAGCCAATTTGATATTTTGACCTTGAGTGCCCTTGAGAAAATATTGGAGTAAATTGGAATGACTTAAGGATTCAACAAGGCCCAGACGAAACGGCTGAAACTAGAATCTTGAAATTTTGGGTGAGAGTCATTCTTGGTCCAAAGGTGTCAGATATGGCTGGGGTTTTGGAAATTCGTACTAGAACGGTCCGAAAAGTATTAAAAGGTTCTAAATATGGTCCCCTTTGTATTTGAGGAGGCAGTGGGGCTAGAACTCCTTACTGGTGGAGTGTACAGGGTGAGATGAAAAAACTGCAACCAACTTCAGACTGCTGTTATTTCTAAGTCCCTCGTCAAACAGCTGCTAAAATTATTCCAGCGACAGCTCACTGTATTGTTTACAAGCGTACAAAAGCATTTTTAGGAGAATTTTCCAGAAAAAAGTTATTCGTGATGGAATTCACGCGTGATAGTGTGATTTCTTTATATTTGGCCGGAAAACCACAAGTGGCTATCGTTAGGGCACTCCAGCATTTAAATGTGAATAAATCTTTTGTGTGTCGTACCATCGCTCGTTACCGTGATACTGATAGCTGGTAGCGTAGACCGACGTCAAGGAAGTGGACGGAAGAAAACAACAACATCAGAAGATATGCTTCGAAAAGTAAAGAAGTGACTTGATCGAAACCTGCGTCGCAGTGAACGAAAAATGGCTCGTGAGCTGAATTGTATCGCAATATTCCATTCGGCTAGTACTGAGAAATGAGCTCGGGGTAAAGCCATTGAAATTCCAAAAAAAACTGCAAGAACTTACACCGCAACAGAAAGAGAATAGATTCAAAAGAGCTAAAGAGTTGCTTCGCTTGGCCGAAAGTGGTGAACTGCAGAATTTGTTTTTTTTTTTTTCGATAACAAAACATTCGTTGTCCAGCAGTTTGTAACCAAACAAAATGATCGTGTTTACTTGCCAAAGAGATCAGCTGAAAATTTGCACCTTCGGTTGGCCACCAGAACTCAAGCGCCGGCCATGGTGATGGTGTGGGCCGCCATAACAGCCGATGGTCGCTTTCCGTTCGTATTAATCGACCACGGCCTCAGAATAAATGCCGAATATTACCGCGAAAATATTCTGGAGGGTGTATTAAAGCCTTGAACATGCAAATATTTTGGCCGCAGACCTTGCACATTCTAACAGGCCTCAGCACCATAGCACTCAGCACGCGCCACCAAAGAATGGTTACTAAATGAGGTTTCTCGCTCCCAGAACTCAAGCGCGGGCCATAATGATGGTGTGGGCCGCCATAACAGCCGATGGTCGCTCTCCGCTCGTTATAAACGACTGTGGCATCAGAATAAATGCCGAATATTATCACGAAAATATTTTGGAGGGTGTATTAAAGCCTTGGGCACGCAAACATTTTAGACCATGGACATTCCAACAGGACTCAGCACCATCGCACTCAGCACGCGCCACCCAAGAATGGTTACAAAACGAGGTTCCTCTCTTCATTTCCAGCGCACACAATGGTCACCAAAATCTCCGGATACCAATCCGTTGGACTATTGTGTCTGGAGTATTTGGAGTCGGTCACCTCAAGCAAGTGCTACACAGGGAATGGGCCACAATACCGCAAAGCAACATTCGGGCAGCGTGTGACGGTTTCATTTGCCGTTTGAAGGCCATTAATCGTGCCAAAGGTAACCAATTCGAACAAATCTAAAATTATTCTAAAATTTGATGCTATTTCCGACATTTTTTGCTTTCATTTAATAAATTTAAAAAAAAATTAAAAAGTATGACGTTTGACTTTCTTGCAGTTTTTTTTTATCTCACCCTTTATATCCTAAAATTACCACCAAAAGAACTAACAAAAAATACAAAACTGTGTGCATCCCTGTCCATGCAACAAGGCTCCACTTGGTGTGGATGAGGCAGGAGGTGGCTGCCTCAAACGTCTCCTTCCACTCCACAAAAACTGCACTTGTAACAAATATTAGATATCGCTCTAAATATTTCGAGAAATATGATCTCCTGTTACGAAATGCGGTAAATGTCTTTGAAGATTGAAAGAAGGATAATTAAGGCCGCTGGGTATGCACACACGCAGACATGGCTTGACATCAAAGATAATGTCCTGACATATGGTCGCACAGCAATAAACTACAATTGTCATTTGAAAAACACGCAACATATACATTCGTACAAACAACACACACACATATGTAATTGAGTACTTCGTATTGTAAGGACACGAAATGTAATTGTAATTTATACAATTGAACAAGGATACGGTTATCTCGAATATGTAATGTGGTGGTCTATGGGTATGGGAGAAGGGGACAATGGGCGTTTCATATGAAAGTGAAATGAAAACGATTTTATTCGAATGTGGAATGTAGGAATGGAATGGTGGAAATGGTTTGATATGAATTTACAAATAGTGCTGCCAATTTATGAACTCCTAATAGTTTTGACGGCGAAATTCTTTGAAGTTGGAATCAAATGCCGAATTAATAATTGCTTTTTATATTGTTGCTGCCCCTGGCAACCAATGGATGTTTGTGGTTTTATAAAACTTTATTTACTTTACAATAAAAAAAAAAACAAAACATAGTTGTCGATAGAGATACCTACACCATTCAGAACATTTTTCAAGGATTTTAAAGGATGTTATTTAAAACACAATATGAGCCAAAATGGAAGAATTTTTCAATAGTTTTAGAACGACAATACAAGCTACAATCATGAAGTATAAAAAGAACTAACAAGGAAAATAGCACGGACATAGATTTTTGTAAGGATAATTTTTGGAGGTCGTTGAAATATAAATTTGAATTTTTTAAGAATAGGATATATTTTTTTAGCTAATTTGATGAATTTTTTCCAGGACTATCAGAACAATAAAAAATGTTTAAGAATATCTTTTCAAGGACGATCAACGTTTTTTACAGAATAGTTTTTGTTAAATGTTATATTTTTTTTACGAATAATTTTTCAACGATTTTTAGGGCGATATACGAGGATTTTTTAGGAATATTTTTTAAGGACTATCGAAGCAACGTCGTTTTGATCAAGGACTATCGAGGAGTAAATTTTTTGAAGAATATTCTTCAAGGACTTTTTAAAAAAATATTTATTTTTCAGGCACTATCTGTAGAACAAAAATTTGTTTAAGAATATTTTTTTCAAGGACAATCAACGTCTTTTAAAGAAATTTATTTCAAATACTAAATTTGTTACGAATAAAGGACTTTCAGGGCAATATACGAGGATTTTTTAGGAATAATTTTTTTAAGGACTATAGAAGCAATTTACGCCGTTTTTTGCAACATTTTATCAAGGACTATCGGGGAGTAGATTTTTTGAAGAAAATTCTTCAAGGACTTTTTAAAAAACCACATATTTTTCAAGGACTATCAGAACAATAAAGGTTTTTTTTTTTAAGAATATTTTTCAAGGACTATCAACGTTTTAAAGAATATTTTTTTTCAAATACTAGATTTGTTTCGAATAATTTTTCAAGGACCTTTGGGCAATATACGAGGATTTTTAGGAATATTTTTTTAAGGATTATCAAAGCAATTTACGCCATTTATGCAATATTTGATCAAAGATTATCAATTAGTAGATTTTTTGAAGAATATTCTTCAAGGTCATTTTAAAAAAATATATTTTTTTCAGGGACTATTTAAAGAAAACAAAGTTGTTTAACAATATTTTTTCAAGGACTATCAACGTCTTATCAAGAAAATTTTTCCCAATTCTATATTTTTTTACGAATAATTCTTCAAGGACTTTTAGGGCAATAGACTTTGATTGTTTTTGGAAATATTATTTTCAAGGACTATCGAAGCAATTTACGTCGTTTTTGCCATATTTTATCAATAACTGTCGAGGATTAGATTTATTCTTCTTTTAAAGAATATTTTTCAAGGACCATCCAAGCAAAAGAACTAGGACGAGGATTTTTGTGGAAGCACTATCGGAGAAATTACTTAGGATTTTGTAAAAGGACTATCAAGGCAAGCAATGTGGATTGTTTGAGAATATTGTTTTTATACCCTACAACACTATGTGTTGGGGGTATTATAAGTTTGATTGGGCCAAAAATTATGTAACACCTCAAAATATAAGAAAGTATATATGGATCTTCCTATCTCGTCGAGCTGAGTCGACCTAACCATGTATGTCCATCCGTCCGTCTGTCCATGTTAATTTGTAATCAAGCTAGAGGTCGCAATTATGGCCCGATCTTCAAGAAATGGAAAATGGAGGTGGGGTTAGGGTCAGAATATAATCCTATTTTTTTTGGAGATGATTCCACAATATTTAGTGATCGAATGGACCAAAAAACAGAAAATTTCTCTGATTTTCCAGTTGCTCTATAAGCTACAATTATGCACCAATCGACGCGGAAATTTACATGGAGTTAAGTTTAGGACTGGACAGAAGCCTACCAATTTGGGCGGCCATCGGATAAATGTTTAGCGGGTAAAATAGATCCTAACTTTTGTGTAAGGAAATAAGAAAATTTCCACTAAACCGCGAATATTTTTAATCCCAGCCAAATCACAAATACATTAAAAGGTCACTTCTGACCATTAAGTGATGCTGATAGCCAAGAAATCGGATATATAGCAAAATAGGTACAATATATATGTAAAAGAATAGATCTTTTTTATTCTGCTTATAAGTCAAGAACCGCTGGGCAGCTTTTCACAACTCTCATCAATTCGGAATGGTATCTTGCCAGAAAAGGATAAAATTTAAGAAAATCGCGGAAAAAGATAGCAATAAAAAAGTTAATTTTTCAATTTTTGTCATATTTTTTATCGCATGCGATTTTTTTCAATTTGACTTACAATTTTGAATTGTATTTATTTTTTTAATTTTTACACCCTGCAACACTACGTTTTGAGTGTTATATGCATGTCACAATTATCGTCCGATCCTTACGCAATTTTGCTTTACTTTTAGGGGTTCAAATGAACTAAAAAAATTAAATTTTTCTAATTTTATAGTCGCTCTATAGACAACAATTGAAAACTAATCTTTGCTTACTTGTTTTAATTTCAATGCAATTTTCCATAGTTTCTAAAAAAATATGAAAAATACATGGGTTTTGTTCAAAAGCCCTTCGAAAAAAAATATTTTTGGCCAAGAAATCTTTATAATAGTCTAAAAACATCATTCTTTCCAGTCAGAGAGCCCTTGATAGTAAATCTATTTTAAAAACCAGTATTCCTCCCAAATTGCTCTTTAAAAAAATATTTTTGAATAATAAACGACATGTTATTCGAAGATCTTTGGAAATATGTACTTAAAAAATCGATGCTTTTTGTCACAAAAATTTTTAGAAAATCCACTATATTTTTTATATGAGGTTACTTGAAACTGGTTACAAAAAAATCAAGATTTTAAGGAGGAGATCCACAAAATACATTTTAAAAAAAGCCACAATTTTCTTAAAAAATATTAAAAAAAAAACATTATTTTGGACCAAGAAGCCTACGGTCGTGAGATCCTTGCAAAAAAAAAAAAAATTAAAAGAAAAACGATTTTTTGCAGGAATTCTTTAAAAAATATATTTCTAATAAAAAATCATTTTTTGCCTGAAAGTCCTTAATAAACTATTTGTAGTAAATTCCCGATTTGGCCAGGATGTTATTGAAAACTATTCTTACAAAATTTATGATTTTTTTTTCAAGCAGTACTAGAAAATATTTTAAAATATACAAAATTTTTGATCAAGAAGTCCTTAAAAATTCCTCTCTCTCCATCTATTAAGAAATCCAGGATTTTAAAACAAATATAGAAAAATTCACGATTCTTAACACAAAGTTTTTGAAAAAAAATTGTCAATGTCATGATTTTGGGTCAGAAACTCTTTAAAATATGTTCTTTGCCGTCGAAGACCTTAGAAATTTACGAACTTTGGTTTGAAGGTATTTGAAAAAATATTCTTAAAAACACTATTTTTGCCAGAGGTCTCATAAAAACCGATCGCTAATTTTCTTGACACAAATCAAAGAAGAATTTCAGAAAAGTTTTTTGACTAGCAGAAACATTGGAATGTTGGAAGTTAAGAAAGAATCTGATGTTTAATTTGCTTTCTATGACAGTCGGGAATATTCAAAATTGTAACCCCTTTGTGGTGGATCCATCCTTACACCTGATTTTGTTTTGAAAGAAATATTAATATATGTCGAGTATGAAAGTAATCGGATGTTTATATCGTGTTTTATGAGATTCATTGTTATTCAAAATTGTGGCCGTTGTGGTGAAGGTACCAGAAAGACTGGAGCCATCTCTCAACCTGATTTAAGTGTGATAGTAATAATACGCTGTACCAAATTTGAATGTAATCGAATACTTCCTGATCCCAAATGTTCTGAAATGGTATCGTACAGAGACCTAGGGTCTAAAACCGTTATTTCGATGGGGTTCGTTTTGGTCGTATCAAATGTAGTCATGTGGCTAAGTGAAAAATGATTTTTCTCCTTGCAGCTATTAGAAATCTACTATTTTTGATTTGAAGGTCCTTGAAAAATTATTCTTGAAAACACTACAGTTTTCGGTCAAGAGTACTTTGATTAAGATTCCGAAAAATCCAAAATTTTTATGATTTAAAAAAATACAGGATTTTGAAAAAGGATGTCCTTGACAAGTATTTTTTCAAAATCTGCCAAAAGGCCATCCAAGAAAAATATTAACAAGGTCTTAAAAAATTAATTTTTTTGTCGAAACAAGTTCCTTCAAAATATATGATGTTCTTCAATGTTCGCTCAAAGGCTTTAAAAAGGATTTTTTTTAGTGAAGATCCTTGACAACAATTTCTTCAAGATCTGTTACTTTTAGGCCAAAAAAAAAAAAAAAATATATATATATATTCTCAAAAAAGCAATGATTTATAGCTAAGGGGTCCTTGAAAACTAATTCTTAAAAATTCACCAATTTTGGCCAGAAGGTCCTTGAAAGAAATTTTCTTAAAAATTACCTATTTTTGTTAGTCTTCCAAATCTACAATTTTTGGCCAAAAGGACTATGCAAAAATGACCCTAAAAATCTATTTTTGTACCATGCTGTCAAAAAATCTCCGATTTCGGCCCTAGGTTCTGGAATGTACGAATTTTGGTCTGAAGATATTTTTTTAAATGATGAAAAATTTCGAAATTTCAAATTTTTGTTAGTTATTCCAAATCCACAATTATTGGTCAAAAGGATTTTGCAAAAATTATCTTAAAACTCTATTTTTGTACCATGCTGTCAAAAAATCTCCGATTTCGACCCTAGGTTCTGGAATGTACGAATTTTGGTCAGAAGATATTTTTTTAAAAATGACAAATTTTTGTCAATATTTTATTGAAACCAATGTTTTCAATATTTTTGTCAATATTTTATTGAAACCAATGTTTTCAATATTTACCTTTTTTGTCAGAAGGCCCTTAAAAGTGCTCTTAAAATCTCCGTTTTTTTTACAAAGATCGCTGAAAAATATTTTTGAAAATCCAATATTTTCCCAGAAAGTTCTTGAAAAAATATTTTCGCAAAGTTCTTTGGCCAGAAGATCCTTGAAATTTTTTATCAAAAAATCTACAAATTTTGAACAGGTAGTCCTTGAAAAGTATTCTTGAAAAATCCAAGAAAATTCCAAGAACTCCAAATATTTTTAAATTAAAATTGATTTGATCAAGAATTTCCGAAAAATCCGTGACTCATTCTTTTTCCCTAAAAGTCCTTGTTAAAAAACCAACAATTTGTTGCCAGAAGGCTTTTAACAAATGGACCAATAAATGAAATATTAAAAAAAAAAAACAATTAAAGATGATATCTTCAAGGACTCAGGCTCAAGATATCCTTAAAAAATAAATGAAAGATATTGGTCCATAGGTCCTTCCTTAAAAAATACATTATTCTTTTTCCTAAAAATCCTTAAAAAATTCGCAATTTTTAGTCAGAAGACTTTTTAAAAAACTAAAGAAGATATTTTCAAGGATTCAGATATTTTTGAGAATATTTTTCAGGATATCAATGTGGATATTTTGTATATATATGTTTTCAAAGACTATGGGCTACTTGAGAATAGTTTTTCAAGGACTATCAGAGCTCTCAAAAGTAGATTTTTTAAGAACCGGGTTTCGTGGACTAGCAGATTTTTGTTAAGGTTTTTTAGAGGACTACCTGAACAATAAATGTAATATTTGAAGAAAAAAATGTTCGACGACTCCAACAATAGACCTTTGCTGATTTTTTTAAAATTTCCCGCGCAAATATCATGTTACAATCTAACCCAACATCCTTTGCAGTGAAGTGTGTCCAATGGACATATCAAGCTACAAAAACTATTTGCCCATCTGCCACACCACTCCACTAATGGGGGTAGCACCGGAATTGAAGGGAGTCGAGCATCCCTATACCCAATTCGTTTGTTGCCATGCAGAAACACACAAAAATCAAAAGAAGTAAAAAAAATAATCAGGATATTCATATTTTCAAATAACAAAAAGCAGGAGATCCTTTGTTGTTCGCCTGGTCTCCTGTTCTAGGGTGCCGGTGAGTTTCTTTGAAGTTGAATTGCTGATGATGATATTAATGGCATTCTTTACTCATATGCCGACAGACAGAGAGACGGACAGACATACATTATCTTTGGCACAGTACTTCAGTTGTTGTTGGATGGCCTCTTCTCTTCATTATTACCTTTGTTGTTGCTGTAGCCCCTTAATTTACATACGGTTTTTTTGTTTTTCAAATTAAGCACCAGCACCCTGGCAAGGATAATAATAATCGAGAGGGAGGGAGGGAGAGGTAGAGAGAGTAATTTGCATGCCACAATGTAAAGGGAATTATGGGTTAAATTTATACATGAATATGTGTGTATGTATGTAGGTGTGTGCGTGTGTTTTTTGCATATAATTGTGTGTGCGTGTACATTTCAAAGTGGCCAACGACAATTGTTGTTTGTTTTTTTTTTTTTTTTTTTTTTTTTGTTGTTGCCTTGCTTCTTTTATTTTTGTTGTAGTACATTTATTTGTTATCTTTTTTGATGTGCAAATTATTTATTGTTGTTGTCAAAGTTGTTGTCGTCATTGTAGTTGTTGTTGTCATGAAGTGCATTTGATTTTATTTCATTGAATCTGCACTCCTGGTATGAAATGCGGAAAAAGCCTTTGATGTGAATTTATCGTGGCGATGGCAGCAGGCAGACCAGGTCATGTGACCTAATTGCATTTGCAATGGGTCCCCGTTGTATGGATGTGTATGCATGAGTGTGTGTGTCTGGTGGGATGGGATGGCCATCTGCGAATCGGATGCATTATTATTGCAAAGGTAGACAATATGACGAAGACTATATGATTGTATTTTTAAAAACAGAAGGTGGAGCAGGGAAAGGAAATATTATGAATAGCTAGAAATCAGGGAGCGAGCTTTGAAACACCCTAAAAACTCGGGGATCATGAAAGAAAATATTCTCCATATTTTTTTTTTTTTTTTTTTTTTTTTTTTGTTTAACAAGGGCAACCTATTTTGAGAACTTGGAGAAATTGGGAGAGTAAGTGCGTTTATCCGTATCTTTTGGGCATTAAAATTAAAAAGGCCATGGAAAGGGATTTTGTTTAAAAAAAAACTAATGTTAGGGGGTAGAACGAGCACATTTTATACTCATTCTGAATCTGGAGTTTAATGTACTAGTTTTTAAAAAGTTGTGAAAATATTTCGTACTTTACGTGAGTTCCGATAATTAAAAATGTTGACCTGTTATGGGGTGGAATGTAAAAAGAAATTTTGGAAAATTAATGTTAATTTTTGACTTTTTGTGGAGTATCAAGAAAAAATGGGGCGATATTGGTGGATACCTATTTTATTAGTTATTGTGATTAAATCGATCAAAAGGCCTTAAAACTGATTTAATGAAATTGTAAATTTTGCAGGAATGTTTTTCAGGGATCTCTAATTAAAAGTTGTGTGTTTCAAAAATCTTCGACTGTTGAGAATATTATTTAAAGGATTTCCTTCCACCAAAAATCGTGAATTTTTAAAGGATTTTTCGGATAAAAAATTTAACTTAGGGAAAAGTTTTGAAAAATGTGTGTATTTTTCAAGGACTTCATGTAACAATTCGTGGGATTTTTTAAATATGAGGACGAAAAATCGTCTATGTTTTAAAAACCTTTTCTAAGCCCAAAAGTTTAGGATGTTTGTTTAAAAGATCGACAAAAGTGGTAGTATCATAGAAACATATTTTAGGGAACAAAAAATGGTGGATATTTTTAGAATATATTTTAAGGATCAAATATCATGAATTTTGTAAAAAAAATATTTTTTAAGGAAAAGAAAAACTAGTGGACACCACCTCGTCCAACAACAAATAGTGAAATTTTAGAAGTATTTTTCCACTAGACATGGATTTAAAATGCCTTTATTTAAATATTTTCTGAACAAAAAGCTCTTTCTTAGGAATCCTTTTGAAGGAACATCTGATCATGAATTTCTTAAGAAAGGACATTCTAGACATGGACATGGTTCCTAATGAACTATTTTCAAGGATATCTCGATCAATAGTGGTGGATTTTTACAAAACTTTTTCCTGTATTACCTTTTGGTCAAAAATCGTAGATTATTGAAACGACACTTCGGGGAAAGTTCTCCCTGGAACAAGAATAATTTTTCAAAGATAATGTGACCAAAAATCATGTATTTTTAAGAATAATGTCTCAAGAACTCCCTAAGAGAAACCTTGAGAAATTTAAAAAATATTTTTCCAATCGATTCTCGGAGAAAGTTCTCCTTGCAACAAGAATAATTTTTCAAAGATTTTCTGACCAAAAATCATGTAATTTTTTAAGAATATTGTCTCAAGAACTCCCTGAGAGAAATCGTGAGAATTCTAAAAAATATTATTCCAAAACCCCCAGACAATAAAATTGTGCATTATTTTTATAAAATAGTTTTTAAAAATATTTGCGTTTTTATCAAAATATTTATATCCACAGACAAAAATGGTCTTTGGCTAAGAAAATATTTTTCGATGAATGAATTTAAAAATAAAAAATAGTTTTTGTTAATAATTTAAGAGATAATTGTAAAGGAAAACCTCACCAAAAACCTTGTATTTTTAAAGAAAATATGTTTTTAGGACCTTTAGACCAAAAATTGTATATTTTTTTAGAACACAGAGACTTTTTATAAACTGTTATTCGAAGACCTCCGACCTCCTGATCAAAGTGTGATTTAAGAACAAATGTTAAATGACGTCCTCCACAAAAAAAAAAAATGTTTTTTACCAAGAATTTTGAGCTGACCAAAAATTATGGATTTGTTAAGAATATACTTATCTAGGCCCAGACTTACATATGTGAGCAAAACATGGTGATTTTTAAAGACGAAAAAAAAAATTAAATTTTGAAGGACCATCAGACAAAAAATCGTAAAGTTTGAAATTTTTTTTTAACAAATTCCTTTTGAAAAAGCTGATTAAAAAAAATGCGAGGACTTCCAAAACTCACCCCTCTTAACTCAAAATCGTGGAGTTTCTATAATATATATTCAAAGATGACCCGGCCACAACATCATTGATATTTTAAAAAATATTTTTGGAAGGACATACTGACCAAAAAGTCATCATTTTCAAAAAAATAGATATTTTTAGGAACTCCAAAAAAGCTGTGGATTTGAAAATATTTTTTCAGGACCTTTGAACCTTGATTTTCAGAAAAAAAATTGCTAGGAAACAATCGTGGATATTTTTTGAAAAGCTCCTGACTAAAACCTTTTAAGGAAATATTTTTTGAGAACCCCAGACCAAAAATGGTAAAATTATTTTCGAAAATCTTCAGCCTATAATCGTGGATTTCTGAGAAAATGTTTTTAAGCACCTTCTGATTGAGAACATGTCTCCAAAGACCTCTTAAACGAACATCGAATATATCTTGCGAATATTTTAAGAAGGACCTCCTGAACAAATAATCGTGGATTTTCAGATTTTTTATAAAACTACGGACCGAAAATCCTGGATTTTTTATGAAAAAATTTCAAAGACTTTCTTTCGACCAAAAAATCTTGGCCTTTTGAAATATTATTTTGAGAACTTCATGAAAAACTCTCTGACAGAAGATATTAATAATAAAATAATAATAAAATCGATAGCCTTTTTAAGAAAATATTTTCTGAGGATATTCTGACTAAGGTTCTTAAATAACAAGTTAAAAAGTATCAGTTTTATAAAAAATATCAGTAGTATTGTACCAGGAGGAAAGGTCCGATCTCTGTCATCTTTATAGCAGATCTTGCGTAGATGGAAATATTGAGACGTGTCAAGTCTAAATGCGATCGCATGCTAATTCTTACTCTTTGTGGGGGAGGTACCAAAAGGAGTGCACCGATATATCCCCTCTTCGCACCAGACTTTGGGTTAATGCGTGTAATTTGACGACACTCGGACATCACATTTTGTATAATTATTCAACACTTTGACTCCTTATGGGGGAGGTACTTGGTGCAGTGAACCGATATTGTCCATTTTCGCACCTAACCTAGCACTGATGCAAATATTAGGATTTGCAAAGTTGGAGCAAGCTCGGACTATCCGTTCTCTTTTTGTGCGAATTGAGATTTGAAGCTTAAATTTTGCATGCATGCATTGTTTATCAGTACGCAGGCTAAGTTCGTAAATGGGCTATTTCGCTCCACGTATTTGTCGCTCCAATTCTGGCTTTAGCAGTCTTTGAAAAAATAAATTTAAAAAATCACCATTTCCGGCTTTGATAGTCTTTGAAAAAATAATTGTAAAAAATCTACGTTTCTGGCTTTGATAGTCTTTGAAAAACTATTTTGCTATAATATTCCGCTCTCACATCTTGAGCGCAAATTTTTGGCAACATCAGACGACTGAAGATTTTTGTTACCGACATTAACCCAATTTTGGCACACATTTTAATTTCAACTATTAACTTTTGGCCAAGCAAAACACAACAATCTCAACAACATTATCAAATATTAAAAATGAATATTATAAAACAAGCTTGTTCTGCTTTTTGGTTTATTATGGAGATAATAAAACAATTTTAATTACCCATAACGACATTCAAAGGTGGATAGAAATAAAAAACCCCCCTCGTGAAACGAAATAGAAACAGAAAACATAGTTTATATCTAACGTCGAATCAAAAACAAAATTCATTCGCTACAAAAAACCAAATAAAAAATCCAACACTTGCTGGGTCTATCAAGTCTGGGCTCCTGGTATTGGAACCCGAAAATGTCTTTGAAGTTGCATTCCAAGCCGACACGATGCCGTCGTCAAATGAACCCTGGCTGACTGGCTGGTTGGGTTCAACATTTTGCCTCAGCGGCAGATGACATCAGAAATGAAACAAACATTTTCCACTGAAGAGCCACAACAAAATAGACAAATGTTGTTGCTGTGGTTGTTTTTGTTGTTGCCGATGGTGGGAAATTGCTGGTACTCAACGACATTGTTGTTTCTGGGAAAATTGAAAACTTTTATTGTTTCTTTTTTTTCGGTTTTGTTTCTATTTCTATTGTCTTGTTCGCAGTGTTGCCATTGAATTTTAGCGGGTAGGGGGGAGGAGAACATTTTTATTTACTTTTTTTGTAATTGAATTTCGATGCTTGAAAATCTACGAATCTTCCATTTAATGGAAGCACATGATTGATAATGACATTCATTCTCAATGTCTACGACAGATGTTTGTTGTTTGGTATTTGTTTTCTTTTGTTCACTTACCCATCACCACTTTGTTTCCCACCGCAAATCCGTTCCAATTGCAAGTTAAATGAGTCATGAAGAGGACTGTCCCCATTGACAGAGAGAGCACTTTGTGCCGCCAATCTTCAAAGACTTCTTCCGCATTTTCCACCAGGCATTCATAACTGTGGAGAGAAGAGAAGAATTTCGGAAAAATGTTAGAAACATTATTTGGTGGAAGTTAAAGAAATGTATGAATGTAAAGCCAATTTAAATGTATTTCACAGAAAAAAAAAAAAAAAAAAACGAAAAAAGAACAGAACAGACAAGAACAACAATCGAAAAAATTATGAAAAAATATTTTTAGAGATCAAGGTTTATAAAACAAGAACACTTTATAAACTTCCGCAGGCTTTCTACAGATGGAAGACATTACACGTGTCATCTATGGATAAAAGACCTTCCATAGAAGGATAGAAGACCTTCTACAGTTCTTCTATGGATAGAAGACCTCCTAAAGGACCTTCCACAGGACTTCTATAGATGGAAGACCTTTCACAGGTCTTCTATAGATAGAAGACCTTCCACAGGTCTTCTATAGATAGAAGATCTTCGACAGGTCTCTTATGGATAGAAGATCTTCCACAGTTCTTCTATGGAAAACAGACATTCTATAGGTCTTTTATGGATATGAGACCTTCCACAGGTCTTCTGTGGAAAGAAGACATTTCATAGGTCTTCTGTGGAAGAAGACCTACCTTCTACGTATAAAACACCTTCCACAGGTCTTCTATGGATAGAAGACCTTCCACAGGTCTTCTATAGATATAAGAACTTCCACAGGTCTTCTGTAGATAGAAGACCTTCGACAGGTCTCCTATGGATAGAAGACCTTCCACAGTTCTTCTATGGAAAACAGACATTCTATAGGTCTTCTATGCATATAAGACCTTCTACAGGTCTTCTGTGGAAAAAAGATATTTCATAGGTCTTCTATGGAAAGAAGACCTACCTTCTACGTATAAAACACCTTCCACAGGCCTAGAATGAGACCTTCTATGGATAGAAAGACTTCCACAGAATAGGAGTCCTTCCACAGGTCTTCTGTGGATAGGAGACCTTTAACAAGACTTCCACAGGTATTCTGTGGATACAAGACGGCCTAAAGCTTTCATATAAGGTCTCATAAGCATCCAGCTCGTCTACGAGGACTTCAAAGCCATCTGTGCGTCTACTATGACTCGAGGGCCTTCAACTCGTCTATATAGACTCGAGGGCCTTCAGCTCGTCTATATAGACTCGAGGGCCTTCAGCTCGTCTATATAGACTCGTGGGCCTTCAGCTCGTCTATATAGACTCGAGGGCCTTCAGCTCGTCTATATAGACTCGTGGGCCTTTAGCTCGTCTATATAGACTCGAGGGCCTTCAGCTCGTCTATATAGACTCGTGGGCCTTCAGCTCGTCTATATAGGCTCGAGGGCCTTCAGCTCGTCTATATAGGCTCGAGGGCCTTCAGCTCGTCTACATAGGCTCGTGGGCCTTCAGCTCGTCTATATCGACTCGTGGGCCTACAGCTCGTCCATGTAGACTCGTGGGTCTTCAGCTCGTCTATATCGACTCGTGGGTCTTCAGCTCGTCTATATCGACTCGTGGGTCTTCAGCTCGTCTATATCGACTCGTGGGTCTTCAGCTCGTCTATATCGACTCGTGGGTCTTCAGCTCGTCTATATCGACTCGTGGCCTTTCAGCTCGTCTATATCGACTCGTGGATCTTCAGCTCGTCTATATCGACTCGTGGGCCTTCAGCTCGTTTTATCGACTTCAGCTTGCCTATTGAGCATCTATGGAGGCCACTTGATCTTCAGGTTTATAGAACCTACCTGAATTCCGTTAGTCTATAAGCCTTCACTGGCCCTAAAGTTCAGGTCCTTTGTAAAGTTTCTTTGAACTTTATGCCGACTATGAAGACTAGTCGGTATCACTTCGAGCCCGTTTATGGAATCTACTTCGCTTCGAGCTGGTCCATGGAGTTTCCATCGCATCGAGCTGTTGCATTGATACCATCTGGCATAATATCCATGGGAACCTATTAGCTTCCACGCTCGAGCTCCCTACATTTCTTCTCGCCTTCCGCTTACCTATAGAGGCTCCCTGACATTTAGCTCAGCCATAGAGGCTCCCTGACATTTAGCTCAGCCAAAGAGGCTCCCTGACCTTCAGCTCACCTAAAGACGATCCCTGACCATCAGCTCGCCTATAGAGGCTCCCTGACACTCAGCTCGCCTATAGAGGCTCCCTGTTCTTCAGCTCGCCTACAGAGGCTCCCTGTCCTTCAGCTCGCCTGTAGAGGCTCCTGACCTTCAGCTCGCCTGTAGAGGCTTCCTGACCTTCAGCTCGCCTATAGAGGCTTCCTGACCTTCAGCTCGCCTATAGAGGCTTCCTGACCTTCAGCTCGCCTATAGAGGCTCCCTGACCTTCAGCTCGCCTATAGAGGCTCCCTGACCTTCAGCTCGCCTATAGAGGCTCCCTGACCTTTAGCTTGCTCCCTGAACTTCAGTACGCCTTTGGAGGCTCTCTGACTGAGCTGAAGGTGGTAGAGGCTCTCTCACCTTCATGTCGCCATTAAGGGCTCCCTGATCTTCAGTTCGCCTATGAAGGCTGCCGAATCTTCATTTCGCCTAAAGAGGCTACCTGATCTCCAGCTCGCCTATAAAGGCTCCCTGACCTTCAGCTCGCATATATTGACTTCCCGGCCTCCAGCTCGTCTATGGAGACTTTCTATGTAGACTCCCTTACTTTCACCCATATGATTCCCTGATATCCAGCTAAAAATATTTTATATGTTCTATAGTTTGTTTAAAAGGACTCCCAGGACCTGGACTAGCCTAAGAAGACTCCCCGGCCTTTAGCTAGGAATAAGGACAGTCTATCAGAATAATCTATGATTTCCAATAACTACTCCCTGACTTTCAGATCCTCTATAGGAACTCGAGCTTTAAGCTTCTCTACTAAAGGTTCCCATTATCCTGGCAAATCGAACCTAGCCACAATGAAATTGAACTACCTTCTACAAACTTCCTACATACATATCTATAATATTTGCTATTACTATTTATAGCAAGCCTCAATATCTTAGTGTGTTTATTTTCTTTTTCACCCCCTCCAGGAAAACTAACATACCTGGAGGGGGTGAAAAAGAAAATAAACCAATTTTGGATGTTCCATGACAACGGCGGCTTTGAGTGGAACTTCAAAGAAGTTTTCGGCTTCCAATATTAGGAGCTCATAATACCAGAGCACGGTGCACGCACACATTCGGCTGGCCTTGTGGAAGCATATTTTCCAAACACTTTTTTTCGGCAATGTCATGGCAAGCCCAATGCTGGTGAAAATTTGTGTTATTGTGTTTTTCTTTTTCGGGGTGGAGAAAGCGTAGCTATGGCAACAATTTTTGGCGTTAATAAAATTTTTGGGTGTGAAAATGTCATTTAAGGGTAATTTATATGCAATCCATGTTTCATTTGGATGGTGGTGGTGGTGGTGTCAAAGGACCCACCCATCCAGCCGCCATATGGGATGAGGATACTACACTGGAAAACGAAAAGTTTCAAATGAACTAACAACAACAACAGCGACTACACATTATTTATTCTCTTTTATCGGCATGGATTTTTTCTTTGCTCAGTTGTATGGGTGGCTGGATGGGCGGATGAGTGTGTGTCTGGGTGTGATACTCTGTGTGTGTGTGTTTGCTTTGGTGTATCTGTTTGGCTTTTTGTGGATCTTTACTTTGTTGTTGCAGACAGATTTTGCCACCTCAAAGGATTGTGCAAATGAAACATGATTTCCTTTGAAGGCGCAACAAAAAAACAAAAAAGAAACTTGTATTTTGTAGTTTCAATGGTTGGCTGACTGAGTGGCTGGATGGCGGACTGACTGACTGTCTGACACTCTCTGTTTGCCTTATAGAATGCCAACATTGCTACATGAAAGAAGAACTACTATCACTACGATAGATTGGGGTGGAGCCCGAAAAAAATCACCCCCTTTCGCAGAGAATCAAAGACAACTACATCCAAACTACATTCCGTTTCGACTCTACGAAGTTATGATCTCCTGGTGCAGAATGCGGTAGAATTCTTTGAAGATTAAACCGATGCCGAACGACAGACTGACATGCAAAAAACAACTACGTACATAAATAAGTACACAATTGCGATTTGTTGCTGCAGTCATTGGCACGAGGATATGTACAGAGAGAGAGATAGCGAGAGAAAGTACAAAGGAGAGGATGGAAAAACATAACGACATTATGTACACAGGATAACTGACAATAATCTTTTGATGCCGTTAAAGAAGCGTGATAATATTCTTAAAGTATTACACACCCTTTTTTCCAGCAGCAGATCATGACAGATGGCGCGAGGATGATGATGGTGTGGTGAGAAATTGTATCCAAACTGAAGTGTTTGTCGATGTTCTGCATCCCTGTTATTCAATGCGGAATATTTGCTTTGATGTTTGAAACCGCCGTAATTGCCGACACTGGTCATTTGAGGTGTTGTTTAACCTTCAATTAAAAAAACCGCAATTTTTATTATTTAATAAAAAAAAATAAATATTTTTTGCGGTTCAGTTGAAAAGTTTTGTGGTCAATTCACCGGATGAGAGTGACGCGACACATACAGCAGACGTCATTGAGTCTACCGTAAAATTCTGAAGAATTGTTTTTATTTGGAATTGGCATTGCGTTGAAATAACTTTGGGTACCAATTTTTTAGAGCACTTTAAGGACTCTCTGACCTCTCCACTAAGGACTTCCAGACCTTCTCTTACCCTGTAAATACACTCTGAATGTTCTGACCTCCCTCGACTTTAGCTCTCCCTTAGGAACTCTCCGACCTTAAGATCTGCTTTCTCAACATAAGTTCTCCTTTCAAGGCTCCCTAACCTTGGCATTCAGTTTTCCTTAAGGAACTCTGTAAGCCTTAGCACTCCTACTGATACTCCCAGACATTCAGCTATACTTTAAGGATTCTCAGACTGTTAGCTCTCCATTAAGGACTCCCAGACCTACAGTTATCCCTTAAAAACGCTCTAACCTTGAGCTTTCTTTAAGTGCTATATGACCTCTAGCTCAGATATTTAGTCTTCCAGACCGTCAACTCTCCTTTTAGAACTCTCTGTCCTTCAGCTTTCATTAAAGGACTCACTGACTTTTAGCTCCCCTACTGAAGCTAACTGACCTTCGTAAAGATTCCTAGACCACCATATCTCCTTTTAGGACTACTTGACTTTCAGCAATCCCTAAAGGACTCCCTGACCCTCAGATTTCTTTATGGACTCTATGATCATCCGCTCACCTACTAGGACTTCCTTATCTTCAGCTCTCCCTTAAGAACTTCCATCTCTGGCACTCCGTTCTCCTGGAAAAACTGTATGACATTCAGCTATCCCTTTAGAACTCTCTGGCCTTCAGCTCTCTCCTAGGGACTCTCTGACCTAAGGCTCTCCTCTGTAAGCTTCAGCTCTTATTTCAGCGCTCGCCCTTAAGGACTTTGGCCTTAATGGACTCTGTGACCCTTACCTTCCCTATAGAGACTCTCAGACCTTTAGTTCTACTATAGCCCTTTAGCTCTCATTCAAGGACTTCCAGACCATCAGGACTCATTTTAAGATTCTCTGCTCAACTCCCAGACTTTTAACACTCAATTAAAGACTCCCTGACCTTCAACTCTCCTTTAAGAACTCTCTGAACTTAAGCTCTACTCTCTGAACTTCTGAAAATCCTTTCAGGCTCCTAGCTTTAAACTCTACTCATGGTCTCCCTGACCTTCCACTTGACTTCTTCAACTCAGCTTCAACTTTTCTAAAAGGACTCTCTGACCTTTAACTCCTCTATTGATGCTAAGTTTTTCTGTAAGAACTGCCAGACCTTTAGCTCCTCTTTAACGACGACCAGATTTTTAGCATTCTTTAAAAGACTCCATGACCATCAACACTCCATTAAGAACTCTCTACCTTATGGACACCCTGACCTTCCGCTTGCCTATCTTTAACGCTCCTTAAAAACTTTCTGACATTTACCTCACCTATTGAGATACCGACCTTCAGTATTCCTTAATAACTTCCAGGCCTCCAGCTCTACTTTAAGGACTCTCTGACCTTAAGCTCTACTCTCTGACCATAAGCTCTTCTTTCAGGACTCCCTGACTTACCGCTAGCCTCTTAAGACTTCGTGACCTTCTGGTTTCCTTTAGAGACTCTTCGCCTTTAGAGATCCTCCTTATGCACTCATCTCTTCTGTGAACACTCTCTTCTGTAAACACTCATCTCTTCTGTGAACACTCTCCGACCTTCAGTTAGTCTATAAACCCTCTCTAACTTTCAGCTCGTCTAGAAGAGGTCCGCTGGCGTCCTGACTAAAGTTTATGTGACATTCGGTTCGTCTCCAAAGTTACCTTGAAGTTCATCTAGTCTAGGAATATTCCCGTACTCTCAACATAATAATATTTCATAAGATCTACGAACTTTCATTAAGTATCTGTCCCTGATTTCAGCAAAAAAACTTATATTTAGTAAAATCGACAAGCCTTCCCTTATAAAAAATTTTTGGATTTCATTAAAGCTTCGAAACACATAGTACCCGAAAAACCACCCAAAGCTTTTGGGGAAAAGGGTTGATTTATCTTCAAAGTAATTCGCCGCTGTCAATACCGGGAGATCAGCATTATTAGACTATGAGCAGCATCAAATATTTTTTACAAATTGTGTGATTGAAGTGGTACTTGGACCCAAACCAAAGCGAAAAAAGTTCGTTACGTTTTTTAACTACTTGTTTTTTATCACATCAAATACACATACTCCGCTATTTCTATTAGGATTCCATCACACCATTGAAAATAAAATCTATAAATATCGTATATTCTGATCAATAAAAACTAGGTAGATTTAGCGGATTTTCTTTTCCATAGTTTTCCTTTGTAGTTCCTCAGGCAAATGCAAATAAAATAACAGAAAATGGCACTTTGCCAAACGTCATATGTGAACTTCAAAGAAGTTTACCGCATGTTATACCAGGATATCATATTTTATATGTTGGCGGACAAAGAAATAGTTTTGTCACTATTTCAAATAGGGGTAGAGTTTCGAGGGTAATAGAAATCCTAGACAAAAAGGCAGCTGCTATCGAATGCAGGATATGAGTCCGCTTTTCTTTTTTTATTTGTATATTTGCTTATTTGCATTGAACTATTTGCGGTTTCTTTCATCTTCAAAGAATTTGGCCGCATGATTTATCAGGATATCAGAAATGACAAAAAATGGAAACAATTTTGTACATCAAGGGTGGATGGTATGGGTATTTGTTTTTTTTTTTCTGGAAAATTCGAAAAAATTCAGCATAAGAATGAAGCAGCGGTATTCATTACAAGGTTCCTGATATTTAAAGAGTATCATCACAGCATTTTCGATTTTTACATTTGTGACTGAGTTATCGTCATTATTACTAATTAGACATGCTTTGATCGTTCCTGAATAACTTATCAATATAATACCTAGCATTCATGCCTGAATTCTTCCAAATGACTATTGCGGCATATTTTATCTTCAAAGAAGTTTGCCGCATGAAATATCAGGATATCAGAAACACTATGATATAAAAAGTATTCGCAATTTTTCAAACAAGGGGTTGATGTTTGAGGGTATGGGGGCTAGTTCGAAAATTTCACAAAAACAAAGGCCGTTTGGCAGTCAAAGGGCAGTCCTTGCAAAACTATGAAAAAAAAAAAACATTCTCAAACATCTACTTCCGTCAAAGAAATTAAACATTGGCTATGAGTAAGGATAGTTTTGGGTCTTCATATTTGCAGTTGAATGAATTTTTTACCCATGAATCCTGCGAATCATGCGCGGCTTTGTGAAACATCAAAGAATTTGGTCGCAGCGATTACCAAGAGTTCAGAATATTAAAACAGGGTAAACATATATCTATTACTTTGGAATTTGAAAATAATTTTTGGTGAGGTTTTGGTAAAGAGGTAAACACTAAAAAAGCGTAAAGTTGGTCCACGTTTGTGAAGGTCCATGAAAAAAATATTTTTTAAAAAATCCACGTTTGTGAAGGTCCATGAAAAAAATATTTTTTAAAAAATCCACGTTTGTGAAGGTCCATGAAAAAAATATTTTTTAAAAAATCCACGTTTGTGAAGGTCCATGAAAAAAATATTTTTTAAAAAATCCACGTTTGTGAAGGTCCATGAAAAAAATATTTTTTAAAAAATCCACGTTTGTGAAGGTCCATGAAAAAATATTTTTTAAAAAATCCACGTTTGTAAGGGTCCATGAAAAAATATTTTTTAAAAAATCCACGTTTGTGAAGGTCCATGAAAAAAATATTTTTTAAAAAATCCACGTTTGTGAAGGTCCATGAAAAAAATATTTTTTAAAAAATCCACGTTTGTGAAGGTCCATGAAAAAAATATTTTTTAAAAAATCCACGTTTGTGAAGGTCCATGAAAAAAATATTTTTTAAAAAATCCACGTTTGTGAACGTCCATGAAAAAAATATTTTTTAAAAAATCCACGTTTGTGAAGGTCCATGAAAAAAATATTTTTTAAAAAATCCACGTTTGTGAAGGTCCATGAAAAAAATATTTTTTAAAAAATCCACGTTTGTGAAGGTCCATGAAAAAAATATTTTTTAAAAAATCCACGTTTGTGAAGGTCCATGAAAAAAATATTTTTTAAAAATCCACGTTTGTGAAGGTCCATGAAAAAATATTTTTTAAAAAATCCACGTTTGTGAAGGTCCATGAAAAAATATTTTTTAAAAAATCCACGTTTGTGAAGGTCCATGAAAAAATATTTTTTAAAAAATCCACGTTTGTGAAGGTCCATGAAAAAATATTTTTTAAAAAATCCACGTTTGTGAAGGTCCATGAAAAAATATTTTTTTAAAAAATCCACGTTTGTGAAGGTCCATGAAAAAATATTTAAAAAAAAATCCACGTTTGTGAAGGTCCTTGAAAAAAAAATTCTTTAAAAAATCCACGTTTGTGAAGGTCCTTGAAAAAATATTCTTTAAAAAAGCTACGTCTATTTGGCTGAAGGTCCTTGAAAAAATATTCTTTAAAAAAGCTACGTCTATTTGGCTGAAGGTCCTTGAAAAAATATTCTTTAAAAAAGCCACGTTTATTTGGCTGAAGGTCCTTGAAAGAATATTCTTTAAAAATCCACGTTTATTTGACTGAAGGTCCTTGAAAAAATATTCTTTAAAAATCCACGTTTTTGTGGCTAAAGGTCCTTGAAAAAATATTCTTTAAAAATCCACGTTTTGTGGCTGAAGGTCCTTGAAAAAATATTCTTTAAAAATCCACGTTTTTGTGGCTAAAGGTCCTTGAAAAAATATTCTTTAAAAATCCACGTTTTGTGGCTGAAGGTCCTTGAAAAAACATTCTTTAAAAATTCACGTTTTTGTGGCTGAAGGTCCTTGAAAAAATATTCTTTAAAAAATCCACGTTTATTTGGCTGAAGTTCCTTGAAAAAATATTCTTTAAAAAATCCACGTTTATTTGGCTGAAGGTCCTTGAAAAAATATTCTTTAAAAAATCCACGTTTCTTTGGCTGAAGGTCCTTGAAAAAATATTCTTTAAAAAATCCACGTTTATTTGGCTGAAGGTCCTTGAAAAAATATTCTTCAAAAAATCCACGTTTATTTGGCTGAAGGTCCTTGAGAAAATATTTTTTAAAAATCCACGTTTATTTGGCTGAAGGTCCTTGAAAAAAATATTCTTTAAAAAATCCTCGTTTATTGCTCTGTTGGTCCTTGAAAATCCAGGTTTATTGCTTCGTTGGTCCTCGAAAAAATGTTCTTTAAAAAATCCACGTTTATTGCTCTGTTGGTCCTGTAAAAAAGTCTTTAATGTTAAAAGTCTTTGCAAAAATGTTATTAAAAACACCACGTCCCATAGCCCTTGGAAAAATAGTTTTTCCCTAATAGTCCTTAAATGTTGGTATATATCAACATGATTTATTGCATACTTTCGTGTACATAGTTTCCTTTCCTTATACACCTTCCCTTTTGTCCTTTCCACTCGAAGTAGTAATCGCCGCCAACGGATGTAGGTAAAACGAATAAGAAAACTTTCTTCCTTCCTATTGCGTGCCATGTTTACATTATTTGGCGTAGTTCCAACTATTCGAACGAACACCAACGCCAAACCACCCAGTATCCCACCTAACCTCGGAACTCCAAATTAAATGCCAACTACCTTTTCGTTTTCCAGGGGTTTCTGCTATCCTGATCTGCGATGCGGCCAAGTTCTTTTATCTTACAAATTACCGCTTGGCAAAGTGTCATATCTAATTTGTCTTTTCCACGGTTGGAGGGATGAGGAAAACAACTTTCTGTGGCCTAGGGTGGGAACGAATGGCATAAAACCCGCATAAAATCAGCATAGATCATAGAAAACTGCGCTGCGATAGTTTGTCATTTTCTTCAGCTACCCCCAATGCATGATTCTGAGATCCGTGTAGAAAATGCGGAAGAAATGCTTTGATGTCGCGGAAAAAGTCGAGCCGCAGCTATCGGCTACAAAAAGGAAATCCCGCATAAATTATCAAACAATTACCCATGAGAGGAAATGAAATTTTCTTCGTTCGATTTCATTGTCGTTTGTGCAGGATAATTTCTTTGCTCTTTAAATGTCCTGAACGCCTGGTATGTCATGCGGTAAATGTCTTTGATGATGAAATATGGCGCCGCTTGGCATTATGTCAACAAATCGAAGTTCCGTTTGTCACTTGTATGGGATTACGGAAATTGTGTTTGTTGTAAGGATATGGAAGTGAGAATAATAATCGCAGCTTCATGGCTACACAGAGTATATATCACTTTTTACGGCGAAAATAGGAATAATTGAGAGCATTCCATTCACAATATTTGGTGTCGAAATAAAATTAAAAACAATTTTTTTAAGAATTCTTGTCCAAAAGTCGCGGATTTTCTATAGAATTGTTGTTAAACTATTGCCTGAGATTTTTTAAGAACATATTTGCCAAAAACGGTGAATTTTAAAAAGACTTTCTGGACAAGGGTAGCGGATTTTTAAACATATCGAAAGATTCTGAGTAAAAAATCTTAAAACATTGTGGAATTTTCTAGGACCTATTGTTAAGAACAATTCTTGAAAGACTTCCTTGTCAATATTTTGGGGTTTTCACGAAACTCATGGTAATAGATTTTTCCAAAAATTGGCTGTCAAATTATGGTTTTCAAGGATTTCCTCTCAAAAAACGTAAATATCGTGAAAAAATGGAAAAAAAAATTAGCATTTTTTTTTGAATACCGAAAAATTAATATAAAATCTTGAATTGATTCTTGAATGAATTTTAAAAGGACGGTCTTCCTGTGGTCTTCCTATTTTATTCCAAGAATTGTCTGCCAAATTATGGCCAAGTTTTGGTATTTCTTTAATAATATTTTTCCAAAGAACTTCCAGGCCCTGGATATCTTTAAAGACTTCTTGGACATGAATATCAAATTTGCGCAAAATGTTGGTTTTTATTCAAGGACTCACTGTTAAAATATTTTTGGAGGATTCGCTCTCAAATTATGGCAGAGATCTGCTTTTTTGGAGAATTTTTTTTCCTAAAAACCCAAATTTTTAAGCGTTTTCTGACCTAGAATAGAATGTAATATATAATTTTTTGTTTTTATTTTCTAAGGACTTTCTCTCAAAGCAAAGGAAATATCGAAAAATAATTTTTTTTTTGAATACCGAAAAGAGAAAAAACTTCTGATTTTTTGCATGGATTCTTGAAGGACTTATTGGTCTTCCTGTGTTTTCGCGAGAATTGCCTGTCAACTTATGGCTAAGTTTTGGAATGCTTTTCCCAAGGACTTCCTGGCCAAAAATCGTGGATATATTTAAGGATTTTTGGTCATGAAAATGAGATTTGTCTATTTTTTTCAAGGTCTTAGTGGGATTTTTTATTGGAGGATTCCTTGTCAGAGTGTGGTGAGGCACTAAAATTTTTTAAAAGTATTTTTTTTTTTTTTTCAAAAAAATCTCAAATTTTTTACGCATTTCCTGGCCTATAATAGAATGTAAAAAAAAATTGGATATTTTATAGTTTTCAAAGATTTCCTCTCAAAAAATATCGAAAAATCTTGAGTATCTGGTGGACAGTTGGTCCTCAAAAATATATCCTTTAAAAAATCCTCGCCTGGTGGACTGTTAGTTCTTGAAGAAATACTCTTTAAAAAATCCGGGTTTGGTGATCTGTTCGTCCTTAAAAAATATAAAATCTTGAATTTTTTAAACATAATTTTAATAATTTTAAATAATTAAAGGGCTTTTGGATCTTCCTGTATTTCAAACTATTCTGAGATTTTTTGAAAAATAATTTTCCCAAGGACTTCCTGGGGGATTTTGAAAAGTCCTGGAAGTTTTCAAATATTTCTTTACTACTTATCGCATATTGCTTTTAGTCTTAAGAAATATTTCAATGAACAAAAAAATCAAGTTTTAAAAAAAAATTAGCAAGAACAGCCTTATGGAAAATCGTGAATTTTCAAACAAGTATTTTTACAATTTCCTGACTTTATATAAAGTAGAAATTTTATTGTGGATGATGAAGTAGAAAGTTGTGGATTTTCAGGAATTTCTTGATATAAATAGTTTCAAGGACTTACTGGCAAACATTGGGGATCTTAATTATTTTTCAATGATCCTTAGAATTTTTCCAAGGACCCCCTGAACAAAAATCTTGAAAAAGTTTTCAAATATATCTTTTAGATCTTCTGAAATAATTAAGGACTTCTTAGTAAAGATATTTTTTTTGAATGGCCCTTTGTCCATATGTTGTGGATTTTAGGGGATTTTTTGACCAAAATTATAAATTATTTATGAATTGTTTGGTAAAAATAGTTTGAAGGACTTGATGACAAAAATCCTGAGTATTTTTTAAGGACTTCCTTGTAAAAATATTTTGAATTGTGTCCTAGCAAAAATCGTGGGTTTAAAAATATTCCTTAAAAACATCTAGGCAAAAAGTCGTGGATTTTTAATTGTGTTATCAAGGAATTCCTCATAAAAATACGTTTAAGGACAAAATGTCATTGAATTTCTTAAATTGTTTTCCAGGACATCATGCCAAGAAATTGACTGTTTATTAAATAACTCCCTGTCCATGAATATTAGATTTAAAATATATTTCTCAAAATCTTATTGTTAGAGAATCTTAGATTTTTCAAGGAATTTGTGTCAAAAATATTTTAAAGGACTTACCGAAAAAGATCGAAATAATATTTTCTGGGACTCTCTGGCAAAGATAGTGGATTATAAAATTATTCTTAAAAAGCTTCCATGCAAGTATTCTTGGATTTTAAAGATTTTTTAAGGAATTTGTCATAAAAATACTTCTAAGGATAAAATGTCATCAAATTTCTAAAATTGTTCTCCAGAACTTTATGCCAAGAAATTGTGGATTTTTAAAGATCTTCCTTTCCAAGAATAGTAGATTTAAAAAATATTTCTCAAAAACATATTGTTAAAGAATCTTAGATTTAATCTTAGGACATCCTGTTAGAAATATTTTAAAGGACTTACTGGGACAAATCGAAAATTTTCAGCAGTATTTGTTGAGGACCTTCTAATAAAACTCTAAATGGCTTTTTTCCACAACAGGAATATTGTATTGATAGTACAGTGTTTTTCAGGACTCTTCAACGTCAGCTATTGTTAATCCCTGGAATTCCTCTTTTTAAAGACAACTATTAAGTTTACTATAGAGGACATAGGTGCATGACCAAAAAAATAACGCCAAATGCTCAAAATACATTCTTACATTTCTGACGCCCTGATATCATATGCGGCAAACTCCTTTGAAATTAAATTACGCCGCTCATCAAATTACCATAGCGAATTTTCAGGGGATGAAAATTGTTGGTTTCTTCTAATGCATTTCGAGAACTATCACAATCACTTAATTGTGCGCTAAACTTCTTTCAACTTATCACCTTACCGCTCAATTTATAATTTGACAATTTGGGACTATGTTTTGACAGCTCTATGTCCTTGGCGGTAGATAATTGTTTTATCTTCAAAGAAGTTTACCGCTGCAGATGCCAGGAGATCAGAAAGTGGCACACGATGCAGACAATAAATGCATGTCACAATATTCCACAGGGGTTGCATTTTCTCGAAGTGGTAGTTACATTTTAATCATAGCGTGAAAAATCCAATTCTATACCGGACTTTAAATTGCGGAACATACGCTTTGATGTCAAAGAAATCAAAGCATATGTTCCGTAAAAAGGAACAGGGTGTCATAGTAATTTTCGACAAATTATTGAATTTGTAAAATCAGTTGTTTTGATCAACCAAAACTAATGTTAATGTCCAACATTTGGCAATAATAGTTTACATGCAGTATTGTAGAGATATTGAAAAATAGTTTTGGCACATTGCCAAGCGGTATCTGTAAAGTTCAAAGAAGTTTGCCGCATGATATAACAGGACACCAGAAACATAAAAAATAAATAGATTTTCATTATTTCATTCAGAGGTTGAAATAAGTGTGAAGAAGACTTGTGTAACGTCTTTTTTCGAAGAAGGCTTGAAAGAGGGTTGTTTAGACGTTAAAAATCCTTTATCCGATAGATGGTCTTCCCACATTCTTAATAGAAAATATAAAACAAATGTCATCAATAGAAAAGCTCGAAAATCTCTTCTTCTATGTGAACTGTCCGCAATGTGGGTAATGGCGCAACGTGTTACGACGAGAATATATTATTTCATACATTAAAATTATTTCGTCTCAACACTGTGTTGCACAAAAAATATTTGCAAGGTAAGCTAAGAGGATTATGTCAAACATCTTGAGTTTGGTCTATAATTTAACCATGAATCATCTTTCAAAGGAACAACGCTTGCAAATCATTGAATTTTATTATCCAAATATTATTTCTTAACAGAGTTCATCGGAGCCTTTTTCTATTTCGAGACGAATCTTGTTTCTGGAGTACGTAAATAAGCAAAATAGTAGATTTTAGTGTTTGGATCGGCTAGAAGCATTGGAAAATTTACCAATGTATTCAAGACATAGTTTGGTTCCGTTTAATGGCTGGCGACATCATTAGACCGTACATCTTGAAAGTACTACCGTGAGATGATATCAAACTTTTTTGCCTCATCATACAAGAGATATGAGGCGCAGTCGCGGTCAACATTTACACGAAATAATTTTCAAATATATGGATTATACTATATATTTAAATAAAGATTTCATGGAATTTTCTGAATTTTAAGTAGCTTCCATGAAAATGTTTTCTATAGCTCTTAAAAAATCACCCATCGCCAAATATAGCTGATAAAGCCTTTTCGACTAAAAACCCATATATACCAAAAAGGGGCTGTATGTATAAATAGAAGGGTTATATACAAAAGAGCTATTTGGCCTTCTATCCACACAAGAAGTGTACAATCTTATCTCGCAGTGGCCTTAGCTCTAGACAAAATAATCTGGTGTAAGATACTACGCTTATGAGATATTTTGTTCACAGAGGACCTGCGGTTCTTTCATCCTTATAATACATCCATAGAAATTCGACATTTGGAAGATTTTCTTCCCTTTTGTGAAAACCTGCCAAACATTTTCTGTCCAATGAAGACCTGCAAAACAAACAACATGTAAAAAAGCAGGTACCTGCTGCTTTTGGAAGGAACTTGAAAAATTTCAAAAAAATTCCGAAAACTACTACTTTAATGAAAACCGTTATATGGTGGATATATGAAAACGTGAACCTACATAGGAAATTTTTTGTCATAGGCTGTAGTACCCATTACGAACTTTAAATACAAAATTTAAAACAGTTCCACGTGGACCGACATGGCCCATTTATGAACTTAACCTGCCTACTGGTAAACTATGCATGCATGAAAAATTTTAGCCTTCTATCTCAGACGGACATCGCTAGATCGTCTTAGAATTTTACGCTGATCCAGAATATATACTTTGTAGGGTCTATTGTGAATATTTCGGGGAGTTACAACCGGAATGACAAAGCTAATATGATATCCATAGAATGGTGGATGGTATACAAATATTCTCTTAAGTCCCATAAAGACCTGTTATAACTAAAAAATATCTTTATTTTTCGTCTGTAACACACAGTGATTCAGATTAAGGTGTGGATATGGGTGGAGAGCTTCTAAAAACAAACATTTTCTTCTAAAAATAATTGTAATAAAAGTATCGATTTATCTGCCTTTTTTATTATACCCTACAAAATTATGTGTTAGGGGTATTATACGTTTGATTGGGCCAAAAATTACGTAACACCTCGAAATATTGATTTCCCACATAGGAAAGTATATATGGATCTTCCTATCTCGCCGAGCTGAGTTGATCTAGCTATGTATGTCCGTCTGTCCATGCTCTACAGTTGCTCTACAGGTCGCAGTACTAGACCAATCAACGCGGAAGTTAGCATGGGGCTAGAGCTTAGGGCAGGGCAGAAGCCTTCTAATTTTGATGGTCATCGGGTAATATTTAGTGGTGATACAAACCATAGCATTTGTGTTAAATAAAATTCAAATTTTTCATTAAACCGCGAATCACAAATAGACGAACAGGTCAATTCTGACCGTTATATAGATCCCGATAGTAAATATATCGGATACATATAGCGAAATATTTACAATGTGTATATACAAAGGAAGGGGATGTTAGCTAGAATGCTTATATCTCAAGAGTGGCTGGACCGATTTTGACAAATTTTGTCATTCAGAATGCCCTTTTGGCATAAAAGAATAAAATCTAAAAAAATCGCATAAAAATATGTCAATAATGATGTAAATATAGATTTTGTAGTATTTTGTGACATTTTTTTATTTTTTCATGTTTTTTATCGCATGCGATTTTTTCAATTTGACTTATAATATTGAAGTGTATATTTTGTAATATTTTTTCACCTTACAACACAGGTTGGGTGTATTATTGCAATTATCGTTCGATCCTCACGCAAATTTTCATAAGGGTAGGGTTAGACTCAGAAGGGCTAGGCCTATTGTTTTCAAAGATGTCCGCAATATATTTAGGGATTGAAATGGACCAATAACTAAAAATGTTCCTGATGTTGCTGCCGTTATAAAGGTCACAAATAGAAACTAATGGACACGAAATCTCGCATGAAGTTAGAGTTAAAGACAGCGGGTAGAATGGACCACTACTTTTGTGTGGAAAATTACCAACATTACTTACAGGCGATATCCGAAATACACAAAAGGCGAACTTCTGGCTTTTTTTGCTGATTTCGTTGACCAAATATCGTAGTTAAGCATATCATATAGATTAGTCTAAATTTGGAGATACAGAGGGGCCTCTTACTTTCGCAAAATATTTAGGGGTTCAAAAAAGTTCTTGATTACACAATTGAAGCCAACCGACACGTCTGAGAAGAGAGTTAAAGACAAAAGAAGAAGTCTAGCCTTTTGTATGACCATTGGATTACATTTAGCTGTAAAATTGACCACACAACTAAGAGCACGACGGTGTGCGTAAATAATGGGCAAGTGTCCCTGGTGACATCATTTCAAAAACGAGATCTTTCAAAATGGATTTGGACATAAGGGGGCTTCTAACATATTGTAGTGTTGTAGGGTATCACATGGTCGGCCCCGCACGACTATAGCCTTTGCTTACTTGTTTTTTATGATTTCGAGTGCAAAAGTATACGAAGTTTCTTTTATGCAATCGCATTAAAAAAATATGTAATTAAGTTGGACTTTGCCCCTAAATTTTATACACTATATACTTAAGATATAACCAGATTCTGCCTGTTGAAATTCCAAATACATCTCCACAGTTACAGAAATTGTTAAACCATTGTGAATCACTGTGCGCTACTTGAGACAACGTATTATCAAAGGTGCTAGTTTGTCTTGTCACGTAGCTTATAAAAAAGTTGAACAGGACGAATTTTCACTATTTGTTACTGTTGTTGCCCCATTCAACTACCGTAGCTATGTTTGATAGATATTCAACTATTTCTATCTTATTTTATCTTCAAAGAAGTTTGCCGCATCGTGTATCAGGATATCAGAAATAGCAAAATAAAAAGAAAATGAAATAGTTTTTAAACTGTTGCAACAAATAAGGGTTGGGATACGGGGTGGTTGGGATGGAAACTTCACCAAAAATGAAAGAAACAAAATACAATCACAGCGGTATATCAAAGAAAGTTTTTTTTCTTCTTCGAAAATACTCGCCAAAATCCTTTGAAATCACAAACATAACTATGGCTACACATATGTATGTGCATATACATATCTATACATTTGCAAAATAGAATAGCAATTCATATTTGTGAAATATGGATTAGAATTGTTTGCAATTATGGATGATAAGATCATTTGCTGAGCGAAAGATTGAAGAATATGTTCCTTGTTTTTTTGGGTTTCCTCCTTGAGTCCCATGTGGTCATTTTAGAACATTTGCGGCATATTTTATCATCAAAGAAGTTTGCCGCATGCGATATTAGGAGCTCAGAAATAATAACTTAGAAATGGAAAATTGAATAATTTTTTGGATATTTCTAATAGGGGTAAGCAGTCAGGGGGTTGGGTATAACCTTCGCCAAATCAAAAAAAAAAAAAAAAAACAAAAAAAAAAAAAAAAAACAAGTAAAAAAACTGTAAGTTCACCCCTGCCGAACGTTTAGTACCATCCACCATTTGGAACGAATTTGGCAATTTTCAAAAAAATAAAATCCGTTAAAAATTCTGTTAAAATTTTTAAAATACCAAATGTAGCCGTTACACTAGGGTCTAAACAACGACGTTGACCTGCATAGGCAATTTGCTGTAATAAGCCATTAGATGCGAAAATTTAAAAGAAAAAAAAATCGGTAAATAATGTAGCTAAAATCATCAATATAGGGTGGTACTATTATATGGGGGCTGTACCACAATGTGGACCTGCACAGACACTTTTCCGCCCTAGGCTGCAACATTCATTACGAACTTCAAATGCCAAATTTCAAACCATTCCGATTAGTAATGTCGCTGAAATCATCAAAATACCGAATATCGGGAGATACCGTTATATGGGGGCTATACGAAGACGTGGACCTGCACAGACAATTTTCTGTCACAGGCTGTAGTATCCGTTACAAACTTCAAATACCAAATTGTAAACAATTCCGGTGAATAATGTCGCCAAAATCATCAAAGTACTGAATATCGGATGGTACCGTTGTATGAGGTCTATACGAAGACATGAACCTGCACTGACAACATCTTGTCACAGGATGAAGTATCCATTTCGAACTTCAAATAACAAATTTTGAACAATTCCGATTAATAATGTTGCTAAGATCATCAAAATACTGAATATCGGGAGGTACCGTTATATGGGGGCTATACGAAAACGTGAACCTCCACAGACAATTTTCTGTCTTAGGCTGTAGTATCCATTTCGAATATCAAATACCAAATTGGAAACAATTCCGGTGAATAATGTCGTTAATATCAACAAAGTACCGAATATCAGGAGGTACCGTTATATGGGGGCTATACCAAAATCTGGACCTACATGGTCCATTTTTAATACCAAAAGACCTGCAGACATAATATACATTTGAGTAAAATTTTATCAATCTACTTCATTTCGTTCGGAAGCTAGATTGATTTTCAGAGACGGATATATCGACGTAGAATTTTATGCTGTATATGTAAATGTATATTTCGAGGTGTTACAAACGGAATAACAAACTGAATATACCCGCCATACTAAGGTGAAGGGTATAAAAACATTGATGGAAAAAGGCATTTTGGAAATTTATCTGCGGACTGTATTCTTTGCAGTAATGCATTGTTTTTATCGGTGAATCACACCAATGTTTTGACTAATTCAATTATTAAACAATTTGCGGCTTATTTCAACTTCAAACAAGTTTGCCGCATGAGGTACTAGGATCTCAGAAATTCATAATTGAGAAGAGAAAATGAAACTTATTTTTGGTAAATTTCCAACAGGCCAGGGTTCAGAATATTGGAAACGAATCTGCAGAAATCTGCATTGTTTTTTTTTTTTTTCCAAAATCCCTTCAGTAAACCAATAAAACTCGGAATACATAAGAATATGTATGTGTCTAAGGATTGTAAATATTTGCAGTGATGCATGATAAGATCATTATTTAAACAATAGAAAAAAGGATATACATATTTGTAGAAAGGGATGATTTTTTTTCACCCCTGAATCATCCCCATATTTTGACTTAGTCAAATATTTAACAATTTGCTAAATAATTCAACTTCAAACAAGATTGCCGCATGGATGTGGCAGGATCGCAGAAATAGCTACGCCAAAAATAAAATAGTTGAAAAAGGGAAAAATGCAATAATTTTTGGCACGGTTTCCACTAGATGAAGCGATACTGTGAATAAATTTACACCAAAACAAAAAAAAAACGGGGTGAGATAATTGGAAGATAATTGGAAATCTGTATTTATATGAATTCGTACGTAAATATGACCACAAATATTTGCAGTAATGCTTGATAAGATCATAATTTTAAATTAAGGGATAAAGAATCCGTCTATTTACATAAATGGATAGTATGCATCGGTTTTTTATACCCTCAGCCATGGGTATATATCATTTGATACGGTCACAACGTGCCTAGTCGAAATAACATTTTTAGACCCTAGGTCTCTTTGGACCAAATCCGTTTTAGAACATTTGGAGTCGATCTAGCGATGTCCGTCCGTCCGTCTGTCTGCCTGTCTGACTGGCGCGCACGATAACCCTCGAAGGGGGTATCCGATTTGGTCCAAACTTGGTACATGATAATATTTTTATCAAACTTAGATAGAGTTCGGTGATGAGCAATACCGGTACACTCCGTCTGGTACCTCCCCAACAAAATGTCGGAAAGAGAAACGATAACCCGAATTTGCTCCAACTTTGCAAATCCTAATATTTGCATCAGTGCTAGGTCTGGTGCGAAGATGGACAATATCGGTCTACTCCTTCTGGTACCTCCCCGGTTAAAATTTTAAATAATTACAACTCTCATAAAATCTGATATAAGAGTCCGATTGTCTTCAAATTTCACACATCACAATATTTATATTAACACAGGGTCTGGTGTTAAGATGGAATATATCGGTTCACTCCTTCTGGTACCTCCCCCACAAATGGTCGAAACTTTCAAACAATATACATTTTTTTGCACAAAAAGAGAAACTATAATCCGATTTGCCCAACTTTTCAAATCCTAATATTTGCGTCAGTGCTAGGTCAGGTGTAAAAATGGACAATATCGGACCACTCCAACAAGTGCCTCCCCCACAAATGGTCAAAATTTTGAATGCGAAGGAAGAATACGATTGCCTTAAAATTGCACACATCCCAATATTTTATAAACCCAAGATCTGGTCTTAAGATGGAATATATCGGTTACATGGATAAGTAAAAAAAAGGGCAGAGAGCGGACCATTCCTTTTAGAACCTCCACCACAAATTGTCAAAGATTTGAATAACCAAAACGTTTAAAAAATCCGAAATAAGCATCAGGTTGTTTTTATATTTCACACATCCCATTATTTCCACTAACAAAAGATCCGTTCTGAAGATGGGATATATCGGACCACTCCGTCTGGTACCTCCCCCACAATAGCTCAAAATTTTGAATATCCATGAAGATCATAAAAAGCCAAATTGACATCTGATTCCTCTCAAGACTTGGTACATCCCAATATTACCATCAGTCCAAAAATAGCACATCACAATATTTATATCATATTTATTTAGGTCCGATACGAAATGGCCAATATTCGTCCATTCCTTCGGAACCTACTGCATAAGGAGTTAAACATTTGAATAATCTTCTGTTAAGATTATTCAAATGTTTAAATGTCAAAATATTTTTAAATAATCGAACATTGGCTAAGGGTATACATCTGTCGGCAAAACTGACCGATACTTTTTTACTTGTTTAATTCCTGAAACCTACCAATGTCTGGACTGATTGAAATATTTAACTATTTGCGGTTTATTTTATCTTCAAGCATGTTTACCGCAGAAAGTACGAGGAACTCAGAAATTCCCAAATTTTCAATAAGCGGTAAGTTTCAGGGTGTTGGGAAGATATATTTAGAAAATAAACTAAATTACCAGAGATTTTAGGTTTTCATACATGGGTTTTACCCCCAATTCTAAGAAGAGATATGAATTCGTTCATACCTATGATCATTATGTAAACATTTATACAAATATGCATATCCCTGTATTTGTATAAATGGATGAATCGGAATGTTTTCACCCCTGAGCAAAAATGGAATAGTTGAAAAAAAGAAAAATACAATAGTTTTTGAAAAGTTTTTACTAGAGGGAGGGATACAGGGCGGTGTGAAGAAATTTCCACGAAATCAAATTGGCGGGCAAAGAAAAATCGTTTACCCCAAAAATTAGAAAAGAAGAAAACAAATAGAAATCCTATTTATTGACAGAAATATTTGCAGTAATGGTTGAAAGATCATGATTTTAACAAAAAGGACGAAGGATATACATATTTTCCCAAATGGATGCATCGGGTGTGTTCATCCCTGAAACCTACCAATGGCTTCACTGATTGAATTATTTAACCCTGAGCGGCTTATTTTATCTTCAAACAAGTTTGCCGCATGAGGTGCTAGGGTCTCAGAAATTATTAAATTTCCAATAAGGGGTAAGTTTCAGGGTGTTGGGAAGATATATTCGGAAAATAAAATAAATCAACAGAGGTTTCAAGTTTTCATACATGGTTTTTACCCCAATCTTATGAGGATGTATGAGTTTGTACACATCTATAATATTTGCAGTGATGCATGATAAAGATCATTATGTTAGCATAAAGGATAAAGGATATGAGTATTTGTATAAATGGATGCATCGGAGTGTTTGCACCCCTGAAACATGCCATTGTTTTCCCGAATTCAAATATTTAACTATTTGCTGAAGAAGTTTGCCGCATGATATAGCAGGATCACAGAGATAACTAAGCTCAAATGGAATAGTTGCGAAGGGGAGAAATGCAATAATTTTGGGCGCAGTTTCCACTAGGGGAAAAGGACCACCACAGGGTGGTAAAAATCGTGTTTACACTAATAAAAAAATAAAAATATGTACTTATAGGAATACGTAGGTATCTGTTGATAGAAATATTTGCAGCAGTGCTTGATATGATCATAATTTTAACAACGAGGACATACATATTTGAATAAATGGATGCTTCGGTTGTTTTTTTCATCCCCGAAATCTACCAATGCCATGACTAATTCAAATATTTAACTGTTTGCGGCTTATTTCATCTTCAAACAGGTTTGCCGCATAAGGTACTAGGCTCGCAGAAATTCCTCAATTTGCAATAAGGAATAGGTTTCAGTAGGTTTGGGAAGATATCTTCAAAAAAATAAAAAAATCACAGAAGATTCAGAAATTTCTAAATTTCCAATAAGGGGTAGGTTTTAGGGTGTTGGGAGAATATTTTCGAAAAAAAAAAAACAGTAAAGAAAGTCTTAAAATCGGTGGGGGGAGAGCTCCACATAACAATAAAAAATTTTATGGGAGAATTCAATCATACACGCTATGATTATAATTATAATTCAAAGTTCAAAAGACTAAATATGCCGAAGCATTTGTATCTTTTAAATTCGGACTTGAATTGCCCATTTGATATATATGGGAGCTATATCCAAATCTGAACCGATCTTGATAAAATTTGGCAAATATATTTCTGAGCTGTATTTCATATATTTCCCTGAATATCGTTGTTACGGAATGAATATTTCGACTGTGGGTAACAAATATAACATATCGGATGAATATGGGAGCTATAGCTATATGTGAACCGATCTGAATTTGACAAACTAGCTTCTAGTCCAATTCGGTCGTAAGTGCCAAATTTCATCCCATTTGGGCAAATATTAGACGTTTGGTGCACAATAAAAAGTAAATCGGACGAAGTTATATATGGGAGATATATCCAAATTCGAACCGATCTCGATAAAATTTAGCAAAGGTATTTCTGAGCTGTATTTGATATATTTCCCCAAATATTGTTGTTGCAGAGTACATATTACGGCTGCGGAGGACAGAAATAACAAATCGGATGAACAATATATATGGGAGCTATAGCTATATCTGAACCGATTTCGATCAAATTTGGCATACTTATTTCCAGGCCTAATTTGGTTGTATGTGCAAAATTCCATACTATTCGGACTGATATTACACGTTTGGTGCACAATAAAAGGCAAATCGGACGAAGATATATATGGGAGCTATATCTAAATTTTTAACGATTATCTCCAATTTCAATAGGGTTCGTCCTTGGGCCAAACAAATGATTTGTGCAAAATTTCATCTGGATCGGATAATAAATGCGAACTGTACTTTGTTCACAAAAATACATGGACGGACTCAGAATGTGATTCTATGCAGATCATCAAAAGGAACTATGGGTCTATCTCGTTTCCTTTCGCATGTTACAAACAAATGCACAAAGGCATAATACCCTGACCACCTTGTGGTGTAGGGTATAAAAATACATAAAACAAAATCACAAGTATTCATATATCGTATCTCCATGATAATCCCATGGAGATATATGAATTCACATGTATCTATGGACAGTTCAAATAAAAAGGATATAAATTTTTGCATTAATAGATGCATTGGAGTGTTTACACCCCTGAACCATACCAACATTTTGCCTCATTCAAATATTTAACTATTTGCTGAATATTTTATCTTCAAAACAAGTTAGCCGCATGATTTCCTAGGATCACAGGAGCAGCAATGCCACAATGAATTAGTTTAAGGCGTTATTTTCAAACTAGTCCAAATTGGTTTTGGTTAAAGGAGACTTTAAAAGCTAAAAACGCGTTCCCCTTGACTGCTATGGTAGGGGTATTTGTTCCATATTCACTTAAAATCCGAAGCCAAAAATAATTTTAGATAATTCCCAATGATATAAAAACTAAACCTCAATGGGTTTTAAGAACTTGTTTTAAAAATTTGCTTTTAAGAACAAAAGTACTGATATCCTTTTTTATCAATTTTACATTCGAGTGTGAATAATTTACCGCCTCTCGGTATCTTTTCGAATGTTTGCGGCTTATATTATCTTCAAAGAATTTCAACGCAACTATCATCAGGAGTCCAGAATTTGTAGACCGCCAAATTGGATGTTTGTGTTTTCAAAGGATTCTGCAGTGTGAAACTGCTTCCGTACCATGGGGGGTTTGGTTTGTGATAGTGTTAAAGTAGTAACGGTAAGAGCAAACGAATAAATAAAAGCAAAAAGTAATAGACACTGTGGTCAATATTTTGACCGAACCATAGCACTTTTGCATAAAAAATGCCAAATAATTTAAAGCCTTTAAACGAAGGACAGCAGAATATTAAGAATTCCAAGCTATAACAAACATTTCGAAAAATACCGCTACTACAGTAATACACATATGTGCAAATTTGTTGAGTCCATCATGAAAATTTGGAGGAGTTACAAACGAAATGACATATTTTATATACCCTCCCTACAATGGTGGAGGGTATAAAAAATCATTATCATTTAAATTTAAAGTTTTATGTTTATACCCTCTGCTATATGGCTAAAGAGGATATATAACATTTGATACGGCAAAAACGTGTTTCATCGAAATAACGGTTTTAGACCCTAGGTCTCTTTGGACCAAATCAGTTTCAGGACATTTAGAGTCGATCTAGCCATGTCCGTCCGTCAGTCTGTCTGGCTGGTGCACACGGTAACTCGGTACATCGTAATATTGTTGTCAAACATAAATTGATTTCGGAGATGGACAATATCTGCCCACTGGAAACCCCCCACAAAATATCGAACAAAAACCAGTAAAGAAAGTCTTAAAGTAGGGCGGGGCCGACTTTATGATACCCTACACCACTTTGCTAATTTAGAAGAGCTCCGCATAACAATTAAAAGTTTTTATGGGAGTATTCAATCATACATGCTATGATTATAATTATAATTTAGCAAAGATATTTCTGAGCTGTATTTCATATATTTCTCTGAATATCGTTGTTACGGAGTGCATATTACGGCTGTGGGTAACAAATATAACAAATCGGATGTATAATATATATGGAAGCTATAGCTATATCTGAACCGATCTTCACCAAATTTGACATACTAGCTTCTACACTCAATTCGGTCGTAAGTGCCAAATTCCGTCCCATTTAGACAAATATTAGACGTTTGGTGCACAATCCAACGTAAATCGGGCGAAGTTATATATGGGAGCTATATCCAAATCTGAACCGATCTCGATAAAATTTAGCAAATGTATTTCTGAGATGTATTTGATAAATTTCCGCAAATATTGTTGCTGCAGAGTGCATATTACGGCTGCGGAGGGCAAAGATAACAAATCGGATGAACAATATATATATATATTTAAATAATTACAACTCCTATAAAATATGATGTAAGAGTCCGATTGTCTTCAAATTTCACACATCCCAATATTTATATTAACACAAGTTATGTTGCTGAGATGGAATATATCGGTCCACTACTTCCGGTGCCTCCCCTACAAATGGTCGAAATTATCAAAAAATTATATTTTCTGCACAGAAAGAGAAACGATAATCCGATCAGATAATCCAATTTGCAAATCCTAGTATTTGCGTCAGTGCTAGGTAAGGTGCAAAAAATGGACAATATTGGTTCACTCCATCAAGTACCTCCCCCACAAAGCGTCAAAATTTGGAATAATTATAACTCTTATAATATCTGATCTGAGAGCTCAAAGTCTTCAAATTACACAAATCACAATATTTTATTAACCCAATGTGTGGTTTGCAAATGGAATATATCGGTCTACCCCTTCTGGTACCTCCCTCATAAAGGATCAACATTTTTAATATCCATGAAGCTCATAAAACACAAAGTTAACATCCGATTCCATTCAGTCTTGGCACATCTATATATTTCCATCAACACAAGATCTTTTTCAAAGATGGTAGAGATCGGATAATTACTTCTGGTACCTCCCCCACAAAGGGCTTAAGTTGTAAAAAACCAAAACGATTATAAATCCGAAATAAACATCCGGTTCTCTTCAAATTTCACATGTGATATTCAGCCCGATTCTGAATACTCCCCGGGAGATTATTCCCGGGGAGATTATTTTTCCCGGGAATAAAATCCTCCTATTCTAAACAAACGGGGAGAATGGTAATAAGGGAGAGAGAATTTCGATTATTCGAAGTCAGCTGTTTTGCGTCAGCTGTTTTGTTTGGCTAACAATTTGCAAATATTTTTATGACTTCAAAAGCATAAAGTGATTAAAAATAAAAAAAGAACTATAAAAAAACAATTTAAAAATGTTTAGTGTTGCGTTTGTGATGCTAGCTGATGCAGAAAACGCTGAAGTGCAGCAGCAGGAGAAAAATATGCAAAGGATAGAAAGGAGAAGGTTACGCGATGCCATCAACCCACTTGAGTTGCCTCAATCTTTGTAAGTACATACATGAATAAACTATTATTAAATTTTATTTATTAACAAGAATCTTACTTTTCAAAGATTTGAAAAATATTATAGGGTAAACAAACCGGCATTCAAGTATCTGTTGGGCGTGTTAACTTCCAACATTCAACCTAAACGTAAGTCATTTGCAGTTTCTCCTGTTGTGAAACTAAGTGCGGCTCTACGCTTCTTTGCGGAAGGCGGGTACCAAACAGGCATAGGAAAAGATTGCGACGTGTCTGTGGCCCAGTGTAGTCTTAGCAAAGTTCTCACGGAAGTCATAAATATATTTGAGAAACATCTCTGCCCAAAATGGATAAGGTTCTGCAGAACGGAAGAGGAGAAACGTAAAATTGCTTTAGCGCTTTATATAAAGCATGGCATTCCGAGCGTTATAGGATGCGTTGACGGAACACATGTCCGCATTATTGCTCCCTCCGCCAATAAGCACTTATATTACAACAGGAAGGGCTACTATAGTTTGAATGTTATGCTGGTAAGTAGTTTCGCTGATTGTTTGTGTTCAAGATATTCATCGGAATGATCAATAATTGATTTTTAACAACAACAAAAATTACAGGTGTGTGATCATGAGTTGAGGATTCAGTACGTGGATGCATCGCATCCTGGGGCGTGCCACGATTCATTCATTTGGAATACCAGCGAGTTGCGAGCCCACCTTGAGGAAGTCTATCGAACAGGCGGTAGTAAATATTGGCTCCTTGGTAAGGTTTTGAATGACAACAGAAAGTATTCACAAATTAATATTTTATTTTTTACTAGGAGATGCAGGGTATTCTCTAGAACCGTGGCTTTTGACCCCTCATAGATGTCCACAGGATGAATCAGTTGAAATTAAATTCAATGAAATCCATTCAAAGTGCCGCAATGTAGTTGAACGCACCAATGGCGTTTTGAAAAATAGATGGAGGTGCATTCTTGGTGCTAGGGAGTTGCACTATTCTCCTGAAAAAGCCGCAAAAATCACAAATGTTTGCTGTGCCTTGCATAATATATGCATTCATTTCAAATGCAATACTGACGTCAACGATGTTGAACATGTTGATAGTATTAGCATACAATATAGTGATAGTGATGTAGTATCCTTGGCCACGCAGCAGTATTTGTCGGTTGCCCAAAATATTAGAAATAATATTGGACATAATCTGTAGTAGATATTCCCCTAAATTTAGACTCAGACACTAATAAACGGCAATCAATCACTTATATATATTGCGACAGCCTAATGTATATTTGTAAATTAAAATAATAAAACATAGGATTAGTTATCACATAGGAATAGCATCACATTTTATTTTAAACAAACTAAAAAACAATTCAAAAACAACCAAAAAAAAACTCAATAAAATTCATGTTCAAAAACAAACAAAAAGAAAACACATAAATTCATATTCTAAAACTAAAAACAAAACTAATACTATTTACAGGTACGTTCATATGCACGTTTTCAGTCTGTGTGTATGTGTATATATATATATTCAGGTACTTTCTAGATTATTTTTCAGTTCTTCCAGTTCTAAGAGTCGGCGGTTCTTTTCAATTTTATCCTCCACTTCTCTTAGCCGCAATTTTTCCATAATTAAATTGTGCCTTTTCTGCTCTTTTAGTTCTTCCTTTTTGACTTCATAAAGGCGGTCAATAGAACGATACACCTTTTTTGAAATTTGTTGCTGCTCAATCATTGCATCCAACATACGTTTCTGAATGTCTATCTCTTCTGATAGAACGTCGCGAGCGGATGCCTGTGTATTGAAATGCTGGCCACTTATTTTAATTTTTTTCGCCGGCGGCTTTTGCGGAGTGTCTTCATTGCTGTGCACCGCAGGACATTCAGCCTCCTCTCCGTCTGGCTCTAGCAACTCCAGAATTTCATTTGGAAGGCGTTCTGGGTTCTGTATTGTAGAAGTGGAAGATCCTAACCCATACTTGATGGCCACACCTTCCACTGACTCCTTCATGCCAACCAAATCGTATATGGCCTCTTCGTTTGCAGAAAACTTCTGCTCCATGTTGGGGCCTCCACCAGTTCCTCTGGAGTATTTGAGGTTTTGTGCCGCCTTCTGCCGTACATACTTTTTTTGATCGGCCCATACCTGAAAAAGGTTTTGCATTTTTGTCATTTGTGCATTGTACAAATCAAATTTTGTGGTACATACCTTCTTCCACTCGGCAACACTTTTTGATGGTGGCCCGGCAGCATTTAATTCCGCCTCCAAATTGCGCCATACCCGGTTTAGCTCCTCTTTTCCTCCCTTAAACCAACCTCGCGCAATATCGCTATGTAATTGCATAGAGGTAAGCAGAATGTCTAACTGCTTTTTGTTTGTTGTTTTTGACCTGAAAGTAAAAATAAATGTTTTTTTTTTCATTTTTCATGAAAAATTTTAAATACTTACATTTTTTGGCACAACTCGCTTGCAATTTTTTGGCGGAATTATTCCCAAAATTCGTTATCACATTCGCCCTTTTATTGACATTCATAATACCTACTTTTTTCCCGGGGAAGAGTTTCCCATTTTCGAAGTTCATTTAGAATAAGGGAGAAGGGAAAAGGGAAAAAATTCCCCGGGAGATTTTATTTAGAATAGGGGAACAGGGAATAGGGAAAAAATTCCCAGGGAATTGTCATTAAGAATCGGGGTGATTATTTTAACTAACACAAAATCTGCTCTGAAGATGGGATATATCGATCCATTCTTTCTGGTACCTCCCCCACAAAGGGGCAACATTTTGAATATTTATGAAGCTCACAAAATGCGAAGTTAACATCGGATTCCATACAGATTTGGTACATCTCAATATTTCCATCAACACAAAATCTTTTATAAAGATGGTAGAGATAGGACCATTTTTTTCCTGTACCTCCCCCACATAGAATTCAAGATTTTGAAAAACAAAACGCTCAAAGGGAGGGAAATACGCGTCCAACTCTCTTAAAATTACACAACTACAAAGATATTTGCTAACACAAGATCTGTTTTGAAGATTATCCAGGGTGAGGTAAAATAAAAACTACAACAAAGTCAAAAGCCATAATTTTTACATTTTTTTTTTTTTTTTTTAATTTTATTGAATGATGCCAAAAAATTTCGGTAATACCATCAAATTTTAGAATAAGTTTAGATTTGTTAGAATTGGTCACCTTTGGCACGAATTAGGGCCTCCAAACGGCCAATGAAACCGTCACACGCTGCCCGAATGTTGCTCTGCGGTATTTTGGCCGATTCCCGGCGAAGCGTTTGCTTGAGGTTTTTTGGTATTTTTTAGTTCCAACCTTGCTTTCCAAAATACTCCAGACACAATAGTCCAACGGATTGGTATCCGGTGATTTTGGTGGCCTCGCTGGAAATGAAGCGAGGAGCCTCATTTTGTAACCATTCTTGGATGGCGCGTAGTGAGTGCGATGGTGATGAGTCCTGTTGGAATGTCCAAGGTCTACGGCCAAATTGACTTTAATACACCCTCCAGAATATTTTCGTGATAATATTCGGCATTTATTCTGATACCACTTCGATTAATACGAGCGGAGAGCGACCATCGGCTATTATGGCGGCCCACACCATCACCATGGGCGGCGCTTGAGTTCTGATGGCCAACCGAAGGTGCATATTTTTTCAGCTGACCTCTTTGGCAAGTAAACACCATAATTGTGTTTGTTTACAAACTGCTGGACAACAAATGTTTTCTCATCGGAGAAACCCTAATTCGGCAATTCACCACTTTCGACCAAGCAAAGCAACTCTTTAGCTCTTTTGATTTTTTTTTCTGTTGTGGTGTAAGTTCGTGCACTTTTGGAATTTCAATGGCTTTACCCCGAGCTCATTTTTCAATATTTGCCGAATGGAATATTGCTATATGTTCAGGTGACGAGCCATTTTTCGGTCACTGCGACAAGGGTTTCGATCAAGTAGGTTCTTTATTTTTCGTAGCATTTCTGCTGATGTTGCTTCTTCCGACCACTTCCTTGACGTCGGGCAACGCTACTAGCATCACGGTAACGAGTTATGGTAGGAGACACAAAGGATTTATTCACATTTAAATGCTGGAGTGCTCTGACGATAGCCACTTGTGGTTTTCCAGCCAAATATAAGAGAATCACACTATCACGCTTGAATTCCATCACGAATAACTTTTTTTTTCTGGGAAATTATCACCAAAATGCTTTTGTACGCTTGTAAACAATATAATGAGCTGTCACTGGAATAATTTTAACAGCTGTGGGACGGGTGGCCTAGAAATTACAGCAGTCTGAAGTTGGTTGCAGTTTTTTTATCTCACCCTGTCACCTCGCCTTGTAGGTCATTGAATTTCAATAAATAGTCATTGAGCTGAAGCCAAACTACAGAATTAGGGAAAAACTACTTAAGACTTAAAAAAACTGGTCTACTACTAGTAGACTATATTTAGGTGGCCCGAAATGCGTTCTGTTGACGTGGTATAAAATTAGTATTTTTTTAAGTGTCACGAAAATCCCATCTTCAAATTTCTCCAAAAGAGAGAATTGTTCATTTCCTTTAACTACAAAAATTCATGTGACCTTTCTGAGTGCCTTCATACCTCAAAGCAATAAAACGGAAATAAAAGAAAAATGAACTATGGCACTTTGCCAAGCGGCATAGTTTAACTTCAAAGAAGTTAAGCGATTCATGGAGCAGGATGACAGAATTTCATAGAAGTAGAAATAGTTTTCACTATTTTCACGGTTACCCAGAATAAAAAACCGGAACATTTATCATCTTCCATTGAAATTCAGCGAAAAGGCGGCAACATTCTCACTCGGTGTCAGAGGGTGAGTGTCAGAGGATGTGCCAAATAATTGTCTGCTTGGCCGAATTATCAACAAAATATATAGACTCACACAAATGTCCTTCTAATCAAATAATGATGATTAATAATTCCATTTTCGCATGACAACTTGTTTGAACTTCAAATAAATTTACCGCAGTTGTCATTAGGCGATCAGAAGTATATAGGAAGTTTAGGTTTCGAAATAATCAAAATATAATTTTTATAGGGTTTGTGTCCTTAATTCCCACTTTGACCATGACAAATATCAATTAGAATCGGGCATTTTGTCGAATGCCACATTTCAACTTAAAAGAAAATGGCCGCAGATTACATTAGGCGATCAGAATGGCTGAAGAAGAAATTAATACAAAATGTAATAAAAACTAGTTCTCTTCTCAATTACAGGGCATTACATTTTGAGCGAGATACATTTGTAGCATGTGTGATATCTCATCATACACTAGGATAACAGAACAATATTTTTAATAGCTATACCATCTCCCCATTGAACACGGAATAATTTTCAAAAGTTTCCGCATCATTTTGCTGTTCCAAGGGAAAAATTTCTAAGTGAAGCGGCTTGTATTAACATCAAATAAATTATTTGCTCTTTACAACAGGGAATCAGAGAGGGAATTAGAAAACCGTGCAAATTTTAATGGTAATGAAATAGTTGGAGTAATGCCAACCTTAGAGCAAAAATTGCTCTTAAAACCATATCCAACCCCTGTATGTACGTTAAAATGCATACATTTTTTTTATTGAATATTTAAATTGAAGACATCAAAAAATTATTCGGCATTTTTTATCAGGGTTTCGTCATATACCAACTCCGAAAAATTATAGCGCAAATAGTTATTCTAAAATGGCAGAAAACAAAATGCAATAATTCTCGCCATCCTTATTCTATGCATTTTCATTTATACCTACGCCATATCAAACACATTTCGCCATCATCATACACATTTGCCGCATCGAAAACCAAGGGATATATATATATAGAAAAAGAATACAATTTGAAAAATATATAGAAAAAGAATACAATTTGAAAATCCACGTTTGGTGATCCTTAAGTCCTTGACAAAAATTCTATCTCCTAACTTGTAAGATGCATTAAAAAAGTAGCTTTTTAATTATGTTCCTCTATCCATATTTTTAGCAATTCTGATCAACTATTTTTCCTATGGCCATTTTATTTTAAATAGATTTTTTATGTTTGGCAAAAGAAGCCATTCATTAAATCATTAAAAAATATGGATCTTTTATCTACAAGTACAAAAAACTAAGAAATCAAAGGAAAATGAAGGGATATAGCCCCGTAATGGATTTTTTTTTTTTTTGACATTCTATGGGCGCCGTTTCTTTCTATATACTTCTGATCGCCTAATATCAACTGCGGTAAATTTGTTTGAAGTTCAAACAAATTGTCTTGCCAAAAGCAAAATTATTATTAATCATCGTTATGTTTGATCAGAAGGACATTTGTTTGCTTGCCTATATATTGACTCTATTACCCTGGGCACAGAGACGTTTATTATTCGAATCATTTGACACTCGCTCCGATGCCTTTTCGGCGTATTTCAAAGAAAAGTGACAAATGTTTCAGCTCTTGCCTGGGGGTAAGTATGAAAATAGTGAAAACTATTTTGACTATATATATACTATATTTGCAGTTAGTTGTCTTTCTGAGATCCTGTTCCATGAATCGCCAAACTTCTTTGAAGTTAAAATATGCCGCTTGGCAAATTGCCATAGTTCATTATACTTTTATTTCCTTTTTATCTGATGCTTTGGGGGATGAAGGCACTCTTAAAGGTCATATGAGTGCTTGTAAATAAAATAAATGAAAATGTCATATTTTGGAGACATCGGGGAAAAATTGCATAACATCCGTTTCAAGACATTTGGAGTCGGTCTGGGTTTGTTCTTCCGTCCGTCTGTCAGGCTGGCGGGTGCGCACGATAACTCTTGAAGGGAGTATGCGATTTGATCAACACTTTGTACATCCTCATATTATTGTCAAACTTAGATAAAGTTCGCAGATGGGCATTATCGGTTCACTCCTTTCGGTACCTTTCTCTCTCTCTCTCTCTCTCTCTCTCTCTCTCTTAAAAATAATAAGTTTTAAAATTTCTTAAAATCTCATGTTGATAAGTCTAATAGTCTTTGACAAATATTCTTCAAAACTCACCGCTTTGGGTTTAATAGTTCTTGAAAAAATATTCCTTAAAAACCTTTAAGGTCTAGTCCTTGAAAAAAAGACTGATATATATTTCAACATACCAGATTTGGACCATATCGACTACTTCCTATATTTTATATGAGCTATGTGCAAATTTGTAGAAAATGTGGAAATATGCGTAAGTTAACAGAAGTATTTCAGGAACCGAAGTATTTCAGGAAATCGAACATTTATATTCAATTTTATGCAAAATCATAGATATAACAAGTTTGAAAATAATCGCCCCTTGTTTCGCAAGTTATGATAGATATAAGTATTGGAAATTATGACCTTTTGTGCGAAATTTGAAGAGAGTTGGATGCTTATCACGCTTTCTTTAAGCGTTTTGTTTTTCAAAAATCTTGAACCCTTTGTAGGAGAGGTACCAGAAGAAATGGTCTGATATGTACCATCTTTGTAACAGATCTTGTGTTGATAGAAATATTGAGATGTACCAAGTCTGAATGGAATCGGATGTTAATTTCACGTTTTATGAGCTTCATGCATATTAAAAATTTTGACCCGTTGTGGGGGAGGTACCAAACGAGATGGATCAATTTCACACCAGACCTTGGGTTAGTAAAACCATTGTGATTTGTGTAATTTGAAGAGAACCAGATGCTTATTTCGGATTTTATGATTGTTTTGGTTATTGCAAACTTTGATCCTTTGTGTGGGAGATACCAGATGGAATGGTCCGATATCTACCATCTTTGTAACAGATCAATCATTGAGATGTACCAAGTCTAAATGGAATCGGATGTTAATTTCACGTTTTATGAGCTTCATGAATATTCAAAATTTTTTACCATTTGTGGGGCAGGTACCAGGAGGAGTAGACCGATATATCCCAATTTCACATACCTTGGGGTTAATAAAACCATTGTGATGTGTGTAATTTGAAGAGAACCGGAAGCTTATTTCGGATTTTGTGATAATTTTGGTTATTCCAAAACCGACATATTCCATCTTCACACCAGACCTTTGGTTAATACAAATATTGCGATGTGTGTAATTTGAAGACAATCGGACTCTTACTTCACATTTTGTAAAAGTTGTAATTATTCAAAATTTTGATCCTTTGTGGGTGAGCTACTTGATGGAGTGTACCGATATTATCAATTTTCGCACCTGACCTAGCACTGATGCAAAAATTTGGATTCGCGAAGTTGGAGTAAAATCGGACAATTCTTTCTCTTTCTGTGCAGGAAATTATTTTCTTTGAAAATATTCGCATTTTGTTTGGGAGGTACCAGAAGGAGTGGACCGATATTGTGTCCATCTCCGAACTCCACGTTTAAATCATTGGTATTTAAATCCTTGATAAAAATTCTTTAAAAAATCCACGTTTGGTCGTCTTTACGTCCTTGGAAAAATATTCTTAAATATTTATTCTTAAAAATATCCTGTTGGTAATTGAAATATATTCTGTTGGTCCTTAAAATTTAAGTAATATAAAAATCCACGTTGATTGGTCTGATGGTCTTTTAAAAATTAAATTTTTAAAAATCCACGTTAATTGGTCTGATGGTCCTTGAGAAATATTCTTTAAAAATCCACGTTTATTAATCTGATGGTCCTTGAAAAATAATCTTTAAAAAATCCACGTTGATAGTCTTTTGATCTTTAAGATTTTTCTTAAAAAGTATAAGTTGCTGAGTGCGATAGTTTCCCTGGTAATATATATTTCTAATCAATACACATTGGAGGGTCAGATAGTCCTTCAAATCTGACTTGAGCAACAGCTATTCACGAAAAAATATTGTAGAAAATCGGCGTAGCTTAATAAGACCGTGCTTCTAGGACTAATACTTTTTGACAAAAATATTTTTAAAAATCCAAAACAATAGATGTAATAATCCAAACCGTTAGGTTGAACAGTTTAGGTCCTGTTGGTCCTTGAAAAGTTGAAAAGGGTCTTTGATTTTTTTTTTTTTTTTTTTCAAAAATCCACTTTAGGAATTCTGGCAGTACTTGAAAAAATATTATTTCAAAAACAACTTTGAGAGTCTGACAATCTTTGAAGAAGTATTTTTTTTAATCCATACTGATGATAAATTCTCTAAAAATCCACGATGTTAAGTCTGAGAGTCCTTGAAAGACGATATATAAAAAATATTCTTAAAAATCACGAAAATCACGATAGGTTTAATAACCCTTAAAAAATATTTTAAAAAATCACTTTTTGAGCCTGAAATCCTAGAAAAGGAAAAGGTCACAAAATTCGCCTTAATTTCTCTAATTTATATTTTTCTCATTCCATCTCCATCAATGTCTGATCCCCTAATAAAATATGCGGCAAATGCTTTTGATTATGACGAAATGTACTGCCTGTGTCCAGATCATAGCCAATAACAATTTGCCATGACGCAGGGATGAATGGAATAAACTGCATTGAACAAAGAAAGTGAGAATTGTGTTTTAATGAATGAATTTGGATATTTCAAGCATTGTTTCTTTTTATTCTTCAAACTGGGCCAAATATGTGTTCAAAATTTTGCTGATCCTTCGTATATGTTCTCCTGATAAAAAAAATGCCGCATAATTTTTGATGTCTTCATTTTAAATATCAAACATTGATATGGGATTTTTTTTTGTTCTCTTGGTGTTGATATCCTTTTCAAGTGGAGACCAACTGAGGCAAGCCTTTTTCAATTTCCAAAATGAATTTCCAAGATGTCCCACGTTTTTCGCTGATCTCCTGTTTGTACCATGCAGATAAATTCTTTGATGTTGACACATGCCGATTATTATTTAACCGTAATAATCAACCATTACATTTTTCGCTGTGATATAGCTCTGATATCCTATGACATTGTGAGATTATCTCACATGCCAAAAATTTATTTCTCTTCAAATGTAAAATTCAATAAAAAGTAGTCTTTTAATAACTTTTTCTATCCAAATCTTGGGCAATTCTGATCGCCCATTTCGGCTACGGCCATTTTCTTTGAAATTGAATTTGGACATTTGCAAAAATACCCAGATAGCGAAATAATTCAAATATATCAAATAGATATTATATTCACTCAATTTTTTTTGAAATTATTTGGGCGCCATTTCTCCTTCATTATTTCTGATCGCCTAATAGCAACTGCGGTAAATTTATTTGAAGTTCAAACAAATTGTCTTGCGAAAGCAACGTTGTTATTAATCATCGTTATATTTGATCAGAAGGACATTTGTTTGCCTATTATATTTTGGTTCTATTATCCTGGGCACTATACGTTTATTAGAGAGACGTTTATTATTCTCGGCACTCGCTCTGATACCTTTTTGGCGTATCTCAAAGAAAAGTGACAATTGTTCCAGCTCTTGCCTGGGGGTAAATATGAAAATAGTGAAAACTATTTTCAGTTACTTGTATTCCTGCCATCCTGTTCCATGAATCGCTTAAATTCTTTGAAGTTAAATCATGCCGCTTGGCAAAGTGCCATAGTTAATTTTTCCTTTATTTCCGGTTTGATGCTTTGGGGATGAAGGTACGTACTCTTAAAGGTCATGTGAGTGCTTGCGAATAAAGGAAACGAAAATATTTCTATTTTAGAGACATCGGGGAAAAATTGCATAAAATCTCTTAACAATTGTTAAAAGTTAATGTTGATGAGTCTCTGATAGTCCTTGAAAAATATTCTTGAAAAATTCCAATTCATGTGTTTAATAGTCCATGAAAAATATTTTTTCGTATCCTTTGGCATTCACACTGACAGCGAACATTGATATTGCCGCCTTTCGGTGTTTTCAAAGAAAAGTGACAAAGGTTTTCGCTCTTGCTGGGTAAATATGAAAATAGTGAAAACTATTTGCGGTTACTTCAAGATTTTCTGTCATCCTGTTCCATAAATCGCTAAACTTCTTTGAAGTTAAAATATGCCGCTTGGCAAAATGCCAGAATTCACAGTTCATTTGTCTTTTTTTGCGGCTTTGGGGGATGAAGAAAATCATGACGGCGATATGAGAGTTGATAGCTGATTTGAAGCAGTGGAGACGTATGGTGTTAATCTTTGCTGGTGACTTGGAGTAGAATCTGACCACATTTTGAATTGTAGGTAATTTAAAGCATTACCTGAGTGAATCTTTAAAAATATCTTTAAGGACATCTCGGAACTATACTGGTTTTCGATTTTTATACCCTCAGCCTCACACCTTCATACCCTCAGCCTATACCCTCATGGACACACAGAGTATATATCATTTGATACTGTAAAACGTGCCTCATCGAAATAAGGGTTTAAGAATGTCGGTCTCTTTGGACAAAATCCGTTTCAGGACATTTGTAATACCTAAGGATGTCCGCTCGTCCGTCTGTCTGTCCGGCTGACTTGTGTGCATGATAACTCTAGAAGAGAGTATCCGATTTGGTCCACACTTGGTACATCGTAATATATTTGTCAAACTTAGGTCGAGCTCGGAGATGGACAACATCAGTCCACTTTCCCCACATCCAGATCCCCACAAAATTTCAAAATTATCAACGAAAATAATCGAATAATTCGATTTTGTGCAAACTTTGCAAAACCTTATATTTTTTTCAATGGCACACTCCATCAAGTATATCCCCCAAAAAGAGTCAAAATTTGGAATAATTATAACTCTTATAAAATGTGAAATAAGAGTAGGATTGACTTCAAATTTCACAAATCCCAATATTTGAGATCTGGTAAAAAGATGGAATATATCGGTACAATCCTTCTGTTACCTCCCCCATGAAGGGGTCAACATTTTGCATAACTATGAAGCTTATAAAACGCGAAATGAGCGGCCGATTATTTTCAAACTTGGCACATCTCAATATTTTTATCAAATCATAATCAGGTGTGAAGATGGAATATGTCACACTACTCCTTCTGGAACCTCCCCCACAACGGGTCAATATTTTGAATAATAAAAAAATGCGAAATAAGCATTCGAGTCTCTTCAAGTTTCACACATCGTAATATTTTCTTGACACAAAATCAGGTATGAAGGTGGATAATACCGCTCCACGGTTTCTGGTACCACCCCCACAAAGGGTCAACATTTTGAAAAATCATAACGCAAGACAAAATACAGGTTGAGATTAAAAAACTGCAACCAACTTCAGACTGCTGTCATTTCAAAGCCACTCGTCCGACAGCTGTTAAAATTATTCCAGTGACAGCTCATTATATTGTTTACAAGCGTACAAAAGCATTTTGGTGAGAATTTTCGAGAAAAAAAGGTAATTCGTGATGGAATTCAAGCGCGATAGTGTGATTTCTTTATATTTGGCTGGAAAACCGCAAGTGGCTAGCTTTAGAGTACTCCAGCATTTAAATTTGAATAAAGTTTTTGTGTCTCGTGCCATCGCTTGTTACCGTGATACTGGTAGCGTAGCCCAACGTCAAGGAAGTGGACGGAAGAAAACAGCAACATCAGCAGAAGTGGTTCTAAAAGTAAAAAGAGCGACTTGATCGAAACCCACGTCGCAGTGGCCGAAAAATGGCTCGTGAGCTGAACATATCGCAATATTCCATTTGGCAAATATTGAAAAATGAGCTCGGGACAAAGCAATTGAAATTCCAAAAAGTGTTAGAACTTACACCGCAACAGAAAGAAAATAGACTCAAAAGAGCTAAAGAATTGCTTCGCTTTGCCAAAAGTGGTGAACTGCCGAATTTGGTTTTCTCCGTCTTCGATGAGAAAACATACGTTGTCCAGCAGTTTGTAAACAAAGTGATCGTGTTTACTTGCCAAAGAGGTCAGCTGAAAATGTGCACCTTCGGTTGGCCACCAGAACTCAAGCGCCGGCCATAGTGATTGTGTGGGCCGCCATAACAGCCAATGGTTGCTCTCCGCTCGTATTAATCGACTGTGGCATCAGAATAAATGCCGAATATTATCGCGAAAATATTCTGGAGGGTGTATTAAAGCCTTGGGCATGCAAAAATTTTGGCGCATACCTTGGACATTCCAACAGGACTCAGTACCATCGCACTCAGCACGCGCCACCCAAGAATGGTTATAAAATTAGGTTCCTCGTTTCATTTCCAGCGCCCAATGACCACCAAAATCTCCGGATACCAATTCGTTGGACTATTGTGTCTGGAGTATTTTGGAAAGCAAGGCTGGCGCTAAAAAATACCAGAGTGTCGATCACCTCAAGCTAGGGCTTCGCCGGGAGTGGGCCAAAATAGAACAAAACAACATTCGGGCAGCGTGTGACTGTTTCATTGGCCGTTTGAAGGCCATAATTCATGCCAAAGGTGACCAATTCGAACAAATCTAAACGTATTCTTAAATTTGATGCTATTTCCGACATTTTTTGCTTTCATTTAATAAAATTTTAAAAAAAGTGTAAAAATTATGACGTTTGACTTTGTTGCAGTTTTTTATCTCAGCCTGTATACCCACTCTAGTCATATAGCTAAGGGTATAACTAGCCATATGGCTGAGGGTATAAAAAGATGGACAGCTACGTTCGGCCCAGCCCAATATATCCCCCACGTTTGAAAGGAACTTGCATAATTTAAAAAAAAAAATGTTCAAGATTGTCTCTAAAATTATTTATTAAAATATAGATTCTCGGGTGGTGCAGTTATATTGGGGTTTTGAAAAGGTGAACCAATTATCATGAGTCAATTATCTACTAGGGACTACCTTCAAATATCTATTTTGACGTAAGTCCGATGAAAATGGTGCCAAAATTAAAAAAATACCGAATATCGGGAGTTACCATTATATGGGGGCTATACGAAGATGCTGACCATTATAGGAAATTTTTTGTTATAGGAAGTGATACCAATTACCAAATTTGAAAAAATTCCGTCGAAAAAAATATGACTTAAATAATAAAAACGCCGAATATTGTTAGTTATACAATTATAGGGGGGCTATACGAAAATGTGGGCCTATATAGAAAAAATTCTGTCGGAGTATATATTGGCAGCCCCAAATGCCAACGTCATAATCATCCCGTTGACAATGTAGCTAAAGTCATCAAAATATCGAATATAGGGAAGTATCGTTATATGGGTGCTATACGAAGACTTGGACCCATATAAGCAATTTTCAGTCACAAAATATAGTACCCAAATACCAAATGTGAAACCATTCCGCTAAAAAGTGTGACACAAATCATCAAAATACCGAATATCTGGAGGTAAAAACAAGGGGTCTATGCTAAAAATTGTGGATAGTCTCATATGAATCGTCTCGTTACAATCTACGTCACTTTTATCGAAGGTTTATGTAAGTGTGACCGTTCGGGCACCTCCTGATACTTTATTTTTGGAAGAAGCAACCCATCCCTTAACGCTGGCTTCTTTAAATTCACCAAAAATCGGGTTTTATTACCAAACACTTCACCTTTCTTCATAACACCCGAAAACTGAAATTACTTTCACTCCCTCTATGGATGGATACCTCTGATGTGATAGCCAGTCAGGGTATACAATGTGACGGTAACCTGAACCTCTGCCAACTTGAATGTGTTTACAAAAGCAATACGTGCCATCTGTTGATGGTCACGTAATTTGGCAGTGTCACTGAACACAAAACGAAAAACGAAAACAAAGACAAAAATGTACCCCTAAAAGTCATCTTCACACCAAAAACAACAATAACAACAACAAAGAAAAAGAAAACAAAGTGACAAATGGTAGCAGCAACGCAAACTAAGACAACCCACCCCAAAAATTCCAAAAAAGAAGCAAAAACTTTCACATCAGCGTTAAGTGCTTTACGCTACTGCCAAAAAATAAAACGCCACAAACGAAGAAGAAAGAGACCTACAAAAGGAAAGAAACGTGTGTGCCATGGTCTGGGCTCCTAGTATTGGAAGCCGAAAACTTCTTTGAAGACGCATTCCAAGCCGCCACACATTAACATTCCAATGCATGCATGTGAGAGAAGGGGCAGAAGAAGAACTACAAAAGTGGTGGTGGTGGTAGCTGGGCTCTCTCCCCTATTTGCAAATGGAATAAATGCCACAGCCACACCAATGACAATGGTGGGAAAACTAATGCCACACAGTAGATTTTTGTTCAATCATACCAATGTTTCGATTAAATTGCTTTTTCAGTGTTGGAATGAATGTATGCTGAACACACATTTTACAAAAAATACGACGGTATAGACGGCCATTCAATGCCCTACAATGTTTTTTATACCCTTAGCCATATGGCTGGAGAGGGTAGGGTATATATCATTTGATACGGCCAAAACGTGTCTCATCAAAATAACGGTTTTAGACCCTAGGTCTCTTTGTACCAAATCCATTTCAGGACATTTGGAGTCGATCTAGCGATGTCCACATGTCTGTCTGACGATAACTCTCGAAGGGTATATCCTATTTGATCCAAACTTGGTACATCGTAATATTATTGTCAAACTTAGATCGAGTTCGGAGATGGGCAATATCGGTCCACTCTTTCTGGTACCTCCCCCAGAAAATGTCAAAATGTCCAAAGAAAATATTTTACTGCACAGAAAGAGAAACGATAATCCAATTTTGTTCCAACTTTGCAAATCCTATAATTTCCATCAGCACTGCAGCAGGTGCAAAGATAGACAATATCAGTTCACTCCATCCAATACCTCCCTCTCAAAGGATCAAAATTTTGAATAATTATAACTCTTATAAAATGTGATGTAAGTAAGTGTCTGATTGTCTTCAAATTCCACACTCACAATATTTTTATTAACCCAAGATCTGGTGTGAAGAGTGTATATATCGATCCACTCCGTTTGGTACCTCCCCCTCAACATTTTATATATCCATGAAGCTCATGAAACGCGAAATTAACATCCGATTTCATTCAGGCTTGGCACATCTCAATATTTCTATTAACACAAGATCTGTTATAAATATGATAGAAATCGGCGCACTCCTTCTTGTACCTCCCCCACAAAGGGCTCAAAATTTTGAAAAAACAAAACGTTTAAAGATTTCGAAATAAGTATCCAACATTTTTGCAAACACAAGATATGTTGTGAACATTATATATATTGGCGAACCCTATCTGGCACCACACCCAATACTTTTATCTGTCATAACTTGCGAACCAAGTCAGCGATTCTTTACAACCTAAGATGAATATGAAATTGATTGGATACAAATGTTTGATTTTCTTGTAATTTTGCCCATACCAATATTTTAGCTGTATTAGATGAAGTATGAAAATGGAATACTTCGATCCGCTATATCTGTTACATCACACATTTTTCCAAAATTTCCAAAAATGTACACATATCTCATATAAAGTATAGGAAGTAGTCGATATAGTCCAAATCTGCACTTTTAAGATATTGAACAACGTGGATTAAAATATAACAAAATGCAGGAGTCTGATCAACGTGCATTTTTAAGGAGCTTGAGCTACGTGGACTTAAAAAAATAAACTTTCAAAAGCATGACCCACATTGATTAAAAGTTCGACCTGCGTGGATTTTTTTCAAAAGTTAGAACAACGTGGGTTTTTTAAAAAATATTTTTTCAAAAGTTTGACCAACGTGGATTTTTTAAAAAAAATATTTTTTTAAGAGTTTGACATGCGTGGATTTTTCTAAAAAAGATCTTTTCAAAAGTTTGACCAGCGTGGATTTTTTAAAAAAGATTTTTTCAAAAGTTTGACCAACGTGGATTCTTTTTAAAAAAAATTTTAAAACATATTTTTTCAAAAGTTTGACCAACGTTGTTTTTTTTAAATTTTTAAAACATATTTTTTCAAAAGTTTGACCAACGTTGTTTTTTTTTTTTAAAAGTTTGACCGACGTGGGTTTTTTAAAAGTTTGACCAACGTGGATTTTAAAAAAAAAAAATTAAAGTATATTTTTTCAAAAGTCTGACCAACGTGAATTTTTTAAAAAAAAATATTTTTTCAAGAACGTGGATATTTTAAAAATATTTTTTCAAGAATGTTTAAAACATATTTTTTCAAAAGTTTGACCAACGCGGGTTTTTTAAATGTTTGACCAACGTGATTTTTAAAAAAAAATATTTTTCAAGAGTTTGACCAACGTGGATTTTTTAAAAAACATTTTTTCAAAAGTTTGGCCAGCGTGGATTTTTTAAAAAACATTTTTTCAAAAGTTTGGTCAGCGTGGATTTTTAAAAAAAACATTTTTTCAAAAGTTTGGCCAGCGTGGATTTTTTAAAAAACATTTTTTTAAAAGTTTGACCAACGTGGATTTTTTAAAAAACATTTTTTTAAAAGTTTGACCAACGTGGATTTTTAAAAAAAAAATTTTCAAAAGTTTGACCAACGTGGATTTTTAAAAAAAAAATTTCAAAAGTTTGACCAACGTGGATTTTTAAAAAAAAAATTTTCAAAAGATTGTCCAACGTGGATTTTTTAAAACATATTTCACATGGATTTTTTAAAAAAATATTGTTTTCAAAAGTATGCCCCACGTGGATTTAGAAGAACGACTTTTTTGATGGGTTAAAAAAAAATATTTTTTTAAAAGTTTGTCCAAAGTGGACTTTTTCATTTTTTTTTTTAATTTGTCCAGCATGGATTTTTTAGTTAGTTTTTAAAAAGTTTGTCCAACGTGGACTTTAAAAAAACTTTTTTCTTAAAGTTTGTGCAACGTGGATTTTAAAAAAGGTTGGAAAGTTTGTCCAACATGATTTTTTTTGAAAAAGTTTTTCTTTTTTTTTAAAGTTTGACCAAAGTGGATTTAAAAAAAGATAAGTTTGTCCAACGTGGATTTCTTGAAAATTTGAGCTGCCTGGATTTAAAAAAAAAAATATATATATATGGACTTTAATTTTTTTGTAAGTTTGATCAACGTTGATTATTATTATTATTTTATTATTTTTTTTTTTTTTGTATTTTTTTTGGTTTTTTTTTTTTTTTTTTTTTTTTTTTTGAAAAGTTCGTCCAATGTGGATTTTTAAAAAAATATTTTTTTTTTTTTGAAAGAATTGTCCAACTTGGTCTTTTTAATTATAATTGTAAAAAAACATAAAAAAAACATATAACATATATTATTCAATACAAGATCCAAGTGGTGTGTATCTTTGCTATTACTTATCTCGTTACTCTCTTCAAAATATACAAATAAATTATGAAGCGGGGCTCAAATGAGAGATATTGGAAAGTAATTTGCGAAAATGTGTACTTAAAAGTCAAAAATAATTTGTGACTTTGGGATACTTTGAATTTTCTAACAATTCCTTAATCGGTTTGGTTTTCCTATTAGACCAGAGAGAGAAAGAAGGAATGAAAGAGTAAACGGGAGAAACATTTAAAACCAGACCTCGATCACCAGTCCAATTTATCCTAGTTTCTTTTTTCCCTGCCTATTTTTAACCCCTTCTGAACACAGGAAAATTCAAGAACATGGATCGAACGATTTTTTGGATGAAGTGACAAGACATCGTGTGAAATGGCTCATCTTGGAACTCATTTGTTTTGAAAGATCAAATAATCTTAAAAATATATTTTCTAGAGGCCAACAAGGATTTTCCAACGAGTTTCAAATGCTATGACTAATTTCATTTACCCTCCAAAGGAAGTCAGAAAATTTGGTTCAAACCTGTTGCTCTGAACTAATTCCCACGACTTCGCTTAATAACTAATATCGTTGAAGAAGTGTAACACATAATCGGATTCGCCCATTAAAATTTACGAATTTAAATTCCGCTCTCCATTTACATACAACCACCAATATTTTATTTTTAATAACAAAAACCATATTTGGTCAGCATTAAAAATAAAAAAATAACCGCTAACATTTTGCGCGACCACAGCTAATGAGAATACGCTCGTCGTTGTGAAGGCTTAGATTTTTTGATTCCATTTGCAAACATTTATTTTTGCTGGCGATGACTAAAGTGGTATTAGACGTGATTCCATAAATTGCTGGCTGGCCAGACAGCTGTGCGTAATTCAGTTGTGTGTTGATTTTTTTTTTTTTTTTGGCCTAGGTCTTAATCCCAGCCAAGCAGAGTGTGAGTGGTGATGGCCTTTTCTTTATGTCTTGCGCATTATTTCGTTGTTTTTGTTTTTGAGGTTTATTAGGCGTCCATTTGTCTCTCTGTTTGTGTGTGTCTGAGTTGTTTAGTTAGTTAATTTCAATTAGACAATTATTCAAAGAACAAAAACAACAAATTTTGCAATATTTATGCTAGTCCGAGGAGTGCTGCTGCCTAGCTGGCTGTGTGTTGGTTTTCTGCTTCTCTTTCCCTGGCCATGCCATTGAAATGACTTGTCGTCGCGCTACATTTGCCGGTGTCTGTGATATTTTTATTTGGCCATTAACACACTTGGCTATGAAGAAAATAATCAAAAAAAAAAACGTTTTGATTTCTTTTGAGCGGTTTTTCTGTTCTTTAATGTCCGAATAAAGAAGTCTTGACGACGACAACGGCGATGATGATACCTCATGAACGACTGCCAGCTGTTTGACTAGCGTTGCTCTGCTGTCGCTCGCTTTGAGAGCGGAACAAGCCTTTGAAGATTCGTCACAAAATAAAAAATACCGCTTCCGAACAACAAGCTGCTGAAGACGAAGACGAATCAAGACAACAGCTGGCCAAGGGAAGGTTGCTGCCAAAGAAAAGTAGAAATTCCATGCTGTCTGCAATTCTGGGCTCCTAATCGAAAAAAGCGGCATTTGTCTTTAATACTTTGGCAACAAAGAAGAGCGACGACAACGGCGGCGGCGGCAAATGGGATATGCGAAAGATGACAGACAGCCGGCGAGCGCCTTTGGAAAAGAAACAACTCAAAGGAAAAATAAACTCCCTTAACGCAGGAACCAACACCGAACAACCAACCAACCAACACATTGAGTCAGTCACAACACTCAGTGGCTCTCAGTCAGCCAGCCAAACATCCAAACAGCCTTCCAGCCATACATCCATCCATCCATCCGTCCACATGGCCAAACAGCCAGCCAGCCAACCAACCATCCATCCAGGCAAGCAGCCTGGCTGGCAATTTGAGTGTTACGCTCCCTCTCTGTGTCTCTTTGGTGTGCGAGTGTATGTGTGTGCGCGCACACTTTGCCCGAAAGTAGGTTTTCTAAGCCTTTTGTGAACTTGTGCCGCCATTGGCGGCGGCAACAGTGACGTCGTCGAAGATGATGGCATGGAAAAAGCGGAAAATGTGCTTTGAAGATCCATCCACACGGCAAACACACACGCACACACCCATCCACACAGCGTTGTTGTCTACGGACTGGCTGCAGTGCGTCAGCGTTATGGCCTGGATAGCTGCGACCTGGCCGCCGATATTGAGTGCGGAAATTCTCTTTGAAGAACATGGAATGATGGAACGGTGGTAAATTTTTGAATGGTGCCACAAATTTTGAAGTTGTTTTTTGGGTTAATGTTGAGTGGTGGAGTGGCTGGCTAAGAAGAAGAAGAAGACGACTGTGACTGTGACTGAATGACGGACCGACGGAATGAACTGAACCGCATCACCACAACAGTACACCGCGCGCGTTTTTCGATTTTTTTATTTCGGGGGGATTTGAGAATGTGTTTCTGCGCTCTGTGTTCCTGTTACAAAAAAGCGGCAAATACTTTTGATGATATCTTTGTTTTTTATTTTTCGTTCGGACTGACTGCCTGCCAGCCTTTTAATGGAAAGTGAAGTGAATTGAATCAATGAATGAATGCCGCCACCACCACCACCAACATCACCTTAAGACGTCTGAATTAAGCGATATGTTCGCTGTGCACTTATCAAAGCGGCAGCCACAAAAAAAGAATGTGTAGCGATACAGATAAGCTTTGGTGGATTAATGCCATGGCAAGAAAAAAAAATTAAAAAAATAAATAAAAAAAAAATAAAAAACAGCTGAAAAAGAGTAATCAAAGCATTAAATGTTGATATTGGCAACGAAATTGAAAGGTATTCGATTGGTCTAAGGCGAAACCTAAATTAATTTAGTTCAGTGGCATAGCTGGAATGTGTTGGTTGGGGAATTCTAATGCGAAATGAGCAAATCGGGTACTAGAGGAATTTAAAAAAAATATTAGAAACTGCTGGACAACAAATGATATTTTTTGAAAAATTTTTGAAAAAAAAAGCAAGTAAAAAAAGCTGTAAGTTCGGCCGGGCCGAACTACGAATACCATTTGGAACTACTTTTCAAAAAATAAAATGTGTTAAAAATTCTGTTAAAATCTTAAAAATGCCGAATGTAGCCGTATGTATACGACGACGTGAGGGCTATACGGAGACGTGGACCTGCACAGACAATTTTCTGTCATAGGCTGTATTATCCATTACGAACTTCAAATAGCAATTTTAAAATAGTTCCGGTTAATAATGTCTCTAAAATCAACAAAACACCCAATATCGGGAGGAACCGTTATATGGGGGCTATTCGAAGACGCGGTCCTACATAGCTCATTTTCTGTCCTGGGCTGAAGTATCCATTACGAACTTCAAATACCAATTTTGAAACAATTCCGGTAAATAGTGTCGCTAAAATTATCAAAATACTGAATATCGGAAGGTATCGTTATATGGTGGCTATTCGAAGACGTGGATCTACATGGCTCATTTTCTGTCATAGGCTGTAGTATCCATTACGAACTTCAAATACCAAATTTGCAACAATTCCGGTGAATAATGTCTCTAAAATCATCAAAATACCGAATATCGGGAGGTACCGTTATATGGGGGCTATATGATAACTTGGACCTACATGGCCCATTTACAAACTTAACCTGCCTACTGGCAAAATATACATGTGTGCAAAATTTTAGCCTTCTATCTCAATTTGTTCGAAATATAGCGTGATTACAACAGATAGACGGACAGACAGACAGACATGGCTAAATCGTCTTAGAATTTTACGCTGATCAAGAATATATATACTTTGTTGGGTCTGACATGAGTATTTCGAGGAGTTACAAACGGAATGACAAAATTAATATACCCTCCATAGTATGGTGGAGGGTATAAAAATCATAGAAACTGCTGGACAACAGACGATCGAAAGAGCCACTGGTCTGTGGGAATAAGTTCGGCCGGGCCGACCTTTGAATATGTGGTACAAAATATTAGGTTGAGCTTAGCAATATATCAGCCAAAACCTAAGTTATGAAATTCGTAGATAACAGGATAAACACAGGTAATCCAAAAAGTTAGGTCGAAATATTGGACCGAATTTCGAAAAATATATCCAGGAAAAATTTGTTAACCGTATGTGTCACATTCAGCATTAGTTATTTTGACTACCTCATACCCCATGCATTACCAATACCCCAAAAATATTAACAACTGTATATTTTCTACCTTACCAGTAAGCCAAATAATAATGAGTTATTAGCAAATAGGTAATGAGTTACAAGGTTAAATAACTTACTTTTACCTTACAAGGTAATGAGTAAATCGGCGCACATGTCTACATATCTAAGGATTGCTGGTTGAAATATCCGGACCAGCAAATATCCACAGTCCGGCGTTACGATTGTTCAAAGTGTTGACCCTTTATGGGGGAGGTTGCAAATAAATGCTATTCAAAATTTTACACTTTTGTGTGGGAGATACAAAAAGGAGTTGGCCAGCCGATTCCATATTCACATCAGATCGCTGGTACGATATTTAGATAAACCAAGTTTGAAAAGCATACCCCCCCTCTTCCTTTGAGGAAGATGTACCAGAAGAGGAGGATCGATTTCTATCATCTTTACACCAAATCCTTTGTTTGTAAAAATATTGGAATGTGAAAATTTAAAGAGAGTCGGAGCTTATTTCTCTTTTATGAGCTTTCTGTTGTTGAGGAAGGAGTGGGTCGATATCTACAATCTTCACAACAGATAATGTGTTATTGGTATGTGTGAAATTTGAAGAGAATCAGGTGCTAATTTTGCATTTCATGAGAGATATAAATATTAAAAATGTTTACTCCTTTTGTGGGAGGTACCAGAATGAGTGATCCGATACTACCTCTTCAAATCAGATTTTGGTAAAAATATGAAACCTGAAGACAATCGGACCCTTATTTCACATTTCAGAAGATTTATAATTTTGAATTATTGTGTGGGAGGAGCTTGATGGAGTGAGTCCATTTTGTCCACTTTCACACCTGACGGATAAAAATATTGAGATTTGCAAAGTTTGAAAAAAAAAAAACTGAATGATCGTATCTTGTTCTGTGAGTTAATTATTTTATGAAAATTTTGATCGTTTGTGTGGAAGGTGGCGGGACCGATGTTGCCCATCTCCGAACTCGATCTAAGTTTGACAATAATATTAAGATGTACCAAGTTCTGACCAAATCAGATACTCCCTTCGAGAATTATCGTTCGACCCAGATACAGAGAGATGGACACCCTTAGGTCGACTCCAAATGTCCTGAAACGGATTTTGTCCAAAGAGACCTATGGGCTAAAGCAGTTATTTCGAAGCGGCACTTTTTGACCGTATCAACCCTCTGTAGCCATATGGCTGAGGGTATAAATATTACAATTTTCGAGCTTTAAAGAGAACTGGAGAATAATTTTGCATTTTTCGAGAGTTATGATTGTTACAAATTTTAGAAGCGTTGTGGGAGGGGTATAAAAAGGATTGGAGCGTCTACACAAAGTGCAAATATTTTCAAAGAAAATAAATTACCGCATAGAAAGAGAAAGGATAATCCGATTTTGCTACATCTTTGCAAAATCTAATATTTGCTTCAGTGCTGGGTTAGGTGCGAAAATTGACAATATTGGTCCACTCCATCAAGTACCTCCCCACAATGGGTCAACATTTTGAATAATTATAACTCTCATAAAATGTGATGTAAGAGTCGATTTGTAAGAAAATTGCACAGATCACAATATTCTTATTAACCCAAGGTTTGTTGTGAAGATGGCATATACCGGTCCACCCCCCACAAAAGGGTCAATATTTTGAATATCCACGAAACTCACAAAACGCGAAATTAACATCCAATTCCGTTCAGACTTGGCACATCTAAATATTTCTATCAACACAAGATCTGCTATAAAGATGGTAGAGATCGGACCATTTCTTCTGGTACGTCCCTTACAGAGGATTAAAATTTTGAATAACCAAAATGATCATAATATCTGAAATAAACATCCGGTTCTTTTCAAATTACACACATTACAATATTTTTATTTACCCAAGGTCTGGTGTGAAGATGGGATATACCGGTCCACTCCCTCTGGTACCTACCCCAAAAAGAGTCAAAATTTTGAGAATCCATGAAGGTCGAAAAACGTGAAATGAACATCCTATTCCAACAACTCAAGATCGGTTATAAAGATGGTACAGATCAGACCATTTCTTCTGGTACCTCCACCACATACGGTTCAAGATTTTGAAAAACAAAGGTATACAATTTCCAATACCCATATCTGTCATAACTTGCGAAACAAGCCGGCTACTCTTTACGACTTGCTATATCTAAATATGTCTCTCGTAACGGAATTTGAGATGAATATGGATTTTATGATTTCCCATAAATTGGATAAAAATGTTAGATTTTCTTGTAATTTTGCCCATGCCAATATTTTTATCTGTATTAGATGAAGCATGAAAATGGAATACTTCGGTCGACAATATATAGTACCTCACGCACATGTTAACATTTTCTAAAAACTATCACCTATCTCAAAGTGAAGGAAGTTACCAATATAGCACAAACCTGAACGTCGCAATATTTATATCGTATTTATGTCGGTCCGATACGAAATGGACAATATTGGCCTATTACTTCGGAACCTGCCAACAACAACAATTTGAATAATCGTAACAAAAATTAAAATATAGTTAAACAAGTAAAAAAGTATCGGTCGGTTTTGCCGACGGATGTACACCCTCAGCCCTCTTCACCCTCTATGGAGTGGGTTTTGAAAGAATGGGTCAATATTGTTCATTCGTATCGGACCTAAATAAATAGGGTATAAATATTATTATAGCAGATGGATAAATCAATTGTAAAGAATCGCTGAGTTGTTTCGCAATTTATGATAGATAAAAATATTGAAAATATATATAAATACAAATATATATAGCATCTTCACAACAGATCTGGTGTTAGCAAAAATGCTTGTATGTGTGAAATTTGAACAGAGTTGGATACTTACTTCGGTTTCTTTGAGCGTTATGTTTTTCAAAATTATATTATTGCTTCCCTTTCTGTGCAGAAAATATATATTTTTAAAATTTCGACCATTTGTGGGGGAGGTACTTGAAGGTGTGAATCAATGTTGTCCATTTTCGCACCAGACCTAGCACTGATGCAAATTATAAGATATGCAAAGTTGGAGCAAAATCGGAACATCGTTTCTCCTTCTGTGCAAAAAATATGTCTTTCTTTTTTTTGAAAATTTCGAACATTTGTGGGGGAGGTACCAGAAGGAGTGGACCGATATATTCCATCTTAACACCAGAGATTGGGTTAATATAAATATTGGAATGTCCGACATTTGAAGACAATCGAACTCTTACAACACATTTTATGAGAGTTGTAACTCTTCAAAATTTTGACCATTTGTGGGGGAGGTACTTAAAGGAGTGAACCGATATTGTCCATTTTTACACCTAACGTAGAACTGATGCAAATATTAGAATTTGCAAAGTTGGAGCAAAATCGGATTATCCTTTCTCTTTCAGTGCAAAAAATATATTTTTGCAAATTTCGGCCTTTTGTGGGGGAGGTGCCAGAAGGAGTGGACCGATATTGCTCATCTTATCATCAGACCTTGGGTTAATATAAATGTTGGGATGTGTTAAATTTGAAGACAATCGGACTTGTACATCATATTTTATGAGAGTTATAATTATTCAAAATTTTGACCATTTGTGGGGGAGGTGGAGATGGAGTGGAGTGGACCGATATTGTTCATTTTCACACCTGACCTAGCACTGACGCAAATATTACGATTTGCAGAGTGGGAGCAAAATCGGATTATCGTTTCTCTTTCTGTGCAAAGAATATTTTTTTTGCAAATTTCAACCTTTTGTGGGGGAGGTACCAGAAGGAGTGGACCGATATTGCCCATCTCCGAACTCGATCTAAGTTTGACAAAGACATTACAATGTGCAAGGTTTGGACCAAATCGGATACTCCCTTCGAGAGTTATCGTGCGCACCAGCCAGCCAGACAGACAGACGGACGGACGGACATCGCTAGATCGACTCCAAATGTTCTGAAACGGATTTGGTCCAAAGAAACCTAGGGTCTAAAACCGTTATTTCGATTAGGCACGTTTTGACCGTATCAAATGATATATACCTTCTGTAGCCATATGGCTGAGGGTATAATAATCGAACATTGGCCGAGCTACGACTGACGCTTTGAAAACCAATATTTGCTTGAATAGGTCAAAAATAGGTGAAATAGGAGGTCAAAAATTGGACCTCCAGAATGACTTTTGTACAAAATAGTCTTGGTGGAATATGTTATATATATCTCAAGAAATTATCTACTAAACAAAAAAAAATTCCACATTTCATAATTTGACATGTGTTTTATTTAAATTTCAAAACAACAAGCTCTTATTTTAACCAAGACCAAAAAAGGCCCATGAATATGGTAAACAACATATAATGGCAACTCTACATCAGGCTATAAATCCCATTCACTGTTTTCGAAAATGTAATTTCCAATATGAATGAGTTTTTACGTCGAACGCCTAAAGGTATGCAACGAATATACAAGGCATTGTTCGCTCAGATATTATTAATTCGAAGCGAAGTGAAATTTCGAAGCCTATTTAAGCCCTTCTTCGAAACTGAACATGGCGTTTATCAAAGGCAACAACCGCATCGGAACAGCAAATTCGAAAAACGCTAATAATTACCGAAAGAGGAATATTGTTCAAAGTTTCGCAAAATTAACGGTAGATGGCACTCGTTCACTAGTTAAACCATTAAATATTAATTTCTATACTTTCACTGCATGAAGATCCTGATTCTCAACATCTAAAGAAAATTAATTTCGTTTTTAAAAAATGTTCCTCACAGGGTAAATTTTCCAGCCTCTCAAATAGGTTTTCCTACTTTGTAACTCATGAATAATATCTTCACAAAAACAGATTCAATTCCACTGGGAAAACTGTAGCAGAGTAAAAGTCCATGCCCTTTTTTCACAAGAATTTTATTTCAACATCCTAAAGAAAATTTGGTTTTTAGGAAAAATTACATTTTCAACGAAAATTTTTAATTTTATTTTAAAAAAGGGAAGGAAAATCACAATTTTCACAAATTGAATAAATTACGCGAAATTTCTATTAGGAGCACAGAAATGATCCAAACAGCAGCAACCAACAACCAAATGAGTGAAAATGAAAAGGAAAATCAGCAGCAGCAACAACAACAACAAAACTTTCACAATAAAAAGTTCAATTCATTTTGCCGTTAGTCGTTAAATGCAAGTGTCTGGCTGGCAGGCTAGCTGGCTGTACATGGGTGTGTGTCTTTGTGTGTGTGAGTTTGGCCAAGAAAAGCAATATTGGCAGCCAAAATACAAAAAAAAAAAGAAAACGACAACAACAATAACATAAAGTATTTTAGGAAAACTCATCACACACACATTGACAACAAGAGAAGATAAGCAAAAACCCGAGTCGTCATACCACTCTGCCTGGCTGTCGGGCTGGCTCTTCAAATGGACGACAAAACGCTGGGAAAAGCTATTCAATGTCCAATGATTTGTTTGGCGTTGTTGTGTACACAAACCTGCCGTTCGGTTCCATCATTTCCCCCAAAAATAAAGCTAGTAGGAGCAGGCAGCGGGAGCCAGACAGACCCAGATGACAACGTCACATAGAGTGGCTCTGCTAAAGTGAACATCGACACCATACCCCAAATTCATGCTTTTGACACTCACTCGCCACACACACACACAGACACACTCAAAAGATACGCACACAAACCCAGTCCAAACACTTGTTGTAAATATTTCCATTGTGTTAACGCTTTTCCTGTGTGCGAGAGTGTGTGTGTGTGTGGAAAATTCAACAGCTGCGCATCACTGAGCAAAAGTGAATTTTCCTGTAAATCTCTTTGATTGTTTTTGTTGTAGTTGATGTTGTACAAAAGGTACATATGTCTGTATGGAGGTGTTGTTTTTTGTGAAAGGAGTAAAAAAGCTTTGTAGCACACAGTGGTTGAGAGGAAGGAGAGATAATAATAACATTTGAGTGTCTGGTGGCCTAGTAACGGAATAATGAAAGGTACATAAAAACATTTTGGAAATGACCTACAGATGGTATCCTATTTGGGCCACGAAGGGTACTCAAGGGTACTTAGAGTAAAAATAGATTACCTTTTGGGGCCCTTCTCTTCATTGAGGTTTACTATTTGTCACAAGTCTGTAAGAAGTATAATTTTTTTATTGAAAGGCTAATTATAGACGATCGGTAGGAGCACATATATCTCTAGCGAACAAAATCTGCAGAAATTATTCTATGTTTAAAAATCTATTGAAGGAGAATCCAATATCTGCAGAAGTTCTTCGTATTAGGAAGATCAACGAAGGCCTTCTTAATCTGGGAAGATCTGAGGGAATTCAGAGAGAAGATGTATGGAAGACCTTGAGTAGGTCTTAAACCTGACCTATTTAGGCCACAAAAGTTCTGAGAGTAAAAATAGATTACCTTTAGGGGCCCTTCTCTTCATTGAGGTCTATTATCTGTCACAAGTCTGTAAGAAGTATTATTTTTATTGAAAGGCTAACTATAGACGATCGATAGGAGGACATTTATCTCTAGCGAACATAAAGGAGTACGTCCTTCTATACAAAATCTGCAGAAATTATTCTATGTTTAAATATCTTTTGGAGGAGAATCCAAGACTTGCAGAAGTTCTTCGTGTTTAGTAGATCAACAGAGTCCTTCTTATTCTGGGAAGACCTGAGGGAATTTAGAGATAAGATGTATGAAAGACCTGAAGTAGGTCTTTAACCTGACCTATTTAGGCCCCGAAGGGTACTCAGGGGTACTTAGTGTAAAAATAGATTACCTTTAGGTGACCTTCTCTTCATTGAGGCCTATTGTCTGTCACAGGTCTGTAAGAAGTATTATTTTTATTTAGAGGCTAACTATAGGCGATCGGTAGCTGAACATTTATCTCTAGCGAACATGAAGGAGTATTTTCTTCTATACAAAATCTGCAGAAGTTATTCTATGTTTAAAAATATATTGGAGGAGAATCCAAGACCTGCAGCAGTTCTTCATGTTTAGTAGATCAATAGAGTCGCTCTTAATGTGGGAAGATCTAAGGGAATTTGGAGAAAAGATGTATGGAAGACCTGAAGTAGGTCTTTAACCTGACCTATTTAGGCCACGAAAGTAAGAGAACTTAGAGTAAAAATAGATTACCTTTAGGGGTCCTTCTATTCATTGAGATCTATAGTCACAGGTCTGTGAGAAATATTATTTTTTATTGAAAGGCTAACTATAGACGATCGATAGGAGGACATTTATCTCTAGCGAACATGAAGGAGTATTTTCTTCTATACAAAATCTGCAGATGTTATTCTATGTTTAAAAATCTATTGGAGGAGAATCCAAGACCTGCAGCAGTTCTTCATGTTTATTAGATCAATAGAGGCGCTCTTAATGTGGGAAGATCTAAGGGAATTTGGAGAAAAGATGTATGGAAAACCTGAAATAGGTCTTTAAGCAGTAGAAGATTTAAAGGTGGCTTATCTACGGAAAACGTAGAGAAAAGGTCTTTCACCTGCATAATTCAAAGGTCTTCTAAATATATAAGTTCTTTTGTTGGTCTTCCACCCAGAGAGCCATGTTGACTTATTATTTCGACAGAAAATATTAACGCTGTCTTATATTTATGAAAAACCGTCGGAAGACTTCCAAAAATATTCTATCCTCATCTTTAGACCCAAGGTCTCTTTGGACCAAATCCGTTTCAGGACATTTGGAGTCGATCTATGGATGTCCGTCCTTCCGCCTGTCTGTCTGGCTGGTGCGCGCTATAGCTCTCCAAGGGAGTATCCGATTTGGTCCAAAATTGGTACATCGTAATATTATTATCAAAATTATATGGAGTTCGGCGATGGGTATTATCGGTTCACTCCTTCTGGTACCTTCCACAAAAAATTGTCAAGATTTTCAAAGAAAAGAATTTGCTGCACAGAAAGAGAAAGGATAATCCAATTGTGCTCCAACTTTGCTAATCCTAATATTTGAATCAGTGGTAGTGTATTCGGATATCTTCAAATAACACACATCACAATATTTTTATTAGCCTAAGGTCTGGTGTGGAGATGAAAAATATAGGTCCACTCCTTCTAGTACCTTCACCATAAATTCACCATGAATCCACGAAGCTCACAAAACCCGAAATTAAAAAATTTAAAAAAAATTAAGTCTTATATGTGCAGACATCCTTTAGAAGAGAAGGTTTTGTACTCAGCAGAAGGATATATGAAGGAAATATCTATAGAATGTCTTATGAATATAAATGATAAGGGAGGATATATGCCCAGACGAAACGGCTGTAGCTCGAATCTTGAAATTTGGCACGAGGGTCAGTCTTGGTGCGTAGGAGTGTGATAAGGCTGAGTTTTTGAAAATTCGTACTAAAAGGATGCGAAAAGTACTTAAATGTACTAAAAAAGCGCTAAATCGTACTCAATTTGGTATTGGGTGAGAGATGTAATTCTGATGTTGGAACAGCTTTGGACAGAAAAATTGGATGTGTGTCCATTGTGCAATGATTTTACTAATATCCTCCTAGGTAAACTTCTAAACGAAAAATCTTGAAGACATGGTGGTGTGATTTTTTTCCGAAAAAGGAAAAACTTGTATAATATATGATACCTTGAAAGTCTTAAAATGTTGGTACGATGTATGAATTTTGTCAAATTTTAAATACCCTCCACAATTTGGAACGAATTTGGAAATTTTAAAAAAATAAAGTCCGTTAAAAATTCTTTTAGAATTTTAAAAATAGCGAATATAGGCGTTATATTGGGGTCTATACGACGTGGACCCACATATGCATTGTTTGTCATAAGCCGTTACCATATTCAAATTCGAAAAATTGAAATAAATGGTAAATAATGTAGCTAATATCATCAAATATATATGGAGGTACCGTTATATCGGAGCTATACGAAGACCTGGACCTGCGAAGACAATTTTCTGTCACAGGCTGTAGCATCCATTACGAACTTCAAATACGACATCTCAAGCAATTTCGGTGAGTATTGTACCTAAAATAGTCCAAATACCGAATATAGGCTGTAGTATCCATTTCGAGCTTTAAATATTAAATTCGAAACATGTCGCTAAAATCATCAAAATACCGAATTTCGGGAGGTACCGTTGTATGGGGACTATATGAAAACGTGGACCTACATGGCCCATTTACGAACTTAACCTGCCTGCTGGTAATATAAACATGCAAAATTTTAGCCTTTTATCTCAATTCGCTCGAAAATAGCGTGATTACAACAGACAAACAGACGGACATCGCTAAATCGATTTAGAAATTTACGCTGATCAAGAATATAAAAAGGACTAATACGAGCTGTTAGAACGAATCTAATATTTTATGGTGGATTTTTCGCTTACTTTCGGCTTTTGTAGAATATTTTGAACTGATATGTCCACATCCTAATGGAGTTTTTGTACTTTTTTGAGGAAAAGGAGCCAAAATGCCCCTTTAGTGACACGACTGAGGGTTAATTAGTTTAATAAAAATATTCCGTGGATTTTAACCCTCAATATTGCCTTGAAAATATTAAGAAAATTAAAAATGGGAGGAACTTTCCCACCCCATTTTGGTTACCTCCCGAGGTAAATCTTCAAAACGCCGTTATTAATGTCTCATGTTTTTAACTCTGCTATTATAATATACCTGGTTTCCTTGATATTTTTTTGGGTCACACATTTTTTTTAATTTTTTTGACCCACTGTGCACAATAAATTCATAACTTTAGGGGATGAGTTTTGCAACATTGTTGTCCATTGTGTTTTTCCTACTTCGGATAACATACATATGAATGTCTGTACCTTCCAATAAATGAATGTAGGTCTTGACTGCCACCAACCAAAATCTCATGCATGTTTACATCAGCCACGGAACGCCAGAGCAGCGTTTATGTTCACAAAAACAAAAAAAGAAAACGGTTTGGCCATTTTGACTTGGAGCAATATCCAATTAATTATGAGTGCTGCGGATGATTGTGTGGATGTGGATGTTGCTTGCTTGGCGAATCTATGCGAATCTAATCTATGAGCATTTGGTACAAGAGTTGGTCGGTCGCCTGACTGACGATCGACGACAACAACGACCCTCTTTGATGTTGCAACCAACTGAAAATTAAAAACGTCTACATGGGGTACCCTCCGCCCCCCACCAACGACACCGGTGGTGCCTACCTGCCAAGCAACCTACATGCATCCCTACCTCCACATCCACACATCCACATCCACATGTACAAACATTAGGCAGCGCAGCGAAAATCCACAGCCACGTCAAGCACTCCGGCACATCATCATCATCACATCAAAGGTTACCGATGTGCTTCTCTTTTCCTTTATGACGAATCCTCAAAGGAATTTTCCGCTTCCATTACCAGGCGATCAGCAGCCAACACCAGGCACCACCGTCATTCATTCATTCGTTCAGTTTTGTGCCAAGAGGAGGAAAATTGTGAAAATTCGTTTTCCACTAAAATAAATATTCAGCAAATATCTCGAGATACTATATGTGCGCGGCGGGCATATGGCGAACGGTTAAATGTTCGGAAACGTTCATTGAGTTGGCTGACTCGCTGGCTGGCTGATTGCAATGCTCTGCGCGATATTTGCTTTGCTAAATTCAATGACTGGTTGATATCGGAAAAAAGCAGACAAACAAACAAACATCTAGTCAGTCAGTCAGTCAGCCAGCCAGCCAGCCAGCCAGCCAAGCAACCAGCCAGGCAGACCAACGAATTTTTGCGCGGGCCAGTTAGCCACCAGCCAGCCGCCAAAAGTGAGTGGTGGAAGGCAGATTGGCGGGGCAGCAGAGCATCCATATTGGTGGCAGCAGCTAATGCGATATGATGCTGTTTTGGATGCCGTTAATATTATTAATGTTGTTGTTGTTGTTGCTGTTGTTTTCCTATTTCTATGGTTTGTTGTAAATATTGGCAATGCTGTTTGTTTGGTTAGACATTAGACAGTCACCGCCAAAAACAGCCAGACACCGTCCGATTTTGCCAGACATCATCCACACCGAGAGGGGGGGAACAACACAAAGGGAATGTTTTGTGGTATTTAGTGGCCAAAACTATGATAAATTGACATAGAGGAACTTGGCAGAGTTCCCCCTTATGGGAGGAGGGGGAGTAGGGTTTCGAAGGAGTTTACAAATGAGAATTGTTATAACAATCATGACCGCCAGTATATTAAGCAAGATCATGTAGATTTTAAAATGAAATCGAGGTTTTTTTGGAGATCTTCAATACATCAGCAACAAGTAAAAATATGCACATTAACCCATTGTGAGGCAAGAGACGCCTAAAGGAGACCTAACAAAGGTAGAAATGGAATAACAGGTTAAGACGCTCGTTGGTCTATAGAAATAAATTTTTAAGAGCCAAGGGGAAATGGCAGAAACCTTAAAATGGCAGAAGGACCTTAAAATTTAGAATAAGGGTACGAAAGGTACCAAACGGTCCAAAATCCAATCCAAGATGAAGGCGAAAATTTTGCAAATTTTGCAATGGCTGATTTTTTTTTTTTTAAATGCCTATTTGAATGATACGAAAAGTACTTTTAGGTTTAAAAGGGCACGACACAATTTTTGAGCGAACGATACGTGATGAAGTACAACAAGATAAAAAGGAGTAAGTTTGGCCGGGCCATGGTTTGAATACCCTCCATCATTTGGAACGAATTTAGAAATTTTCAAAAAATAAAATCCTTTAAAACTTCTGTTAAAATCTTAAAAATACCGAATATAGCCATTATATTGGGGTCTATGCGCCGTGGACCTACATAGGCTTTGTTTCTCAGAAGCCATTACCATATTCAAATTCGAAACTTGAAATAAACGGTGAATAATGTAGCTACCGTTATATCGGAGGTATACGAAGTCCTGGACCTGCATATACAATTTTCTGTCACAGACTTAGTATCCATTACGAACTTCAAATTCCACATCTCAAACAAATTCGGTGAGTATTGTACCTTAAATCGTCAAAATACCGAATATAGATGGGTACTGATATATGGGGCCTATACGAAGATCTGGACCTGCATACACGATTTCTGTCACAGATTGTAGTTCCCATTACGAACTCTAAACACGTAATTTGAAACAATTCCGGTGAATAATGACGATGAAATCATGAAAATACAGAATATTGGGAGGTAGCGTTGTGTAGGGGCTATATGAAGACGTGGACCTGCACAGACAAATTTCTGTAATAGGCTGTAGTATCCATTACGAACTTCAAATAACAAATTTAAAACAATTCCGGTGAATAATGTCGCTAAAATCATCAAAATACCGAATATAGGGAGGATCTTGAGGACCGGCAGGACGTGGACCTGCACAGACAATTTACTTTCTTCGGCTGTAGTATCTATTTCGAACTTCAAATATCAAATTTGAAATAATTCCGGTGAATAATGTCCTTAAAAATCATCAACATACCGATTATAGGGAGGTACCGTTATATGGGGAATATACGAAGACGTGGACCTGCACAAACAATTTTCCGTCTTAGGCTGTAGCATCTATTTGGAACTTCAAATACCACATTTGAAACAATTCCGATGAATAGTGTCGCTAAAATCATCAAAAATATCGGGAGGTACCGTCATATGGGGGCTATATGAAAACGTGAACCCACATGACCAATTAACGAACTTAACCTGCCTACTGGCAAAATAAACATGTGTGCATCATTTTAGCCTTCTATCTCAATTCGTTCGAAAGACAGACGGTCATCGCTAAATCGATATAGAATTTTACGCCGATCAAGAATATATATACTTTGTTTGGTCTGACATGAGTATTTCGAGGAGTTACAAACGGAATGACAAAGTTAATATACTCTTCATAGTATGGTGGAGGGTATAAAAAGTGCCAAATGCTACAACTTCGTTATTGATCAATAATACATAGAACTTTTTCTATGAGAGACACTCTAGGGTAAAAAAAGGTAGAATTTTTTCGAAACTTGTACTTTAAGGATATAAATAAATGTGCTAGAAGGTACAAAATGGTACGGTACATTATTGACTAAAATAAATATCATATGATGGTCCCTCGCCGAGATATAATTTTGCAATGATATCAATTTTAGCCTGTAGAAGTCAGATAAGCGGATTTTTGGGCCGGTGGGGGTCAATTTTGTGTAGAGAATTGATACATCACAAAATTTTCAGATTCGGAGTTAGATTTTCTAAAAAGGGTACGAAAAGTACCGAATGTTACAAAATTGTTATTGATCTATAATATCTAGAAGTTTTTTCATGAGGGTCACTCTTGGTGAAATAAGTTGGAATTTATTCCGAACTCGAATTTTGAGTGTGAAAAGAAACGGAAAAGTGCTAACAGGTACAAAATGGTATGGTACTATTATTGAATGAAATTTAGTAAATGTAACTGTAACTAATAGATAAGGGTACAAAAAGTGCCGGTCATTTTTATGAAGATTGTAGAGATATGGCAAAATATTCAGATTTCTAGTGAGATTTTGAAAAGGTTACGAAAAGTACCAAAAAGAACAATATTGGTTTTGATCGATAAAATATAGAACTTTTTACATGGGCGTCATACCTTGAGGGAATGGAACTTGTACTTTGAGGGTGAAACTGCTGCTACGGTAAACTGGTACGGTTTTATTAAATAAGTTTAGTAAAATCTGTAAATAATACCGTATGGGTCTCTCAACGTGAGAAAAGGTTCGATAAATTTGAAATTTTGCAGGGCATAACTTTTTCAAAATTTTTTGTAAGGCTCACTTTCGACGCCGACAGTTTAAAATTTAATATGTTTGCGATGGTCACTATTATTTTTGATAGTCGGATTTTTTTTCGAAATTATTCCATTAAGATTATGAAAAGTACGAAAAGTTACAAAATGGTACGACATTGTTATTGGTTAAAATGCTAAAAAGTTGCACCCTAGGCGCAGAGATGAAAAAGGTGGCTGTGTTGGATATTTGCACTGCAAAACTACGAAATATTCTAAAAGGTACAAAAAAACGTAGAATAATTTTAACATTTAAATTTTTATGAGGGTCACTCTAATGTGAGATTTATTCGTACAAAATTGTACGAACCAACCCTTGTTCAGGTAGAGCTAGAATTCTGAAAGGTGACTTACTGTCTCAAAAGGTACTAAAAAGCGCCAAATTCTGAAATTTCGAAAGAGAAATGATTGCTAAATTAAAAACTTGGCTTAAGGAAATTTTTACGAAAAGTAACTAAAAAGTAAGAAGCTGAAATGTTATGCGACATTTGTGAAATCGGCATGTTTGCGTTCGAAATTCCAAAAGAAGTAAAATGAAGTAATAGAGCAAGAAATCTGAAATTTAATATTGGGGTCTCTTCTGGTGTAAGGTAGCCAAAAACGACTGGGAATATGCACATTTGTATCAAAGGAACTAAACAACTTTTTTAAGATCCCTCCTCTTAGAATCATAAATAGGTACCAAAAGAACGAAATACGAAAGAGTAGATCTAGAATTGTATGATTTGGTATAAGGGTCGCTTCTGGAAAAGGTATCGAATATGGCTGGAAAAAGCTGTAATTTTGGAAAAAGCTGTGATTTTGAAAATAAGATTCGGTACTTCCCATATGCGACACTTTTGGTGTAGGTTATGACATTAAGTTGAGTTTCCACAAAATTCATACTAAGAGGTGAGCATTCCAAAATTAGAGCTAGTAATGTCAAATTTGATATACATACAGTTTTGTCTTACGAAATTTAAAATTTCTGAGGTATGCCAATTAAAATCCATACCTTTTTGGTTATTTATATTGCACCAATAGTATTAAAGGCAGAAATAAAACAAAAATTCTGAAATTTGGAATGAGAGTTAAATCAGGTGTTAAAGAATCGAAAACGCATAGTTGTATGCCAATTAGCACCAAAGGGTTACTAATATTCCTAAAAATAACATCTAGAGATTCCTTTCAATTCTCCCAGAGAAGTAGACGATATTTATTCATAGAAGAAACCTGTACACGGTCTTCAATTCCTAGAAGACCGGCAGATTGTATTCCAAACAGAAAAAAAACCTTTACGTCTTAGGAAGACGCTCTTCTATCCACAGAAGGCCAGTAAACCAATATATTGCCTTTTTTTCTAGGGAGCACGTCTAAGCGAATTTCTATTCAGAGAGGGCTTGTTGACGGTCTTCTATCTATTGAAAAACAGCAGATGGTCTTTTGTCCACAGAAGACCAGCAAACACTCTTTTGAAGGCTTGTATATGGTCTTCTTTTCTCAGAAGATCTCCTTTATATTGAAGACTTCTAAATAGTATAATAGTATAAGACTTCTAAATATAAGAAGAAGGTCTTCTCCATAGAATAATTTTAAGAGGTCTTCTTTTACCGGTCTTTTTCGGAGAGGTCTCCAGTCCATAGTAGACCGGTATATGGTCTTCTTTCCCAAGAAGACCTTTAAAACATTTTCTCTCCGCAATAAACTTCTAGAAAGCTTTCTCTTAATAGAAGATCTAAAAAAGGCATTCCCTTCATAGAACCCCCTTAGAACTTTTTTTCTCCATTGAAGAGCTCTACGAAGATTTCTCTAGATAGACGGCCTTCTCTTGATGGAATGCTTTAAAATTGCTGCTATCTTTAAAAAACTTCAGAAGATTTTTAAAAAATATATTCTCCGCCAAAAACTACTCTCTTCTTTAGGTTCTATCAATGGAAAACCCTTAAAAAAATATCTATAGGAGGGTCAACCCTTCAAAAAACCCGATTCAAGAGTTGTTTCTTTATAAAATCCTTTTAACACATGTTTCCGAGTTTTTTTTTTTTTTTTGTGTTTTTCAAAAATTTTACTTTTTTAGGGTAATCTGGGCTCACTGATGTCAAAAATTTACTCAGAAAAAATTTCCGATTTTTTCGTTTTTCCAGAAACCGGAAATTTCGAACAGTCAAGTTTACACATATGTAAAGTCACGCTTGTACATGCAAAAGATTACACATATTGGCAATAATTTCTCATCATTATTTTTTTTTTTATTTATTGTTTTTGTTATTTTTTAAAATTAATTTGAAAAGTTTCCAAAAATATAGGTTTCAGAAATGTACCCCTACCATCGAAGGAAGGGGGGATTTTTTTAATTACTGACATATGACTAAAATTGTGTTTTTATTGTTCGAAAAATCGAACAGAGGAGCGAAATGGGTTAAAAGCTCTAATGAACTCTTTCGGAGACCTGCGGAAAGTCATCCCTCCAAAACGGCCTGAATATGATCTTTACTCTACAAAAAAACTACGGGGTTCTCTAACAAAAAAAAAATGAAATAAATAAATAATAATAATAATAATAATAATAATAATAAATTAATAAAACAAATGCTGAAGCACGTTTTCTACAAAAGACCTTAACCTGTTTTTATCCATAGGAAACCAGTAGGGATTGTTTTGCTCAAAAATATCCTCAGAGAGGCTTTTAACCCTAAGAGATCTATAGGAAGCCTTATGCATAGAAGAAGGGCCTTTAGAACGATTTCTCCACAGAAAAAGGTCTTCTCTTGAAGTTCTTCTCCTAAAAGAAACTTTTAAGAATATCTTCTCGATTTTTAGAATTTATTCTATAAACAAGGTCTTCTTGTAAAGAAGATCTGGTCTTTTATGTTTAGAGGACATCTAGAATGCTTCTTTCCATTGGAATACTCAAAAATCACATCGATCGCATCATTGGCGACAATGACATTGACATTAATTTAAGTTTAATTAAACCCAGAGCCAAATGCATTGGAAGACGACTGCCATCATTCAAGCGTAGAGTAGTGTTTGTGTTCGACAAATATCTTTGGAATTCCAAAGCCCAAGATTCAGTCAAGCATGCGCGCGTACACTGCTCTAGCTCTAGTAACCCTGGTGTTGACAATGATAAATTTAGTTGTATCTATCATTTCAACTGATTATATTTAAATTGTTTCAAGTCCCAAAGATTGATGACAAGTTTCCTTAACGGTCATCGGGCACGAAGCGTGCTAATGTCAACTTGAGAAATGAAGAAGAAGAAAATTAAATCGAATTAGCATTGGATTGGGGGGAGGGGGCACACACACCGAATATGGGAATAAAACTGAATGAATTTAACTGACAAACTAAATGTCTTAGAATATGGTTGACTAACTTATATTTGTGATAATCTTTCAAAACAGTTTTGAATTTGAAATCTCTGACCAAATCTATTAATGTAAAATTTATTTTATAGCTTACCGCCTTTTATGGCACCTTGCTCACCTGAAATGAGAGACAAAAAAATCAAAAATTAATTCATCAGTTTGTTTGTATGTTTTGTTAACAGGTGGGAGTTAAATATCAATTTACATTTTCCGTTTTGGAAATATTAGCTTTTGTTTTAATTTGAGAGATTAAAATGTAGTCGTCAACTACTACCAGTTATGTGCGCATAAGCGGTGCGGATTATTAAGGTCAATATTGATGAGACAGGTTGTTTGAGATTTTAGCTCAAAATTAGATGATGGATATATACGTAGATGGATAGATAGATAAATGCACATATAAATGGATGAATAGATACAGGGTCAGATAAAAAAAAAACTGCAACAAAGTCAAAAGCCATAATTTTTACATTTTTTTTTTAAATTTTATTGAATGCTGCCCGAATGTTACTCTGCAGTATTTTGGCCCATTCCCGGCGAAGCGCTTGCTCGAGGTGATCGACACTTTGGAACTTTTTAGTGCCAACCTTGCTTTCCAAAATACTCCAGACACAATTGTCCAATCCGTTGGTATCCGGAGATTTTGGTGGCAATTGAGCGCTGAAAATGAAGCGAGGAACCTAACTTGTAACCATTCTTGGGTGGTGCGTGCTGAGTGCGATGGTGCTGAGTCCTGTTGGAACGCCCAAGGTCTGCAGGCCAAATGTCCGTCAAGATAAATTTAAATTTAATTAGCAAAGACATTTTTTCTCCGGTTCGCAAAGGGTTAATAAAGAGGGAGAGAGAGAAAGAGAGAGAGGGAGAGAAAGAGAGAGGGAGTAGTAAACTTTGAAACCCTTAACTCTACTTTTAAACCGAGAATAAAATATTTAAAAATGAAGCGGTGTCAAGGCTTGGCGCGAATTGATGGTCTCGAGTAGTACTTTCCGAATATATGGATCTTATAGTCAAAAAGAATTTCAGACTTAGGAAATTTTTGAATTTTCTGAAGAATTATCGCTCAATTTTAAGGAAATTGCAGATAAAAGATTCCACAGAACAGAAACTTAAAATGAAGCGGTGTCGAGGCTGGGCACAAATGAAAGGTCTCGAGGAGTACTTTCCGAATATATGGACCTTATAGTCAAAAAGAATTTCAGACTTAGAAAATTTTTCTCTGGCTTACTACCCCTTCTCTCTATCTCTCCCTCTCTCTTTCTCTCTCTCTCTCTCTCTCTCTCTTTATTAACCCTTTGCGAACAGGAGAAAAAACCACCTTCGTTTGTGTCTTTGCTAATTAAATTTAAATTTATCTTGACGGACATGCAGACCAAAATGTTATCGGGCTCAACGCTTTAATAAGCCCTTCAGAATATTTTCGCCATAATATTCGGCATTTGTTCTGATCCCACGTTCGATTAATCCATGCGGAAAACAACCATCTATTGTTATGGCGGCCCGCACCATCACCATGGCCGGCGCTTGAATTCTGCTGACCATCCGAAGGTGCACATTTTCAGCTGACCTCTTTAGAAAGTAAATACGATTATTTTGTTTGTCTACAAACTGCTGGACAACGAATGTTTTCTCAGAAATTTGGAGAAAACCAAATTCGGCAGTTCACCACTTTCGGTCAAGCGAACCAACTTTTTAGCTCTTTTGAATCTATTTTCATTCTGTTGCGGTGTAAGTTTTGCACTCTTTGGAATTTCAATGGTTTTACCCCGAGCACATTTTTCAATATTTGCCAAGTGGAACATTGCGATATATTGTATTTTGTATTGGGTGAAGGGATAGGGCTGGAATCCTCAAATTTGATATAGATGTCAGAGTTGGTGTCTTTGGTTAAGATATTGGGGGAAGTTTTGGAAATGTGTTATATTATTGTACGAAATGTACTAAATAGTACTAAATTTTATATTTACAAAATATGTATTAAATCCTAAAATTTTACATATTCTACAAATACAATACCCTCTCTTGGCCACTCAATATCAATTTACCGATACAATTTTCTAAAATTCTGTTCAACAGGACCCCACTAATGTCATTATTAATCATGGCCAAGCAAAAAGTAAATCTACTGCAAAACAAACAAAAAGGTGTTCACAATTTGAAATTCTTAATTCCAAAGGCCAAACCAAAACTAAAACTTCAAACTCCAAGAGCAGAAAATCATAAAACAGTTAGACAACAATACTTAAAACCAACTACCACAAGAAGAGGGCCAATGAAGGGGAGGGACCGCACAACTGCAAATTGTATGGTGGCAACTAAGTTAGGTTAGTTTTAATAGAATTACAACAGCAGCAGTAACGAAAAAAATCCGAACTAAAACAGGTTGCATGTTGGAATGTGCTACAAAGCGGACATTTAACTTTGGGAAAAATCTTAGCTGCTGCCGCTTCACAACTGTTACCAAACAGTTATTGTCTTCTGGCAGCCCATGGCCTAGCAGATGGAGAATCAAGTTAAATGGATGGAGGACGGATTCTATTCGTACTGGATGCACGATTTATCTTTTTCCCTCCCTAGTCTTGCTTTCAAAAAAAAAAAAACGACATAAAAAGCCAAGCCCAAAAACAGTTAACTGAAATTTATGCCAAACGAGAGAATGGTTTGTTGTTGTTGCCGCTGCAGTTATGTTACAAAAATAAAGTACAGCAGTAGTCGAAATAGAGTGGCATAAGAAGACTGGTGTAATACATTAATGCCAGGCAGATACCATAATAAAACGACAACGATGGCATTGCAAGGTCGCTCTAATGTGGGCAATCAAGTATGTCGTATGGAGAGAATTGTGAACAGTGGGTCAAGATGTGGCTTTAAACGGATATAATAATGCAAGAGACCTTGCTCTGTTAGTTCTAGAAACAAATTGTCAAAAGTGAAAAAAATACTAAAATTTGCTGTAAGGCAGTCCTTAAAGGAATATTTGTTAACCATTGTCCTTGAAATCCACGTTTATGGCTGATAGTCCTTGAAAAAATATTTTTTAAAAAATCCACGTTTATTGCTCTGATAGTCCTTGAAAAAATATTTTTTAAAAAATCCACGTTTATTGCTCTGATAGTCCTTGAAAAAATATTTTTTTAAAAAATCCACGTTTATCGCTCTGATAGTCCTTGAAAAAATATTTTTTTAAAAAATCCACGTTTATTGCTCTGATAGTCCTTAAAAAAATATTTTTTTAAAGAAATCCACGTTTCTTGCTCTGACAGTCCTTTAAAAAATATTTTTTTAATAAATCCACGTTTATGGCTCTGATAGTCCTTGAAAAAATATTTTTTTAAAAAAATCCACGTTTATTGCTCTGATAGTCCTTGAAAAAATAATTTTTAAAATCCACGTTTATGGCTCTGATAGTCCTTGAAAAAATATTTTTTTAAAAAATCCACGTTTATTGCTCTGATAGTCCTTGAAAAAAATATATTTTTTTAAATAAATAAACTATTTTTTTAAAGAAATCCACGTTTCTTGCTCTGAAAGTCCTTGAAAAACATTTTTTTAAAGAAATTCACGTTTATTCCTCTGAAAGTCCTTGAAAAACATTTTTTTTAAATTCATGTTTATTGCTCTGATAGTCCTTGAAAAAATATTTTTTTAATAAATCCACGTTTATGGCTCTGATAGTCCTTGAAAAATATTTTTTAATAAATCCACGTTTATTGCTCTGATAGTCCTTGAAAAAATATTTTTTTAATAAATCCACGTTTATGGCTCTGACAGCCCTAGAAGAAGCCATCGTTCTTGGGTGTATTGAGATCTACCATCTATGGAGGGCATGAAATATTGCAAAACTTGATTCTAATCTTAAGCACTGACTTACCAGTCATCGGTTCAAGTTTCATAAATATGTTTGGGTGAGGCGTTCGAAAATGCTATCCCTGACAATTTTAAAAATTCCTTCATCTCCTCTCACATGCCATTAACTGCCCTCCCCCTCAGAATCTTCATCCAACGTTAGCGAGAATATGCATTAATTTTCTTCCATGGCTGACACAAGTCATTTCAATCGATTTACTCGATGAAGATTTGGAACTTTTTGCATTGACCCGGAATGTGGAACAGGAAACCGACGATGTGGTCTCCAAGCCAAAAAGCAAATTGGATACTCCTTTCGTTCTCACAGACGGATTTGGCCCAAGGAGACCGTTATTTCGATGAGGCCCATTTTGGCCGCATCAAATCATAAATGCCGACTGTAGCCACATAGCTGGGGGTATAAAAATATTTTTTTTTCGGATTTTTTGGAAACACATTTTTTATTTTTTTTTAAAAAATCGTTATATAGTGGATTTAATATAAAAATCAAAGTGATTTTTTTAAAAATATTTTTTGTATTAACGTGGGTTTTTTGGAAAATTATTTTTTAATTTTTTTTTTAAGTTTTTTAAAGATTTTTTTCAAGGACTATCAGAGAAACTGGTGAGAATTTTATTGATTCCAATTGAGCCACAGTGCATATTCATAAAATGTGAATTTAATAATAATTTTCCCCCCGCAGCAGAAAAGGTAAAACTCTTATCGAAACGTGTTTCAGCCATTAACTTTTGAAACTTCGTTCTCAATTCATATTTAAACGTCCAGGATGTGTTGTGGTTTGTTTGAAATATCCTTTTTCTGTTGCATTTGTTTGGAGTATCCTTTAGTGTTGTGGTTTTATGGAAAGTCACAAAACACAGGACACAGACACACGAACAAAAAACATGTATAATGAACTGAAATTATTGACTGCCTGACGCACAGGATATTCCTACGGTGGCCAACAACATACAATTATTGTAGCCGAAGGGAAGGAAGTGAAAGAGTTCTGCAGCACGAAGTGTGTGTGAGTGTTTGCTTTTGGAATGTTGTAAATGCAATTTACCAAAAAAAAGGCTATGGAAAAAAAGCAGCTGCTTGGCATGGTTCACTCACAAAAGAGAAACTGAAACCAGGAACCCCTCATGCAAGGACTACTTAAGGGTACACAAAATGTATGCATGTCTCTACCCTCATGGCGGTTGGTGGTGTTTACATGGATGCCAACCAAATATGGGACGCCAACAAGTAGCAATATCATTTTTTCAAGGATATTTTGTGGTCCCCTTGTAATATCCTCATGAACAAATATGAACTCTTTTAACATCACTCCACCGAAGTGAGGTTTCATGATAAGGAAAGAGAAAATGAAAGCAAGAATAAGAGTATTTGTTTTGGTTTTATGTAAAGAATTTCAAGATGTTCTTTTGTCGTTGGGCTTTAGATTTCCGGAAAGAGACCCCCTCTTGTCGGAAAGTGTGTTTTTTTTTTTTTTTTTTGTCGAATGCCCTTTTAATTTATGTTGACATTCAAAAGGGGTCAGACGTGATGCCAATGTTATTCGAAGGCTTAGTCCTTTGGCTCTTTCGACAGGGGGTCGATGGTGTTTGCCATCGAAAACAAAAACACTTCCTTGACTGTTTTTGAAATGAAAGGGAATGAAGTATTAAATTTCGATTATCGTTGAAATTGAAATGATATTGCCATTAATAGGCCCTAATACATTGGCAAATGGCATTTATCAGCGGGGATCCAGTTTCAATTTTCAAAATGGACAACTCAATTAAAACAAAGATATGGCAAATAAATGTCACGAATTCTTCAATTAGAATTGGAATAAAGGCACCTCTTAAGAAAATAAAATGTCAATTAAAGAACTAATAAATACGTCACTAAGTTCGGTTGTTCGATCTTTTATATTCACCACTTAAAAGCGTATGAGAGCAAATCAATTGCCAGAAAACTTGGAAATTGTAACAATTAGTAAACTTGCATCGACTTCGATTTTTAGTTTTAGCAAAAATTAGTAGGTACCGTCTATAGCAAACACAGGATCTATATATAGACGTTTTTTCCCCGGTGGAGAATCTCTACCTAATTATGACCCGAAATTCCGAATGATTCTTCTCAGCCATATGGCTACATAGGGTATATATCATTTGATACGATCAAAATGTGCCTCATCAAAATGACTGGTTTAAATCTCAGTTATCTTTCAGCCAAATCCGTTGTGGGACATTTGGAGTCGATATAGGGGTTTCTGTCTAGATTGCTGGAGCGCACGATAACTCTCGAAGGTAGTATCCGATTTAGTCCAAACTTAATACATCATAATATTATTATCAAACTTGGATAGAGTTCGGAAATGGACAATATCGGTTCAATCCTTCTGGTCCTCTCCCACAAAAGGTCACAATTTTTACAGAAAATAATTTATCTCATAGAACAAGAAAGGATCATCGAATTTTGTGCGAACTTGATAAATTCTTATATTTTTATCAGTGGTAGGTCTTCTGCGAAAATGGGGAATATTGGCCCACTCCATCCAGTATCTCCCCCACAAAAGGGTCATCAATTTGAATAAAAAAGTATTTATACCCTCAGACAATGCATGTTTGTTAACGTATACAAGGTGAGATGAAAAATACTGCAATCAACTTCAGACTGCTCGTAATTTAAAGCCACTCGGCCGACAACTGTTAAAATTATTCCAGTGACATCTCTTCATATTGTTTACAAGCGTACAAAAGCATTTTGGTGAGAATTTTCCAGAAAAAAAGTTATTCGTGATGGAACTCAAGCGTGATAGAGTGATTTCTTTATATTTGCCTGGAAAACCACAAGTGGCTATCGTTAGACCACTCCAGAATTTAAATGTGAATAAATCTTTTGTGTCTTGTACCATCGCTCATTACCGTGATACTGGTAGCGTCGTAGCCCGACGTCAAGGAAGTGGACGAAGGAAAATAGCGACATCAGCAGAAATGGTTCGAAAAGTAAAGAAGCGTCTTGATCGAAACCCGCGACGCAGTGGCCGAAAAATGGCTCGTGAGCTGAATTGTATGACAATATTTCATTCGGCAAGTATTGAAAAATGAGCTCGGGGCAAAGCCATTGAAATTGCAAAAAGTGCAAGAACTTACAACGCAACAAAAAGAAAATATGTAGACTTAAAAGAGCTAAAGAGTTGCTTGGCTTGGCCGAAAGTGGTGAACTGGCGAATTTGGTTTTCTCCGATAAAATGATCGTGTTTAATTGCCAAAGAGGTCAGCTGAAAATGTGCACCTTCGGATGGCCACCAGAACTCAAGCGCCGACCATGGTGATGGTTTGTCGGCCGCCATAACCGCCGATGGTCGTTCTCCGCTCGTATTAATAGACCATGTCATCAGAATAAATGCCGAATATTATCGCGAAAATATTCTGGAGGATGAATTAAAGCCTCGGGCACGCAAACATTTTGGCCACAGACCTTGGACATTCCAACAGGACTCAGCACCATCGCACTCAGCACGCTCTACCCATGGTTTCCAGCGCACAATGGTCACCAAAATCTCCGGATACCAATCTGGAGTATTTTGGAAAGCAAGGCTGCCACTAAAAAATACCAAAACGTCGCCGGGAATGGGCCAAAATGCCGCAGAGCAACATTCGGGCAGCGTGTGACGATTTCATTGGCCGTTCAAATCCATTATTCGTGCCAATGGTGACCAATTCGAACAACTTATTCTAAAATTTGATGCTATTTCCGACATTTTTTGCTTTAATTCAATAAAATTTAAAAAAAAAATGTAAAAATTATGCCGTTTGACTTTGTTGCAGTTTTTTTATCTCACCCTGTCTGTCGGTAACATCCGGGGTCAACATTGAAAAATTCATAACGCAAATCAACATTTATTTTGATAGAAGGACATTGATGGGGGACATCATTTGTCGGCGAACCCGACGGATATTTTCAAACATGTTCTTATATTTTTTCAAAGAAATTTTCGTCCATTAAAATTCAAATCCATTCAAATTTCAAACAATTAGATCTAAACCTTCAATAAATCAAACATCAGAAGGTAAAACCATGGCACGACTTATTCGAGAGAAAAAAATATATATTTAACTATTAACAAAAATACATCATATCCGAACGTGTGGCAAAATAGGGACATCACTTTATCTTGGACTTATATTGCAAATTAATGCTAAAAAAGATTCTTCCGAGAACCTGAAGTGTTATTCAATTGGAGATTATGACGAACACTCAAAACGCAGAAAATAGGGAGGTACAGTAGACCCGAACCATTTTAAAAACCAATATCATTGATATCAATGTAAAATATTTAATTTTTATCCCAAATACTTCATGATTTTTATTGACAGATTGACTATCAGTAGAGACCTCAAATAATTTTTTCTTTTTAATAAAAGGTCTCAATAGATATCCTATCTAAAGATCTTTGGTCTATAGGAAAATTTCAACATTCAAAAAACATTTTATCTATGGACGACCTAAAAAGATATTCTTTTTCCGCCATACTCTCCTATTTTTTAAAAAAATATTGTTAAGCTTTTTATTTTTTATTTGTACAAAAAGCTTTCAAAATGTGTTCTAATTAGATATGATTTCAAAAGACTTTAGGAAAAATATATTCTACCTATACAATTCATTAAACGTTGTTTATATCTGTAAAAAACTATTGCAGTTCTTCCATAGGCTAAGCAGGTGTTGAAGTCGAACTAGCATGGGCCGACATAGCATGGGGCAAATAGCCTTTTATTGCAGATTTGCCAAATGTGTCCCTGCTCAACACCCCCCTCATTTACTTAATGACTTTTACAATATGTGCATTGGTAACAATACCACTAATATTTTAAATACTCCCTTACTCGGAATTCTTGGTGAAAAGAGTAATGTTTACACAACCCCATAACAAACACATAAATTTCACGCCTTGATCCAGCCCACATGTTTGGCAGCTGCTCAACTGCATACACATGCGCACATGTATTCGTTGGTGTCCTGAAGAAAGGCTTTAATCATTACACAGACCGGAGGTCTCTCTTTCTCTCGAAAAAATGCCTCCTAGTTAATTTTGGATTCTGCTTAACAAATTTGTAAAAATTGAAATAAAAAACCGGACACCACAGCTCGGTATTGAAAATGCACCCTCATTTGGGAGCGAGAAGAAAGGGATATATCATTAAAATATCAAATTGTGAACCCACACTTACATTTGATGTGGCAGGGATCGTGCTAAGGGAGGGGGGTTATGAATGCATGCTCTTGAAAATATTAGACGAAAACTTAACAGATGTTAGGGAGTTTTGAAAACAAAAAACTGTAATTATGCATCGCATATTTTGTAATGTGTAAAACGGGGGAGGTGTGAAAACTCAGGACGCAATACTTAAAAAGTCCACATTAAATTCCCAAATAGTCCTTAAAATATCCTTGGAAATATATTCCCTGAACAATCTTCTTAAAACAAATATTCCTTCCAAAATCAAAGTTTATTAGTTTGAGAGTCCTCGAAAAAAAAAATTGTAAAATATCCAAGTTTGTGGCTCTGTTGGTCCTTGAAAAAAATCTGTAAAAAAAATCCACGTTTGTGGCTTTGTTGGTGCTTAAAAAAATATTCTTTAAAAAATCCACGTTCGTGGCTCTGTTGGTCCTTGAAAAAATATTCTTTAAAAAATCCACGTTTGTGGCTTTGTTGGTGCTTAAAAAAATATTCTTTAAAAAATCCACGTTCGTGGCTCTGTTGGTCCTTGAAAAAATATTCTTTAAAAAATCCACGTTTGTGGCTTTGTTGATGCTTAAAAAAATATTCTTTAAAAAATCCACGTTCGTGGTTCTGTTGGTCCTTGAAAAAATATTCTTTAAAAAATCCACGTTTGTGGCTTTGTTGATGCTTAAAAAAATATTCTTTAAAAAATCCACGTTAATTGCTCTGTTGGTCCTTGAAAAAATATTCTTTAAAAAATTCACGTTAATTGCTCTGGTGGTCCTTGAAAAAATATTCTTTAAAAAATCCACGTTAATTGCTCTGTTGGTCCTTGAAAAAATATTCTTTAAAAAATCCACGTTTGTGGCTTTGTTGGTGCTTAAAAAAATATTCTTTAAAAAATCCACGTTCGTGGCTCTGTTGGTCCTTGAAAAAATATTCTTTAAAAAATCCACGTTTGTGGCTTTGTTGGTGCTTAAAAAAATATTCTTTAAAAAATCCACGTTCGTGGCTCTGTTGGTCCTTGAAAAAATATTCTTTAAAAAATCCACGTTTGTGGCTTTGTTGGTGCTTAAAAAAATATTCTTTAAAAAATCCACGTTCGTGGCTCTGTTGGTCCTTGAAAAAATATTCTTTAAAAAATCCACGTTTGTGGCTTTGTTGGTGCTTAAAAAAATATTCTTTAAAAAATCCACGTTCGTGGCTCTGTTGGTCCTTGAAAAAATATTCTTTAAAAAATCCACGTTTGTGGCTTTGTTGGTGCTTAAAAAAATATTCTTTAAAAAATCCACGTTCGTGGCTCTGTTGGTCCTTGAAAAAATATTCTTTAAAAAATCCACGTTTGTGGCTTTGTTGATGCTTAAAAAAATATTCTTTAAAAAATCCACGTTAATTGCTCTGTTGGTCCTTGAAAAAATATTCTTTAAAAAATCCACGTTAATTGCTCTGGTGGTCCTTGAAAAAATATTCTTTAAAAAATCCACGTTTGCGGCTCTGTTGGTCCTTGAAAAAATATTCTATAAAATATCAACGTTTGCGGCTCCATTTGTACTTGAAAAAATATTCTTTAAAAAATCCACGTTTATTGCTCTGTTGGTCCTTGAAAAATCTTCTTTAAAAAATCCACGTTTGTGGCTCTGTTGGTCCTTGAAAAAATATTCTTTAAAAAATCCATGTTTATTGCTCTGTTGGTCCTTGAAAAAATATTCTTTAAAAAATCCAAGTTTATTGCTCTGTTGGTCCTTGAAAAAATATTCTTTAAAAAATCCTAGTTTGTGGCTGTGTTGGTCCTTGAAAAAATATTCTTTAAAAAATCCACGTTTGTGGCTCTGTTGGTCCTTGAAAAAATATTCTTTAAAAAATCCACGTTTGTGGCTCTGTTGGTCCTTGAAAAAATATTCTTTAAAAAATCCACGTTTGTGGCTCTGTTGGTCCTTGAAAAAATATTCTTTAAAAAATCCTAGTTTGTGGCTCTGTTCGTCCTTGAAAAAATATTCTTTAAAATATCAAGGTTTGTGGCTCCATTTGTACTTGAAAAAATATTCTTGAAAAATCTTCTTTAAAAAATCCACGTTTATGGCTCTGTTGGTCCTTGAAAAAATATTCTTTAAAAAATCCAAGTTTATTGCTCTGTTGGTCCTTGAAAAAATATTCTTGAAAAATCTTATTTAAAAAATCCACGTTTGTGGCTCTGTTGGTCCTTGAAAAAATATTCTTTAAAAAATCCACGTTTGTGGCTCTGTTGGTCCTTGAAAAAATATTCTTTAAAAAATCCTAGTTTGTGGCTGTGTTGGTCCTTGAAAAAATATTCTTTAAAAAATCCACGTTTGTGGCTCTGTTGGTCCTTGAAAAAATATTCTTTAAAAAATCCACGTTTGTGGCTCTGTTGGTCCTTGAAAAAATATTCTTTAAAAAATCCACGTTTGTGGCTCTGTTGGTCCTTGAAAAAATATTCTTTAAAAAATCCTAGTTTGTGGCTCTGTTCGTCCTTGAAAAAATATTCTTTAAAATATCAAGGTTTGTGGCTCCATTTGTACTTGAAAAAATATTCTTGAAAAATCTTCTTTAAAAAATCCACGTTTATGGCTCTGTTGGTCCTTGAAAAAATATTCTTTAAAAAATCCAAGTTTATTGCTCTGTTGGTCCTTGAAAAAATATTCTTGAAAAATCTTATTTAAAAAATCCACGTTTGTGGCTCTGTTGGTCCTTGAAAAAATATTCTTTAAAAAATCCACGTTTGTGGCTCTGTTGGTCCTTGAAAAAATATTCTTTAAAAAATCCAAGTTTATTGCTCTGTTGGTCCTTGAAAAAATATTCTTTAAAAAATCCATGTTTGTGGCTCTGTTGGTCCTTGAAAAAATATTCTTTAAAAACTCCAAGTTTATTGCTCTGTTGGTCCTTGAAAAAATATTATTTAAAAAAATCCAAGTTTATGGCTCTGTTGGTCCTTGAAAAAATATTGTTCAAAAAATCCACATTTATTGCTCTGTTGGTTCTTGAAAAAAATCTTTTTAAAAAATCCACGTTTGTGGCTCGGTTGGTCCTTGAAAAATCTTCTTTAAAAAATCCACGTTTGTGGCTCGGTTGGTCCTTGAAAAATCTTCTTTAAAAAATCCACGTTTGTGGCTCTGTTGGTCCTTGAAAAATCTTCTTTAAAAAATCCACGTTTGTGGCTCTGTTGGTCCTTAAAAACAATTCTTTAAAAAATCCACGTTTGTGGCTCAGTTGGTCCTTGAAAAAATATGCTTTAAAAAATCAACGTTTGTGGCTCTGTTGATCCTTGAAAAAATATTCTTTAAAAAATCCACGTTTGTGACTCTGTTGGTCCTTGAAAAAATATTCTTTGCAAAATCCACGTTTCTTCATCTGTTGGTCCTTAAAAAAATATTAAATTTATATTAAAAAATCTCTTGGTCCTTGAAAAATCCGAACTAAAAATCAATTTCCAACCCTCGTTAGGTATCCATTTCACTGACCTTTTTATAATAAATGAAAGTATTTGAACTTGATGAAAATCACGTTCACGACGAAAACAAATATGACAGCAAATGTGCTGCTCAACCCAAATACGGAGGAGATGAAAAAGGAGTGGCGACCCTAAGTGGTTCGTTGTGATGCAACGGCACAGTGTGTGCCGTCTGGAAGCTGGAGGAAGGATGCAAAGGAGTTAAATTACATTTACTACAAATATGTCATAAAGTGTCACATTACAGATGGACGACCACCGGAGTTTAAAATAAATTCTGTCAGAAACAGTAATTTGCTGAAGGAACACACCCTATGTCAGAGTAGTAAACAAGACACAATGGAAACCATATATCTGTCATTGGAATCTTGATATCCTTTCAATATCTTGATATTCTTTCGTTTTCTCTCCAGAATCCTTTTCTAAGTCTCGTGGAGGGAATCTATAATTCAAATATATATTTGGAATTTATCAAAGACCCACTTGTCCGAAAGGCTGATGTCTTACATTCCATAAATAATCGAAATACTCCTCTGTGTTCAATTAAAAAATGACAACGAAATTCTTGCTCTAAAACTTCCTCAAAATTTTTGATTGTCAAAAAAAATCCTCCCCAATTAGAAAGAAGGGCAATTGCGACATGTGTGCCAAGTTTGCACAAGCATTTCATGTTCAGCAAAGTAGCAGCCACCACAATTCGGCGATAATGACAAATGTTCACATATCTTCCGTCCATTATCGTCGGACAAGATAATCCTACGTCGCGACGTCTGTTGTAATTGCGGTAAGTTTTTGTTGTGTTTAACAATTGATTAGCCACCAAAGAGGCTGAATGGATGGGTGGATGCGTGTGTGTGGATGGAAGTATGGATAAAGGACAGCGAAATAAGCGTGGGATAATGCAGTTGGTCACAATTATTATCCTTGCCGCCTACCGAAAATGAGCAAACAAACAAAAATTATCATTAATTTTTATGTCATCCCCTTTTTCAGTGGAAAATAGCGGAAAGGCACGAAAGCGATGATTTGCAGATAATATTGAAACATATGCAGCAGATCGAAGCACTCAATGCATTTATTTGGAAATGCATATCACAGCTGTTAAGAATTCTGTAGCAAATGGAGGATTTAATGAGAATATTCTTTTTCCAGGACAAACTTTTAAAAAAATCAAGGAAAATTTTGTCAACAACTAAGGAATGGTAAACAATATTGTTGTAAGGAGCCAACGTGAATTTTGAAAACATATTTTAGATTCAATATGATTTTTTTCAGAATATTTTTAAAGAATTTTTTCAAGGACATAGCTTGAAATTTAAGGATTCAATATCGTTTTTTTAAAAATATTTTTCATGGACCTACTAAGGATATTTAAAGAATATTTTTTGAAGGACTCAAAGTGGACTTTTTTTAAATTTTTCTTCAGGGCATTAAATTTAATTTTAAAAATATGTTTTCTACGAATAAATGTGGACTTTTTACAAATATTTTTTGAGGATTCAATCAGGATTTTCTTTTAAGGACTCAATGTGGATTTTTTAAGAACCCTTAGGTATATTTTTTTAGAATATTATTTCAATGATTCATATTAGTTTTTTAAGGGCTTAATGGGGAGATCTTAAGAACATTTTTTAAGGATTAAGGATTTTGTTCACACCTGTTAGGAATTTTGTACCGAATCGAGAATATAGTGAGCATTTTTTTTGTTTCCAGGACTTGGTTTTTAAAAATTCAAAGAGAATTTTGTCGGAGCTCAAGGAGAAATTTATAAACAACACCTTTATGGAGCCAATGTGATTTTTTTTAACTTATTTTTTGACGGACATAATGGTGATATTTTAAGAATATTTTTTAAGATTGTTTTTAAGGACAAGACGTGGATTTTTTAATAAATATTTTCAAGGACTCAATGAGGGCATTCCAAGGTAGATTTTTTGAGAATTTTTTCAAGACATAAAATGACATTTTAAAAATATGTTTTCAAGGACTTTAAAGGAATTTCCTTTTAATATGGAGTTTTTAAGAATATTTTGCGGAACACTCAGGTAGGTAGATTATTTCCAGGAAATTATTTCAAGGATCCAATACAGATGTAATATTTTTCAAGGTCTTATAAAGGATATTTTAAGATATTGAAAATATGTTTTCAATGGTTTTACAGAATATTTTTCACGGATTCCATATCGATTTTTTAAAGTACTTGTCAAGAACTCAATGCGAATATTTTAAGAATGTTTCTTCAAGGATCTAATAAAAAGTGAGTTTTTCAGACAAATTATTCAAGGGCTCGGCGTGGATATTCAAGATTATGTCTTCAAGGACTTAAGATGGGTTCTTTCAAAAAAAAAAAAAAAAAAAATAATAATAATAATAATAATAATAATAATAATAATAATAATAATAATAATAATAATAATAATAATAATAATAATAATAATAATAATAATAATAATGATAATAATAATAATAATAATAATAATAATAATAATAATTTTTGATTAGTTTGGATTATAAAACATGTTTTTTTAGGACTCAACGAGGATTTGTAGAGAATATTTTTCAAGGACTTCATTTATATTTTAAAGGACACAACATTGTTTCTTTTTTACAATATTTTATTAAGAAATCAACGTAGTATTCTTAAAAATATTTTTTCAAGGTCTTAACAAGGATTTTTTACAAATATTTTGTCAAGGACTCAGTAGGAGCATTTATGAATATTTTTCAAGGACTTGCGAGAAAATATGTGGCTTTTTATGAAATTTCTTTTATAAACTCACTGAGTTATAGGCGTTGACTATAAAAATATTTTCTTTCAAGAATTGTTCGAGTTATAAGCGTGGACTCATTCAGAATATCTTTCTCGCTTATAGTTCTGTTAGTCCTTAAAAACAGTTTTTTTAAAAAATCCGCGATTGTGGCCTTGTTAGTCCTTAACAAATCTTCAATAAAAAATGCGGATTAAAAAAAATCTTTTTTTCTAGGACTCTACGTAAATTTTAAAGGACTCAACATTGTTTCTTTTCTTTACAATAGTTCTTCAAGATATCGACGTAGGCTTTTAAAAAATATTTTTTCAAGGATTTAACGAGAATTCTTTAGAAATATTTTTTAAGGACCCAGTGTATATATATTCTTTCAAGGATCTTTGAGTTATATGCGCAGAATTAAAACATTAAAACAATTAAAACATTTTTCATGGACTATTTCAAAGCTTGGATTTAAAAATGTTTTTAAGAATATTTATCAAGGATTTTTCTGATCAATTTTCAAGAACATTCTGAGCCATAATAGTGGAGTTTTTAAAGAATATTTTTTCTGGGATTCTCTGAGCCACAAGTGTGGATTTTTTTCAAGGACTATATAAGCAACAAACTTGGCTTTTTCAATGACTAATAGGGCAATCGACGTTAATTTTTTTGAGAATAGTTTTCAGAAAGTTTCAAAGCGTTTAATGTGGATTTTTAAGAACATTTAAACGGACTGTTTAGCTATATATGGGTATTTTAAGAACATTTTGAAGGACTCTCAGAGATTTTTAAGGAATACTTTTTACAGGTACCTATAAAAAATTAAGATTATTTTAAAGGACTCTCTGAGTAAAAGATGCGAATTTTAAAGATTATTTTTTCAAGGACTCTCTGAGTTGTAAGGACTCTCTGAGTTGTAAGCTTGTTTTAATAGTGATTTTTTTGAAGATCTTTCAAGGACTACAACAGCAGTAAACTTGGATTGTGAAGATAATTTTTTGAAGGTCTCTCTGAGTTATTGACGTGAATTTTTACCATAATTTTCTCAAGGAATCTCCGAGACATAGACGCGGATTTTGAAAGAAGAAAATTGTAGGACTCTCTGAGCTATTTTAAGATTTATTGCAAGAAATCTCTGAGTATTAAGTGTGGATTTTTAAAGGACAACTTTTCAAGGATTCGCTTTCTTAAAAGTTTGGATTTTAAAGATTATTTTTCAAGGACTCTCGGGGTTAAAATAATGAATTTTTAAGGAATACTCTCTAAGCTATTAGTGTGAATTTGAAAAATATTTTTTAAAGGACTCTCTGAGCTCTGAATATTTTTAAGATTTTTCAAGGAATAAAACAGATCTAAACGTGGATTTTGAAGGTAATTTTCTTTTGAATAATTTTTGCTGGTATAGTCCTTGTGAAAAAATAGGATTTCCTAAGAGATATATTTATAAAAAATGCTTGGAGAATGCTCATAAATATCTATGGTTTGTTCTTAGTTGCTAATTTATGGTTTAAAAAGATTCAAAAAATCTATATCTATGTTTTAGCTCAAAATGTCCTTGATTAGTATACCACAAAATGTATTCCGTTAAAATATACCCATTTAGGAGCGAGTTCCTGAAATCAAACAATGCCCTCCCTTAGTAAAAATAAACAAATAAAATTGCTTAGAAACAGAGGATCATAAAAAAATTAATTATAAACAGGAGAGAGCTAAGGCAACCCACGAAAAAAAACAAGGATCGTCCGAAAAAGAACACGTGTGGCACGCATGCGCTCCAGAGCAACCAAAAAAAAGCAAACCAATAAAATCACAAAACAAAGGGGAACAATTATGAGGTTATAAGCTCAGCTACAACGACCCTTAGCACTTTGCAGCAGAGCAGAAATGTTGAACTCATAAAAAATATTTTAGTTTTAACTTCCGACGAAAAAAACACAACAAAGCAAGGAGTAAAACAAATACCACAAAATGTTGCACGGAAGCCAAATGAAGGGCACTTGAAACAAACAGTGAATTACAATTCTGTAAAGTATTTACATCCCCGTCGTTGTTGGCCCATTGTTGGTTCAAGTTCAATTACAGGAAATCAAATTCGTAACGAAAACACTTCTCCTCAAAATATAAAAAACATACAAAAGCAATTTACAACATAAAATCGTTTTACAAAAAAAATCTATGAATGAATTACAAAAAGTTTGAATGAATGATTGAGCAAATAACGAATTGTAGATTCGTTTTTATTTTTTGGCTGCCGTATGAGGGTGTGTTTCGCCTAACGCCAACCCGCACGCTTTTAAGTTTTTTTTTTTTTTTTTTTTTTTTTTGATTCGAAGGCGCATGCTTGGCAGATTTTAAAAAATTCGAAGCCAGCTGCCACCAGTTAATCGCCCCGTCATTTGAATAACGACGCACTTGTTAAGTGTGAAGAAGCTGATTTTGAAAAATAATGTTTTCAATACTTTGTTGTGGAAAGAGGCTGATTTGCTTTCAATTCATGAATTATTTAAAAGCAAAATCGCTTAAGGGGGGAAGTATTCAAACAGAGATATCTGAAAATTTTGAAATTTTCATAGTTTTTAATATTTTGTTTCAAGTATTATAAGAGAAATAAAGGCGGATTAAAAAAAATAAGGAATACCAGGACCTTAAATTTGGATCTAATCTATGTCACTAAGATTCAACGCCCAGTCGAAACGGCTGAATCTAGAATCTTCAAACTTTGCACGAGGGTCAGGCTTGGTGCGTAGGCGTGTGATACGGGAAATTGGAAATTTGTACCAAAAGGGTACGAAAAGTACTAAAATGTACCAGAAATTTAATGCTTTGTATTGAACAAACAGAATGAGCTAGAATTCTGAAATTTGAAATGAGAGCCACATATTCATAGAGTGCAGAATAGATGTACCAAAGGGATTTTAGAAAATCGAACTATGAGGTAATGAGAAGTTCTTAAATGGTACGAAACTTCTAAAATGGTACCATTTGGCATTATGTGAAAGGATAGAGCTAAAACCAGAAATTTGGTATGAGAATTAAGGTTGAAAAGTAAGTTTGATTTGATATGAGGGTGGTTTTGGAAATGTGTACTAACTGTACTAAATAGTACGAACTGTACTAAATAGTACTCAATTTTGGAACAGGGTGGTTCAGTGTGAACGGATAAAAAAAATTTGTATTGTATTGCAAATGTATACAGCAAGTGCACTAAAAGTACTCAATAGTACTATATTTAGTACAATTTGGTATGGAGAGAACAGATAGTGCTTAAAATTTGAAATTTCTTATTAGGGTCTTTTTTCATGTATAGCCGGGACATATGAAGTTGATTTTGGATATGTGTACCGAATTGTACGAAAAGTACTAAATGCTACCAAATTTGGTATTATGTGAAAGGTTGAAATCCTCAAATTCGATATTAAGATCTTTGTTGGTGGTAGGTTTGCGAAAAAGAGGTGGGGTTTGGAAATGATTACCACTAGTGTACGAAAAGTACTAAATAGTTCTATATTTGGTATAATTTGGTATTGGGAGAACAGATAGTGCTTGAAATATAAAATTTAGTATAAGGGTCGCTGTTCATGTGTAGCCTGGGCATATGGAGGTGGTTTCGGAAATGTGTACTATAATTGTACAAAAAGTAGTGAATGGTACTAAATTTGATATTGAGTGAATGTATAGAGTTGGAAATCTCAAATTTGATATTGAGATTTCTGTTTGTGTTAGGTATGCGATAAATAGGTGGATTTGGAAATGCGTACTACGAGTGCATGAAAAGTACTAAATAGAACTATATTTAGTATAATTTAGTATTGGGAGAACAGAAAGTGCTTGAAATATAAAATTTAGTTTTAGGGTCGCTGTGCATGTGTAGCCTGGGCATATGGAGGTGGTTAAGGAAATGTGTACTATAATTGTACAAAAAGTACTGAATGTTACTACATTTTGTATAGGGTAAAGGAAAAGCGATGCAATTCTGAAATTTCATATTTAGATTACTGATGGAATCTGTGTTTGGAGGTGGCGGTGGAAATACGTCCTATATTTATACGAAAAGTATTAAATGGTACTAAATTTTACATTAGGTAAAGTGATTGAGCTGAAATCCTCAAATTTGATATTGAAATCTCTATTGGTATGTGTAATTTAAATATATTGGTTGTTTTCGAAATTTGTTCTGTAATGTACGAAATGTACTAAATAGTACTAAATTTGCTATTTGGTGGGGGAATAGAGAATATTTCGTTTACTAATGATATCTGTGTTTGAAATTTGGTGGTGGCGGTGGAAGAACGTCTTATATTTGTACGAAAAAGTACTAAGTGGTACTAAATTGGTTTTTGGTTAAAGTGATAATGCTGATATTAATTCAATTTTGATATTAAGATTTCTGCTGATGATAGGTTTGTGATAAAGAGGTGATTTTGGAAATGTGTACAGCAAGTGCACGAAAAGTGGAGGTGGTTCCGGAAATGTATACTATAATTGTACGAAAAGTACAGAATGGTACTATGGTATTAGCTGAAGGGGTAAAACTAGAATTCTGAAATTTGATATTTCGATTACTAATCGTACCTTTGTTCGCAATTTGGTGGTGGTGGAAATCGCCCTATATTTGTACGAAAATGTACTAAATGGTACTAATTTTGGCATTGGGTGAAGTGAAAGTGTTGGGTGAAGTTAAGATCTCGGTTGGTATCTAAAATTAAAATATGTATGTTGTTTTCGAAATTTGTACTATAATGTACGAAATGTACTAAATAGAACTAAATATGGTATTTGGTGGGGTTATAAAGCTCAAATCCTGAAATTTAATGTAGATGTCACTGTTGGTGGTTGTGGTTATGATTTGAAGGTTGTTTTGAAAATCTGTACTATTAATGTACAAAAATACTAAATGGTACTAAATTGGGTATGGGGTTAAGGGATAGAGCCGGAATCGCAAATTTTATATTGAGGTTTCTATTGGTATCTGGGATTGAGATATGGAGCTGGTTTCTTACATATGTACTACAATTGTACGAAAATTACTACATAGTACTAAATTTGGTATTGGTGAAGGAATATAGCTGAAGTCTTCAAATTTGAAATTTGAATTTGATATATGGGTTTAAAATGTGTACTATAATTGTTCATAAGGTACTAAATCTATTCATAAGGTACTAAATCGGACATTTGGTGAAGAGATAATGCTGAAATGCGGAACTTTGACATTGAGGTCTCTGTTGGTATATAGTATTGAAATACGGAGCTGGTTTAGGAAATATGTACTATAATTGTACTAAATTGCGCTAAATTTGGTATTGGGTGAAGGAAAAGAGCAGATATCCTAAAATTTGATAGGGATGTCACTATTGGTGCCTGTGGTTGAGAGAAGGCGACTGCTTGCAGTATGGTAATACATTTGGAATTGAGTATTAGGATAGAGCTAGAATTCTTAAATATCCTCCTCGGCAAACTTCATAATGAAAATATATTAAACCTTGAAAGTCTGAAATTTTCGTACGATATATGAAGATTCGATTAAAAATGTTTGTCAAACTGAACAAGTATCAAAATAGCTAAGTTCGACCGGGAAATTTTTAAAAAAAATTACAAAAAATACCGTTATAACTTTTATTCGGAGGCTATACGAAGACGTGTATTAATTGTTAATTTTTTTTTTTTTTTTTTTTTTTTTGGCATAGGCTGTAATACCCATTCCGGCGAATAATTTCGCTAAAATCATTAAAATACCAAATAAAGTGAGATACAGTTATATGGGGCTATACGAAGACGTGAACCTGCATACGAAATTTTTAGGCATAGGCTGTAGTACCCAAATTAAATTTTTAGGCATATCATCATAATCATCAAAAAACCGAATATCGGAAGGTACTGTTATATGGGGGCTATATGAAAACATGGACCGACATGGCCGATTTACGAACTTAACCTGCCTACTGGCAAAATACATATATGTGCAAAATTGTAGCCATCTATCTCAATACGTTCGGATGATAGCGTGTTTACAAATGATAGACAGATAGATAGACTGACAGACGAACATTACTAGATCGTCTTAGAATTTCCAGAATATATATACTGTGTAGGGTCTATTATAAATATTTCGCGGAGTTACAAACGGAATGACAAAGTTAATATACCCTTCATTAAATGGTGGAGGGTATAAAAAGCCAAACACCAACTGTTGGAACGAATCTTAAATTTAAAGGTGGACTTTTCGCTGACGAAGTAACGGGCACTTATATAAAATGGAGGAAGTTGTCGATATAATCAAAATCTCGAACGTTGTGATATTTATTTCCGTCTTAGGTCAGATACGTAATGGACAATTTTGGCCCACTCCTGGGGATCCACCTCCGCAATGCGTCAAAATTTTGAATTACATACCGCAAGATAAAATATATTTAAATAAGCCAACATTGTTTGAGGGTATACATCTTTCGGCAAAACCGACTTATACTTCCTAAATTCCTAAAAAAAATTGTTTTTAAGGACCAATAGAACAACCGAATTTGTTCATTTTAAGAATATTTCTTCAAGGGCTATTAAAACATCTGTTGACGGAAACAATCACATGTTCGCAGCCTCATTAAATCGAAAAGGAAACCTTAATTGTAATTTCCCAAAAGATTTATATCCACATCTTGGTGTGTGGTATACTTCCATCCAAAAACGACGCTGTAATTGCGGGAAATCCTATTGATGTTAGAATTGTTGAAGTCACAAAATTTTAAGGTGCTGCCGCGTAGGAAGTTGGTTAACCAATAACCTGCTGATTTCCATGAGAATATTTTTTTGATTTATGAATTAAATTCGAAATTTCCATGGGAGATGCACGTAGGCATAGATTGAAAATTGATGGATTACTAACATATGTAGGATGGATGTAATCTTAAGCATCTTCAGGTGAGATACAAATATGTGAACATTATAAAGAAATCGAATCAAAAGAACATAAGGTGTGATATGTTTGATAAAAAAAAATTGTTTAGAATGCGGGTGGTTAATTGAAAAATATTTCAAAAAGAAAAAAATAATCGACATGGAAGAGAGATTCTGATATCATTCAATTTGTCGAAAAAAATATATTTTTTTTTTTGATTTGAAAATGTCAGATTCTATAAAAGCCAGCTGTAACGACAATGTGACACATGTTTCCTAACGAAGCAAAGAAAATCGTTTTGTTAAACAAATTTCTGAAACAGGAAGCGAAGAGAAAGGAATTTGAAGAAATTTCTTCTGGCCAAAGTGTGCCAGGCAGGCGCATTTAAAACAATAATGATTTGGCAAAACAACAAATTTTACACTGGCAATCATCTGTCTGCCACCTTCTTTCAGGTCGACTGGCAAGCTGGTGGAAAAAGGGCAAAACAAAAGCGAACCGTTCGACCGATCATTAAAAAAAAACACCCCTACACTTTCTACACTACCACCACACACTGCTAACAACAAAAGGATCCACCTACCAAATAAAACACAAAGGACAATAATAGGAGAACGAGAGAGAGTCAGTAGTGGCTGGTGGTGCTGCCAACACCATGTGTTACGTCAACAAAACTCGTTGTTATTTTTGGAAAATTGTTTTGAAAATTTCTTTAGCCTTTTTCAAAAAAGAGGCAAAACAGCTGCTTGTTCTCAGCTCTTGGGAAATTTGAATCTTTTGAGAAATCTTTAAGGGTTTGTTGGGAGAAAATCTTCTTCAGCATCAAATCGTAATTTATCAGCATCTTCACGAATGGTGTGAGAGCGAGCATGTGGTCACCATCATTTTGAAGATCATGTGGATACGAGGATTTTCTTTTGTGTATCCGACGTTTTCTTATCCGACTCTCCATCACGCATGCTGACATTTTAAGCATGCCATGAACGTGCCGTTTTGTTGGGAAGATATCAGATGTAAGAGTAACATATGCCGTTAAATGTTGTAAAGTGGATACATTTGGAAAATGCAAATCTTCGTTTAATAGACAGCTGTGGGTCATTAGGGATTATGGAAATCATTGAATGGAGGGATTCAATAAGAACCTGACAAAAATCTGCTAATAAACACCAACCTAGATTTTTTTTCCAAATAGAACACATAATATATTTGCAATGAGTAAACTGTGTTTCAATGGTCTCCGAACACTAGAATATTAATCAAAAAGATCCTGAAAAAATATGTTTTTAAAAATACGATTATGAAACTGATAGGCCTTAGAAAATGCTTAAAAATCCTTTAAAAATAATTTTAAGCATTTCATCATTTTTGCTTGAAAAAAAAAACTGGCTTTATTTGTTACTAAAAAATCCTCCAAATTTTAGACTAGGTTCATTTTTAAAAAATATTTGAAAAAAATAAAGTGATTGCTCAGAAAATATATTCTTTCAAATTTAGGCTTTTCATCAGGAAAAAAGCCTTGCACTGAAAAAATCTTAGAACATGTGTAATGGGGTTCCATGAAAAATATTTTCAAAAAATCCACGTTTGTTGTGCTGATAGGCCTCAATATTTCATGTTTTCATTGCATCAACGTTGATTGCTTTTAAAACAATTGGAATATTATTTTTATAAAACCCAAGATGATTGGTCCGAAAGTCCTTGAAAAATATTTAAAACAAGTTAAAAAGTATCAGTCGGTTTTGCCAATAGATGTATACCCTAAGCCAATGTTCGTTTATTTAAATATTTTGACTTGTCTTATATTATTCAAGCTCTTGACCCTTCATGAGGGAGGTTCTGACGGAGTGATATTGTCCATTTCGTTCGTAGATGACATAAATCTGATATAAATATAACAACGTGCCATATTTAGACTATACGGAATACTTCCTTCACTTTCTTTCAGACTACCAAATGCTTGCTACTTCGGCAGCGAAAAATCCACATTAAAATTTAAGATTCCTTTTAACAGTTCTCAAAAATGAAAAATTTGTTCAGTTTGACAACCATCAGCTCCAGAGGGTATACACCATTTGATACGGCCAAAACGAGCCTTGCCGAAATAACGGTTTTAGACCCTAGGTCTCTTGGATAAAATAAATTTCAGGACATTTGGAGTCGAGGCTGGTGCGCACGGCAACTCTCGAAGGGAATATGCGATTTGGTCCAAACTTGGTAGATCGTAATATTATTATAAAAGTTAGACCGAGTTCTAAGATGGGCAATAACTGTCCACTCGTTCTGGTATCTTCCCAAAAAAGGTCGAAATTTTCAAAAAAAAAAAAATATATATATATATTTTACTGCACAGAAAGAGAAAGTATAAACCGATTTTGTCTCAACTTTGCAAATCCTAATATTTACATCATTGCTACGTTAGGTGCGAAAAATGACAATATGGGTCTACTCAATAAAGTAGCTCCCCCACAAAGGGTCAAAATTTTGAATAATTATAAATCTTATAAAATGTGATGTAAGAGACCGATTGCCTTCAAAGTACCCACATCACACCAAGATCTTATATGAACATGGATTATATGGTCGACTACTTCTGGTACCTCCCACACAAACGGTAAAAATTTTAAAGATCCATGAAATTAACATTCCATAGAGACTTGGTACAGCTCAATCCTTTCATCAGCACAAGATCTGTTATAAATATGGTAGAGATCGGACTATTCCTTCTGGTACCTCCCCAACATAGGGTCAAAGTCTTGAATAACCAAACCGATTATAAAAACCGAAATAAGCATTCGATTCTCTTCATATTTCATACATCTCATTATTTCCACTAACAAAAGATCTGCTGTGAAGATGGGATATATAGGTCAACTCTTTCTGGTACCTCCCCCACATACGATCAAAATTTTGAATATCCATGAAACTCATAAAACAACATAAAATCCGTTTCCATTCAGACTTGGTACAGCTCAATTCTTCCATTACCACAAGATCTGTTATAAAGATGGTAGAGATCGGAATATTTCTTCTGGTACCTCCTCCACAAAAGGACCAAATAACCAAAATTATCATAAAATTCGAAATAAGCATCAGGTTTTCTACAAATTTCATGCATGCCATTATTTTTACCAATACAAGATCTGCTGTGAAAATGGGATATATCGGAACACTCTTTAGGTTACTTCACCTACAAAGGGTTAACATTTTTGAAAAACTCAAAACTCGCTCATAAAACTCGAAATAAGCATCCAACTCTATTTAAGTTTGACAGATCCAAACATTTTTTTTGCAAACCCAAAATCTGTTGTAAAGTTGATAGAAATCTGCTAACTCGTTCTGGTACTTCAACCACAAAGGGTCGCAATTTCCAATACTTAGATCTAACATCACTGCGAAACAATCCGGCGATTGCTGCATCTAAAGATTTCCCTTAGCCAGAAATCTGATATGAATATGTAATTAATTGGAATTTATGATTTCGGATAAAATTGGATATAAATGTTCGATTGACATGACAAAACTGATTGATACCATTTGACTTGTTTTAAATCCACATTGGTGAATGATAGTCCTTCAAAAATATGGTTGTTTAAATCACGTTGATTGCTCTGAGCGACCATCTGACAATTCATAAAAAAATCCTAAAATTTTTGGTTTGGAGGCTCTTGAAAAATATTTCTGGAGATCAGAAATATTTTTGAAGTGTAAATTCTGTCGCTGATGTAACTTTAAAAAAAATATTGGTTAAAAGTCAACATTTATATTCTTTAAAAAAATCACGTTTATTGCTCTTTTGGTCCTTGAAAAAAATTTTCTTTAAAAAAATCCACGTTTATTGCCCTGTTGGTCCTTAAAAAAATATTCTTTAAAAAATCCAAGTTTGTGGAACTGTTGGTCCTTGAAAAAATATTCTTTAAAAAATCCACGTTTATATGCCTAAAGGTCCTTCAAAATTTTTTCTTTAAAAAATCTACGTTTATTTGTCTGTTGGTCCTTGAAAAAATCTTTTTTAAAAAATCCACGTTTATTTGTCTGTTGGTCTTGAAAAAATATTCTTTAAAAAATCCACGTTTATTTGCCTAAAAGTCCTTCAAAATTTTTTCTTTAAAAAATCCACGTTTATTGCTTTGAGAGTCCTTGAAAAAATATTCTTTAAAAAATCCACGTTTATTGCTTTGAGAGTCCTTGAAAAAATATTCTTTAAAAATCCACGTTTATTGCTTTGAGAGTCCTTGAAAAAATATTCTTTAAAAAATCCACGTTTATTGCTTTGAGAGTCCTTGAAAAAATATTCTTTAAAAAATCCACGTTTATTGCTTTGAGAGTCCTTGAAAAAATATTCTTTAAAAAATCCACGTTTATTGCTTTGAGAGTCCTTGAAAAAATATTCTTTAAAAAATCCAAGTTTATTGCTTTGAGAGTCCTTGAAAAAATATTCTTTAAAAAATCCACGTTTATTGCTTTGAGAGTCCTTGAAAAAATATTCTTTAAAAAATCCACGTTTATTGCTTTGAGAGTCCTTGAAAAAATATTCTTTAAAAAATCCACGTTTATTGCTTTGAGAGTCCTTGAAAAATATTCTTTAAAAAATCCACGTTTATTGCTTTGAGAGTCCTTGAAAAAATATTCTTTAAAAAATCCACGTTTATTGCTTTGAGAGTCCTTGAAAAAATATTCTTTAAAAAATCCACGTTTATTGCTTTGAGAGTCCTTGAAAAATATTCTTTAAAAAATCCACGTTTATTGCTTTGAGAGTCCTTGAAAAAATATTCTTTAAAAAATCCACGTTTATTGCTTTGAGAGTCCTTGAAAAAATATTCTTTAAAAAATCCACGTTTATTGCTTTGAGAGTCCTTGAAAAAATATTCTTTAAAAAATCCACGTTTATTGCTTTGAGAGTCCTTGAAAAAATATTCTTTAAAAAATCCACGTTTATTGCTTTGAGAGTCCTTGAAAAAATATTCTTTAAAAAATCCACGTTTATTGCTTTGAGAGTCCTTGAAAAAATATTCTTTAAAAAATCCACGTTTATTGCTTTGAGAGTCCTTGAAAAAATATTCTTTAAAAAATCCACGTTTATTGCTTTGAGAGTCCTTGAAAAAATATTCTTTAAAAAATCCACGTTTATTGCTTTGAGAGTCCTTGAAAAAATATTCTTTAAAAAATCCACGTTTATTGCTTTGAGAGTCCTTGAAAAAATATTCTTTAAAAAATCCACGTTTATTGCTTTGAGAGTCCTTGAAAAAATATTCTTTAAAAAATCCACGTTTATTGCTTTGAGAGTCCTTGAAAAAATATTCTTTAAAAAATCCACGTTTATTGCTTTGAGAGTCCTTGAAAAAATATTCTTTAAAAAATCCACGTTTATTGCTTTGAGAGTCCTTGAAAAAATATTCTTTAAAAAATCCACGTTTATTGCTTTGAGAGTCCTTGAAAAAATATTCTTTAAAAAATCCACGTTTATTGCTTTGAGAGTCCTTGAAAAAATATTCTTTAAAAAATCCACGTTTATTGGGTTATTGGTGCTTAAAAAATATTCTTTAAAAAATCCACGTCTATTGCTTCGAAAGTCCCTTGAAAAAATTAAAATTTTCTTCCCGATGTTAAACCAATGCCGTGAAGAACATTAATAGCAGATTTGGCATTTCCCATTACGTCTTCTTCAATTTACTGCACATTTTCACCAAAAATTATCATGACATTTGTGTTTTTCGATAATAATCACATAATTTTCATTAATTTTTGTTGTAATTTTCATAAACGCATTAAATTCCATAGGGACCACAAATAATAAGAGACAACGAATATTAGTACCCAGCCAAATACAACCGTCATGTGTTTTCTGTCTCCTCTCCTCCTCTTTATGCCTCTGTAGCGTTCTTCTTTATTGCCGTAATTGCATTTAAATGTTCACCGGGTTTAGATGGCGTCAGCTGGTGAAATGTGAGCATTTTCTTCATATTTCATTTCGTGTTGTTGTTGTTGCTGCTGTTTTTGGTCAATGTAATTTATGAAGTGTTGTTAATATTTTAATTATAGTGTGTCTACATCATCACTTTTTTCCAATGTGGAGAACTTCTCTGTAAAGAGACGTTGGGGTAATTTTCTTAGAAAGACTTAGGACACAAACATTGGTTGGGAGAAATGTTAATGCCTAATTTTTATGGCCAAATAAAAAAAATGATTTAGTAGTGAATTTTTATTGAGATTTTTCTTCTCATGAAAATCTTGAGATTGCTAATGATGTGCATTTAGTTGGAAAATGGGGAAAAAAGATTGAACTGCAATTTACTAGGAATTTGGCGTTTAGATATGAGTTTTTAGCAAGAAAACCAAAAATGCGCAGGGCAAAAATAAGTCACAAAGAATATTAATCTCCATTTTTAAATAGACACAAGTAAAATAGTATCAGTCGGTCTTCCCGAAAGATGTATACCCTCAGTCTTGAGTTGCGATTATTCAAACTGTTGATCCTATATCGCGGAGTTTCCGAAGCAGCTGGACAATTCGTATCTGACCTAAAACTGACAAAAAATTACAACGTGCCAGATTTGGACTATATAGACTACTTCCTATCATTTATATGAAATAGGTGCAAATTTTTGGAAAATGTGGAAATATGCATGAGGTAACAGATAAAGCGGACCAAAGTATTCCATTTTCACACCTCATCTAATACAGATAAAAATATTGGTATGGGCAAAATTTGAAGGAAATCGAAGTTTTATATCCAATTTTATGCGAAATCATAAATTCCATATTCATCTCAGATTTCGGGTTAAGAGAAATATTTAGATATAGCAAGTTGTAAAGAATTGCCGACTTGTTTCGCAAGTTATGACAGATATACAGGATGAAATGAAAAAGCTACAACCAACTTCAGACTGCTGCCATTTCTAAGCCACTCGTCCGACAGCTGTTAAAATTATTCCAGTGACAGCTCATTATATTGTTTACAAGCGTACAAAAGCATTTTGGTGAGAATTTTCCAGAAAAAAAAGTTATTCGTGATGGAATTTAAGCGTGATAGTGTGATTTCTTTATATTTGGCTGGAAAACCACAAGTGGCTATCGTCAGAGCACTCAAGCATTTAAATGTGAATAAATCTTTTGTGTGTCGCTCGCCATCGCTCGTTACCGTAATACTGTTAGCGTATCCCGATGCCAAGGACGTGGGCGAAAGAAAACAGCAACATCAGCAGAAATGGTTCGAAAAGTAAAGAAGCGCCTTGATCGAAACCCGCTTCGCAGTGGCCGAAAAATGACCCGTGAGCTGAATATATCGCAATATTCCATTCGGCAGTTATTGAAAAATGAATGGAGCTCGGGGTAAAGCCATTAAAATTCCAAAAAATTCACGAACTTACACCGCAACAGAAAGAAAATAAACTCAAAAGAGCTGAAGAGTTGCTTCGCTTGGTCGAAAGTGGTGAACTGCCGAATTTGGTTTTTTCCGTCTCCGATGAGAAAACATTCATTGTCCAGCAGTTTGTAAATAAACAAAATGATCGTGTTTACTTGCCAAAGAGGTCAGCTGAAAATGTGCACCTTCGGTTGGCCACAAGAACTCAAGCGCCGGCCATGGTGATGGTGTGGGCCGCCATAACAGCCGATGGTCGCTCTCCGCTCGTGTTAATCGACCGTGGCATCAGAATAAATGCCGAATATTATCGCGAAAATATTCTGAAGGGTGTTTTAAAGCCTTGAGCACGCAAAGATTTTGGACATTCCAACAGGACTCAACACCATCGCACTCAGAACGCGCAACCCAAGAATGTTTACAAAATGAGGTCTCTCGCTTCATTTCCAGCGCACAAATGCCGCATGGCCACCAAAGTCTCCGGATACCAATCCGTTAGACTATTGTGTCTGTAGTATTTTGGAAAGCAAGATTGGCACTAAAAAATACCAAAGTGTCGATCACCTAAAGCAAGCGCTTCGCCAGGGCAGCGTGTGACGGTTTCATTGGCCATTTGAAGGCCATAATTCGTGCCAAAGGTGACCAATTCGAACAAATCAAAACTTGTTCAAAAATTTAATGCTATTTCCGACATTTTTTTGCTTTCATTCAATAAAATTAAAAAAAAATGTAAAAATTATGGCGTTTGACTTTGCTGCAGTTTTTTGTCTCACCCTGTAGTTGGGGCAGGTAGCAAAAGGAATGGTCCGATCTCTATCATCTTCGCAACAGATCTTGTCTTAGAGGAAACAATGGGATGTGTGAAAAATAAAGAGAACCTGATGCTTATTTCGCGTTTTGTGACTTTCATGGATATTCAAAAGTTTAAACCTTTGTAGGGGAGGTACCAGAAGAATGGTCCGATCTCTACCATCTTTATAACAGATCTTGTGTTGATGGAAATATTGAGATGTACCAAGTCTGAATGGAATCGGATGTTAATTTCGCGTTTTATGAGCTTCAGGGATATTCGAAATTGTGACCCTTTGTTGGAGAGGTACCAGAAGGATTGCACCGATATATTCCAGCTTTACACCAGACCTTGGGTTAATAAAATTATTGTGATATGTGAAATTTGAAGACAATCGGACACTTGCATCACATCTTATAAGAGTTGTAATTATTCAAAATGTTGACCCTTTGTGGGGGAGGTACTTGATGGTGTGGACCGATATTGTCAATTTTCGCACCTGACCTAGGACTGATGCAAATATTAGGATGTTCAAAGTTGGAACATAATCGGATTATTCTTTGTCTTTCTGTGCAGTTAAATATTTCTGCTGAAATTTTTGTGGGGGAAGTACCAGAAGGAGTGGACTGGTATTGGCCATCTGCGAACTCGATCTAAGATTGTCAAAAATATACGATGTACCAAGTTTGGAAGAAATCGGATACTCCCTTCCAAAGTTATTGTGCGCAACAGCCAGACAGACCGACGGACGGACGGGCATTGCTAGATCGACTCCAAATGTCCTGAAACGGATTTGGTCCAAAGAAACTTAGGGTCCAAAACCGTTATTTCGACTAGGCACGTTTTGACCATATCAAATGATAGCCATATGGCTGAGGTTATGAAGAAGTTGTTCAAGATATCATCCAATTCAGGTCTTCATTTTTCTATATTTTACATAGGAAAGTATTTTTTCCTAAATTTTCCATATAACCCCCGCATTAGTTTATAATTTGAACTACATAAGTATAACAACCTCTATCTTTCCAAGTGCTATACGCATCTCATTAACCTCCTCTTCAAAATTTAACATACCCAATCTTTCGAATTACTCTTCGAATAATCCAAACAACCCCTAAATAAAGCATCACTAATATTGAGATTACGCACGCCACTAAACCGATCAATTTTAATTGAAATCCACTCAGGCAACACAATGCACTTCCTCCGCAAAGCAGGGAAGGAGGGGAAGTGGAATTATGTGATGACACAAGGCCACATGCGGATAAATGGATGGATATACGAGTAATTTTCCAAAATTGAGGCAGTAATCTTAAGTGAGACAACAAATAATTTATATCCTGACCTTAGTGAACGGACGTCGTCGACAATGAGAGGCGACGCGACAACATGGTTGAGTTGTGGTTGCCTGCCAGTAATTACAGAGACAAGCGACAGCACCCGCACACATTTGCCCGCCAGCTACAGGGAATGTCATCATGCAAAGGATGAGACAACTGCAATGGGGACGTCGAAGCCAAGTGAGAGAGACTGCATTTCATGACCAGATAATTGCAAATGTCAATTTTTAGAAAACCCTAATGCGGGTTCGATAATTGCTGCTGCTGCCATCAGGAAACGAAATGTGTAGCAAAAGACGGAGAGGAGAAGGGACAAGGGAGAAGAAGAAGGTTTATGATAATTATATAGGCCTGCAATAATGACAGCTTCAAGCAGACACTAGAGGATGATGATGATTTTTTTTAATTTATTATGGCAGCAATATTGAGTACGGAACACTGCCCATAAATTACAAAAAGCCTCCTCTTATTTCAATTTAAATCCATATATTGACAACTGCATGTGACATACAATTTATGAAGCGGAAGTGGATTATTATGGCAGTGACAAAGAATCGAAGAGAGTGTCACTTACACATAAATCTGCATTGAAGGGTTGTGACTTGTGATGGGGTGAATGAAGAATATCTGTGTCTGTTTTAAGAGATATCTTTAAAAAATGACCAACAGAGCCACAAACGTGGATTTTGTAAAGAAGATCTTTTCAAGGACCGACAAACGTGGATTTTTAAAGAATATTTTTTTGAAGGACCAGCAGAGCAATAACCGTAGATTTTTTGAAGGAAGATTTTTTCAAGGACCATCGGAGCAATAAACGTTGATTTTTAATGAAGATTTTATCAAGGACCAACATGGCAATAAACGCGGATTTTTTAAAGAAAAACTTTCAAGGACCAACAGGGCAAAAACCTGGATTTTTTAAAGGAAATATTTTCAAGGACCAACAGAGCAATAAACGTGGATTTCTTTAAGAACATTTTTTAAGGACCAACAGAGCCACAAACGTGGAATTTTTAAAGAAGATTTTTTCAAAGACCAACTGATCCACAAACGTGGATTTTTTAAAGAAGATTTTTTCAAGGACGAACTGATTCACAAACGTGGATTTTTAAATAAAATTTTTTCAAGGACCAACAGAGCCACAAACGTGGATTTTTAACTAAAATTTTTGCAAGGACCAACAGAGCCACAAACGTGGATTTTTTAAAGAATAGTTTTTCAAGGACCAACAGAGCCACAAACGTGGATTTTTTAAATAAAATTTTTTCAAGTACCAGAGCAATAATCCTGGATTTTTTAATGGAAATATTTTCAAGGAGCAACAGAACAATAAACGTGGATTTTTTTAAAGAAGATTTTTTCAAGGACCAACAGAGCCACAAACGTAGATTTTTTAAAGAAGATTTTTTCAAGGACCAATAGAGCCACAAACGTAAATTTCTTAAAGAAGATTTTTTTCAAGGACCAACAGAGCAATAAACGTGGATTTTTTAAACAAGAGTTTTCAAGGACCAACAGAGCCACAAACGTGGTTTTTTAAAGAAGGTTTTTTCAAGGACCAACGGAGCCACAAACGTGGATTTTTTAAAGAATATTTTTTCAAGGACCAAAAGAGCCACAAAAGTGGATTTTTTAAAGAAAATTTTTTCTAGGACCAAAAGAGCCAGAAATGTGGATTTTTTAAAGAAGGACCAACAGCCATATGACTAGAGAGGGAATAAACGTGCCTAACCGAGATAACAGATTTGGATCCTAGGTCTCTTTGGACTAAATCCGTTGCTGGACATGATTCGAGTCGATATAGGGTGGTGCGCATGGTAACTCTCGAAGGTAGCAACGAGTTCGGAGATGGTCTACTCCTTCTGGTACTTCCCCCACACTGAAAATAATTTACCTCATAAAAATAGACAGGATCATTCGACTTTGTGCAAACTTTGCAGATTGCAATATTTTTGTCAGTGTTAAGTCAGGTGCGCAAAATGACAATATTGAACCACTCCAACAAGAACCTCCATAACAAATGGTCAAAATTTCAAATAATTATAACTCTTATAAATTGTGAAATGAGAGCCCGATTGTCTTCAAACTTCGCACATATCAATATTTTTATTAGCACAAGGACTGGAATGAAGAACGGACTACTACTACTACTACTACATGTACCTTCCCCACAACGGATCCAAATTTTGAATAGCTATAAAGCTTATAAAACGCGGTATGAGCCTCTAATTCCTTTCAAATTCGTCACATCCTAATATTTCTATGAACACAAGACCTGGTGGGAAGATAGAATGGATCAGTCCACTCCTGAGTATTGTGGTAGACTTTTGGCAGCTCCGCCACAAAATTTTGATTTTGAAAACTTTAGTTTTAAAATTTTAGAATTAAAAATTCTTCCCATAAAATTGGTAAGGGTGTTCGAATTCTTTAAATTGTCTACATCCCTATATTTTTTAGCAGTATTAGAAGAAGTGTGAAAATGTGAAATTTCGACCCACTATACCTGTTTCCTGGCACATTTCAACGATTTCCATATATGGTAAATGGTCTGCAAGAACTAGTGGCGAATATTATGTCCCCTCTTTTCAACCTAACCTAATACAACCTATAACCCATAATAAACATTATATTCTGATAACAGCCCTATTCTGATCACAGCCCCATTCCATTTACTTTTTTGGGATTTAGTTGCCTGTTGTGTCTCACAAAACCAGTCCTCGGGAAATTGCCTTCATGCTGTTTCATCGATTTTTTTTTTTATTGGAAGTTAATGATCGTTTCCTTGACCTCTACCATCCGCTGTTAAGTGTTTGGAAATTTCCCTTAGAATTTACTTCATAAAAAAAGGAATACCGCCAACATTCCCCTTGTCATGTGTTAACCTTATGACCGAACAACTCAAAGAAAATTCCCCCCCAATTTATAGATTTTCCAAGTGGAAATGGAAACCTTAATTACGATGATTACAAAGATGTGGGTTTTTGTAAATGGTTACCACGGTGTGGTCGGCCGGCCGGCCACCCAACTGACAGTGAACTAGTTTCCGTTTCCTCATTTAAAATATCTATTTGAGAAGTTGTTTCATTGAACTTTTTATAGAGGTCAATGAAATGTGAGTTCTCGACTTACCTTTGATGGTCAATGCCCATTTATCGCCACTAGTTTGAAACTGAAATCAAAGGAAAGAAAACGAAATTAGAAATTCAACTAAATTATGTAGGCAAAATTTAAAAAAAAAATTGAAACTAATGTTGCTTTTGTGGAAAAAGAATAATTAAAATTGTTACTCAAGGAAACGAAGCCTATTTTTAACGAATATATATTTAGGAGCTCTTATTTATCTTATTTACATATAAAACTTGTGACGACGTGTTTTCACTTTGAAGCTGGGGTAGGTTCAGCGGGGGCCAGAGTCGTCACAAAAATTTATTTGTTAGGACATAAAGAGAGAGAGAGAGCGAAGCAAAAATATTTTCTTAAAACGTTATAAATTTATTTCCTTAAATAACACTAAACACTACACTAAACACAATAAAATCACGTTCAGAACTTTTTACGAAGAACACTAAATCACAAAGTTCAGTCGAAATGTTAATAAACGGGTAGCAGTGGTGGCAGCTTGGCACAGCGGCGGCCCGATGAATAGGCGAGCGACGAATAGAGTGGCGGCAGCTTGGCACAGCGGCGGCCCGATGAATAGGCGAGCGACGAATAGGGTGGCGGCGGCTTTGGCACAGCGGCGGCCCGATGAATAGGCGAGCGACGAATAGTAGTGGCGGCAGCTTGGCACAGCGGCGGCCCGATGAATAGGCGAGCGACGAATAGGGTGGCGGCGGCTTTGGCACAGCGGCGGCCCGATGAATAGGCGAGCGGCGAATAGGGTGGCGGCGGCTTTGGCACAGCGGCGGCCCGATGAATACGTCAGCGGCGAGTAGTAGTGGCGGCAGCTTGGCACAGCGGCGGCCCGATGAATAGGCGAGCGACGAATAGGGTGGCGGCAGCTTTGGCACAGCAGCAGCCCGATGAGTACGTCAGTCGCCGTCAACGCAGCCCGAAGAATAGGGAGTATTGCTACAACCCTCACTTGACCCTGCGTTCAGTCGCCGTCAACGCAGCCCGAAGAATAGGGAGTATTGCTACAACCCTCACTTGACCCTGCGTTCAGTCGCCGTCAACGCAGCCCGAAGAATAGGGAGTATTGCTACAACCCTCACTTGACCCTGCGTTCAGTCGCCGTCAACGCAGCCCGAAGAATAGGGAGTATTGCTACAACCCTCACTTGACCCTGCGTTCAGTCGCCGTCAACGCAGCCCGAAGAATAGGGAGTATTGCTACAACCCTCACTTGACCCTGCGTTCAGTCGCCGTCAACGCAGCCCGAAGAATAGGGAGTATTGCTACAACCCTCACTTGACCCTGCGTTCAGTCGCCGTCAACGCAGCCCGAAGAATAGGGAGTATTGCTACAACCCTCACTTGACCCTGCGTTCAGTCGCCGTCAACGCAGCCCGAAGAATAGGGAGTATTGCTACAACCCTCACTTGACCCTGCGTTCAGTCCAGTCCAGTCACCACAAATAGTCAAGGCTTATTGTTTGGCTTACTAAGACTCAATTCAACCGAGGTTGCGCGCCTTTTCTTCCTCCCAATCACACTTGACTTACCAGCCATCAACAGAAGACTGATCTCGATTGTGTGAAATGCGTCTCCTTTTATACCTTTTTGGCTGGACAACGATTGTTGTTTTCTCATGACAGCAGCTGATCCCAATCTGACAGTTTTGCGTAGTTCCGCCATTTGCCACCAGGGGTTCCAATGTTGTATTTTAAGTATACTTCTTTCTACTAGGGGACGTAAGTAAAAATGGTGTTTAAAATAATAATGTACCCCAAAAACGAAAGCATGACTTTTGGGCGTTACATGGCATCTCTTCCTCCCTCTGATTTTTGATTCCTTGATTTGCTTTCTCTATTGCTATTGGGTTTCAATAGCCAGGAAGCCCTAGGGTGTTATGTAACCTTTTATTTCTCCGACATGGGCACTTTGGTTCGACTATATCTCGGTCGAATAGGAAGGTATGTTAGAGACCAATTGCAGAAGTTCGGAGAGCTACCTTCACTACCCCGTCTGCTGATATTATTATGCGGTACTGCTTGCCATCTTGTTTAACAATTCGCTTCAGTTTGTGTCCCTTTTTCCAATTGTTTTTAAACTTCTCGATACGGATTTGTAGGTTTTCGGGATAATTTGGCAGTTCGAGAAATGTGTTATCGTTCACGGGATTGTCTGTCGAGGACGATGGCGTTGACTCAGTTGGGATTTCAGTGACTGGCAATTTGATTGTACTTGGTGTGCTATTATTCTCCTTACTGGGTATAAACACTTCATCGATGGAAGGTTGACTGCTACACAATGTTGGCTGAGGAGGTGTCATCGTTTGGCTTGTGGATGATGATGAAGACGACGAGGCTGATGAGGATGAGGATGACGATAAAGACGACGAGGCTGATGAGGATGAGGATGACGATCGGGAAGACATCGATGGTGATGACAGTTCGACAACGTGTCCCGGCGTTCCTGGTAATGATTTATCTTCCTTCACGTTGGGGGACCTGTGATCGTCCGATATGACGGCAGCATTGGATTGCGATGGAATTTGTACGTCATCACTATGCAACAGATTTGCTTGTACGGTTATGTTATATAGCGGTGATGATGGAGGAACACCAACCAGCGTCTGCCATTGGGTCCACCACTCAGAACTAGGATCTTCGGAAACTGTCACAAAACTACTTGCGGTCGATCTGGAGTCTTCTTCTAAATGTGCGAAAGCATGTGAGGATGAAGTAGGAACCTCCTCATGTTTGTGTGAGGTGTTGGATATTGAATGGATATCTTCGGTGTTGATCTCTTCCCCTATCGCGGGTGTGGGTGAGGGCGTACGATGATTATCCGGCGGTGGGTTGGTTATTTCATATATTGGATTTTCCCCGGAGTCGGGGACCAAAAGCTGCACAGTAACTGTTCTCTCATAACAAGGCTTAATTTCACTTAAGTGCGCGACGCGGGTGATGTTGTCTTTTCCTCGGACTACAACGATTACTGGAGATTGGAATTTTTGTACGACAAACGGCCCTCCGTATTTGGGCGCTAGTTTGGCGGCGAAATTTTCGACGGCCTTCGACTGAGGATGTAGACGAACTAGAACTTGCTCCCCAATCTTTGGTTTCCAAACTCGTCGTCTAAGGTTGTACTGTCTCCGCTGGTTTTGAGATGCTTTTGCCAAGTTTCGACGCACTATCTTAAATATTTCTTTCAACTCCTGGGCACGGTCTTCTGGTAAGACTATTCTAGCACCAGTTCCTGTTGTGAGCTGATCATATAATGCCTGGGGCAGTCGCGGTTCTCTTCCTTGTGTCAGGTATGCCGGCGAATATCCAGTGGATTCTGATGCACTAGTGTTTATGGCTAACATTATTTCGGGCAGCATATCGTCCCATGTATTATGTTGTTTCGAAACTTGTGCTATCATTGTTTTCACTGTCCGATTTGTCCTTTCAGTAGGGTTTTCTTGCGGGGTGTAAGGAGCCGTAAGTTGATGCTTTATACCCATTTCTGCTAAGAATTTTTCGAATTGGTTGCTAGTGAATTGAGTTCCGTTATCGGTTATCAATATTTTTGGAACCCCATATCTAGAAATAATTCTTTCTCTGCATGCCTTTATTAATCCCTCTGTCGTAGCCTTCCGCAATGGAACCAACTCCGTCCATTTTGAGAATCTATCCATAATAACGAGTAGCATTGAGTTACCGTGCTTAGATCGCGGTAGGGGTCCTACGAAGTCCGCACAAATAGTGGCCCATGGTTCCTCCGGGATTCTTATCAACATTTCCCCTGCTGGTTTCTGTTGGCTGACTTTATATTTTTGGCAACATTCGCACTGCTGGACATAACGTTTGATGTCCTGGAACATACCAGGCCAAAAATATCGGTTCGCCACCTTGTTGCTAGTCTTTCGCACTCCCAAATGACCTCCGGTGACACTGTCATGATTTTCTCTAAGGACCTGAATCCTTGATCCGGTGGGCACACACAGCTTCCATGGTGTGCAATCTTCATCGTTTATTTGCTTGGGAAAATGTCGATAAACATTTCCCTCAATGATTGTATAGTCTGGATACTTCTTCGGATTCTTGGTTATGGTTTCCTTCAACTTTTCTAGCCATGGGCACGGACTGGTGTCATATTTTACTGTGGCTAGGTCTAACGTTTCCAAAGGTGTTCTCGAAAGCGCATCTGCCACAACGTTCTGTTTTCCTCTACGGTATCTGATCAAAAAATTATATTGCTGTAGCTCGAGAGCCCAACGTGCGAGTCGACCTGTAGGGCTTTCAATAGAATTTAACCATTTTAGGGCCAAATGATCGGTAATAACTATAAACTGGTAACCCTCTAAATAGGGTCTCATGTGTCTAATGCCCCACAGTATGGCTAGACATTCCTTTTCAGTCGCTGAGTAGTTCTTTTCAGCCTGTTTTAAATGTCTGCTGGCGTAGGCTATGACACGTTCCACGTTATCTAACTCCTGTGTTAGAACTGCTCCAAGGCCATAGTTGCTGGCATCAGTTTGCAATATGAACGTCTTTGTGAAATCCGGACAAGCCAGAACGGGGGCTTCAGTTAACTTTGCTTTTAGGTCTGAGAATGCTTCTTGTTGTTCGGGACCCCATTTCCAATGTTTTCCCTTTTTAAGAAGACTAGTCAATGGTTGTGAAATTGTTGCAAACTGTGGGACAAATCTTCGGTACCAAGATGCTACTCCAAGAAATCTTCGTACCTCCTTTACCGATGTTGGAGGTTTCATTTCCACTATTGCGGCAACTTTATCTGGATCCGTCTTTATTCCCTCGCTACTCACAACATGGCCTAAATACTTCGTTTCTTTTCTGAAAAATTCGCATTTCTCAATGTTTATTCTCAGGTTAGCTGATCGCAATCTTCTGAACACTTCTCTCAAGTTCCGCAAGTGTTCCTCAAACGTTTTTCCAATGACGATGATATCGTCAAGGTATGCAAAAGCGTGGGGGTCCATTTCAGGCCCAATCACACTATCTAATGCCCGTTGGAAGGTTGCCGGTGCTGAATGCAAACCGAAAGGCATCACTTTCCACTGATATAGACCTTTACCAGCTACCGCAAAGGCCGTGTATTTTCTGCTCTCCTTCGCCATAGGTATTTGCCAATATCCGTCTTTAAGGTCCAGGCTACTCACGTATTTGGCATCCCGTAGTCGATTCAGTATTGTGTCGATGCGGGGTAAAGGGTAGGCATCTGGAACAGAACGTTTATTCAATTGGCGAAAATCCATACAAGTTCTCCAATTCCCATTTTTCTTTCTGACTAATGTGATGGGGAAACAGTATGGGCTTGTAGACGGCTCTATACATCCTCGTTCTTCGAGCTTTCTCACTTCGGCATTAATCACGGCTTGCATTGCAGGATTTCGCGGAGCATATCTTAATTTAATGGGTCGATCGTCGGTCATTACAATCTTATGTTCAGCTATTGACGATAGGCCATTTAATTGTTGGAACTTAGGGAGTTCCTGTGCCAGAAAATTTTCAACGATCTCACATTGCGTTTTACTCAATTCATCGTTTAAGAATTTAGGTCTGGGGGATACATTATTCGTAGCTGTCATTGTATCTATTACCTCTTTTGATGGGGTTTCCTCTCCTATAGCCACGGTACAATGCTCCGTTGATGTGGTTGGCTTACTTAATTTGACACTTATACCGGCGCAGTGAATGGTCGTGTGGAACTGTTTTAGAAATTCCAATCCCAATATGATGTTTTCCTTGAATTGCGGCATGATGAGAAATGTAACATCTGAGCTTTGGTTTCCAAACGTAACAGGTAACACTGTTGATCTTGTGATGTTCACCGTGGTGCCGTCTGCGAGGATAACATTTGCCTCATGCCGTGAATAAGTAAACCTTTTCTTGATTTTTTTCGCAAATTCTCTTTTTATAAAACAGCTAGTGGCACCAGTGTCGACAGTTGCTTTAATAGCTTTCCCCTCTATTAAGACAGTTGCAGTAAGGCGATATTCTTCATATTGCAATGATGTAATATTCTGGTTACTCTTCTTTGCCGGGGGTTCATCCTGCTGCGTTTCTGGATTGGATGAGCTTTCGTTTAGCACTTGGTCACCTTGATTGGTGCAATACAGGTTATTTCTAGAGTTGTCCGCACGTCGATTATAGTTTTGTTGATTTCGAGGCTGTTCTGACCGAGAATTATTTGGTATGCTTTCGAGTTCGTCTGCCAAGGAGATCAATTCCGAAAGTGTGGTAAAGTCTTTACGGCGAATGTACCATTGATAATCCGAATGCGCGTTTCTAAAAATTCGTTCCAATTTTTGTTCTTCGGTCATATTGGTGTGCTGCATAAGATGCTGTATAGAGAGTACATATTCCTTAAACGGCTCCTTATTACGCTGTATCCTTCTCCTAATTTCATCCTCCAATTTCTCAAAGTATCTCGGTGGCAAAAAGAATTTCAGAAAATCACTCTTAAATTCGTTCCAGGTAGTCCAGTGTCGGTTGTTGTTCCTTAGCCAGATTAAAGCTTGACCTCGTAACAACTCTGGCATTACTTTAATTATTTGATTCAATTCCACGATGTACATTTCAGCCATTTCTTCTACACGTTCTACGAATCCAATAGGGTCCATTCCATTTTCAAAAGTAATATTCCATTTTCGGATTTGGTCGAGAATTACGAGTAACGACGAATTATTGGATGGCTTGGGCGGAGAATCTTTTTGAAATCCATATTCGGGGTTTGTTGGCGACATCTTCTGTACTTTTTGATCGTTTGTTACCCCTGTGCTTGACTCTCCATGTGACCTTTCCGCGGAAATGTGGGGAAGGGCGTACTCTGTTTTTATTGGGGATAATACTATTGCTTCTGCTCCACACGGTGTTACGGTTATAAGGGGTTGTTTTGTGACGGCTCGCAATGTCGGCGATTTGGTCGGACTGGTACTTTCATGTTTGTTCTGCAACTCTATAAGCCGTCTGTATACATCGGCTTCATGGTCGTTGTGGAGAAATTTAGCCCATCTTTTTCGTCCACTTTTCCAACTGGATCAAGATTGAATTCAGTAAGATATGTTACCAAGTCTTCTTGCTTTAGCATATAGGCCCAGGAGACCTTCAACATTGTCTTTTCGTTTGACATTTTTTTTTTTTTTTTTTTTTTTTTTTTTTTATTATTATTTTTACTTGTTTCAGTTTTTTTTTTTTTTAACTGTTTTTTTTTTCACTGGGTTTTCATCTGTATTTGTCTAATTATTGTTCACTCATTTATTTATTCTTTCTCTCTTTTATAGTCCCTGCTCGGGCGCCATTGTGACGACGTGTTTTCACTTTGAAGCTGGGGTAGGTTCAGCGGGGGCCAGAGTCGTCACAAAAATTTATTTGTTAGGACATAAAGAGAGAGAGAGAGAGCGAAGCAAAAATATTTTCTTAAAACGTTATAAATTTATTTCCTTAAATAACACTAAACACTACACTAAACACAATAAAATCACGTTCAGAACTTTTTACGAAGAACACTAAATCACAAAGTTCAGTCGAAATGTTAATAAACGGGTAGCAGTGGTGGCAGCTTGGCACAGCGGCGGCCCGATGAATAGGCGAGCGACGAATAGAGTGGCGGCAGCTTGGCACAGCGGCGGCCCGATGAATAGGCGAGCGACGAATAGGGTGGCGGCGGCTTTGGCACAGCGGCGGCCCGATGAATAGGCGAGCGACGAATAGTAGTGGCGGCAGCTTGGCACAGCGGCGGCCCGATGAATAGGCGAGCGACGAATAGGGTGGCGGCGGCTTTGGCACAGCGGCGGCCCGATGAATAGGCGAGCGGCGAATAGGGTGGCGGCGGCTTTGGCACAGCGGCGGCCCGATGAATACGTCAGCGGCGAGTAGTAGTGGCGGCAGCTTGGCACAGCGGCGGCCCGATGAATAGGCGAGCGACGAATAGGGTGGCGGCAGCTTTGGCACAGCAGCAGCCCGATGAGTACGTCAGTCGCCGTCAACGCAGCCCGAAGAATAGGGAGTATTGCTACAACCCTCACTTGACCCTGCGTTCAGTCGCCGTCAACGCAGCCCGAAGAATAGGGAGTATTGCTACAACCCTCACTTGACCCTGCGTTCAGTCGCCGTCAACGCAGCCCGAAGAATAGGGAGTATTGCTACAACCCTCACTTGACCCTGCGTTCAGTCGCCGTCAACGCAGCCCGAAGAATAGGGAGTATTGCTACAACCCTCACTTGACCCTGCGTTCAGTCGCCGTCAACGCAGCCCGAAGAATAGGGAGTATTGCTACAACCCTCACTTGACCCTGCGTTCAGTCGCCGTCAACGCAGCCCGAAGAATAGGGAGTATTGCTACAACCCTCACTTGACCCTGCGTTCAGTCGCCGTCAACGCAGCCCGAAGAATAGGGAGTATTGCTACAACCCTCACTTGACCCTGCGTTCAGTCGCCGTCAACGCAGCCCGAAGAATAGGGAGTATTGCTACAACCCTCACTTGACCCTGCGTTCAGTCCAGTCCAGTCACCACAAATAGTCAAGGCTTATTGTTTGGCTTACTAAGACTCAATTCAACCGAGGTTGCGCGCCTTTTCTTCCTCCCAATCACACTTGACTTACCAGCCATCAACAGAAGACTGATCTCGATTGTGTGAAATGCGTCTCCTTTTATACCTTTTTGGCTGGACAACGATTGTTGTTTTCTCATGACAGCAGCTGATCCCAATCTGACAGTTTTGCGTAGTTCCGCCATTTGCCACCAGGGGTTCCAATGTTGTATTTTAAGTATACTTCTTTCTACTAGGGGACGTAAGTAAAAATGGTGTTTAAAATAATAATGTACCCCAAAAACGAAAGCATGACTTTTGGGCGTTACAAACTCGAAGACTGTCTATCTTCCTTATTAAAATCATCCAGCATGTAAATAGAATATATATTGGCATGAGGCAGGGACGATATCATCTTTGAGAAAAATAAGTCCAAAGAGTCACCTACAAAACATCCCAGGACCTTAATACATAACAACCTGTATATACAAAAAAAAAATATATATATATATACATATTTATTTAACATTTTGAAGAACTCCATACGGATTTCTTCAAGGACTCCTGAAGTGAAAGATATCAAACAAATAAAAAAGGTTAGCTTTGGCTGGGTCGAACTCTTAATAACATTCCCCACAAGGTATAAAAAACTTTTATAAGTAGCAATTAAAAAAGCTGTAAGTTCGACCAGGCCGAACCTTGAATACCCTCCACCATTTTGAACGAATTTGGCGATTTAAATATGACGATGGGGACCTGCATAGGCAACTTTAATCATAATATTCAAATACAAAACCAGAAAAAATCGGTGAATAATGTAGCTAATATCATCAAAATACCGGATATAGGAGGGTACCATTAACGTGGCATAGTCTGTAGTATCCATGACGAACTTCAAATATCAAATTTTAAACAATTCCGGTGAATAATGTCGCTAAAATCATAAAAATACCGAATATCGGGAGGTATCGTTATATGGCGGCTAAACGAAGACGTGAACCAGCACTGACAATTTTCTGTCACAGGCTGAAGTATCTTCAAATACGAAATTTGAAATAATTCCGGTGAATAATGTCGCTAAAATCATCAAAATACCGATTATCGGGAGGTACCGTTGTATGAAGGCTATACGAAGACGTGGACCAGCACTGACAATTTTCTGTCACAGGCTGAAGTATCCATGACGAACTGCAAATACCAAATTTTGAACAATTCCGGCGAATAATATCGCTAAAATCATCGAAATACCGAATATCGGGAGGTACCGTTATATGGCGGCTATACCAAAACTTGGATCGATATATCTCATTTTCAATACCAACCATCCCAGACATAATACAAATTGTTCTGCAAATTTTGAAGCTCTACATCAAATAATGTGGGCTGTATCGTGATTTCAAAAGACAGTCAGACAGACGGACATCATTAAATCGACTTAGAATTTTACGCTGATCATGAATATAAATACTTTATAGGGTCTACGACGAATATTTATGGATGTTACAAACGGAATGACAACGTTAATATACCTAATATATATACTTTTTGAGGTGAAGGGTATAAAAATAGAGGGATGTATTATTCGAACAAAGCTGACTGGAGAAGGCAGTGAAGGTAACAAAAAAAAAAAACATTGAACCTATACGGACCTATGCTTGCTACAGCGGGAAATACCTTTCTACAGCAAAATGTGGACATATAGCGACAACGTTGTGTCACAGGAAATAGATATCAGTATAAACTATAGATACTATAAAAAATTGGCGAATGTTTTCAAAATACCGTGGACCTATACAGACAGTGTTACGACACATTACAAAGCCTTAGTGCCAAAAATATATGGGGGTTATACCCAATTGTGGCCATACAGGGTGAGATAAAAAACTGCAACAAAGTCAAACGCCATAATTTTTACATTTTCTTTTCTGTAATTTTATTGAATGAAAGCAAAAGAGCTTTAAAATATCTTCCATAAATAGAAGACCCGCTGAAATTCTTTGGTTAATAGAGGGTCACCCATGGAGAGTGGACGTTTCAACAGTATTTCTTTAGATGCTGTGCTGTCAAAAGTCCAATAAAATACAGGGTGAGATAAAAAAAACTGCAACAAAGTCAAACGCCATAATTTTTACTTTTTTTTTAAATTTTATTGAATGAAAAAAAAAACATGTCGGAAATAGCATTACATTTTAGAATAAGTTCAGATTTGTTTGAATTGGTCACCTTTGGCACGAATTATGGACTTCAAACGGCCAAATGAAACCCTCACACGCTGCCCATATGATGCTTTGCGATATTTTGGCCCATTCCCGGCGAAGCGCTTGCTTGAGGTGATCGACACTTTGGTATTTCTTTAGTGCCAACCATGCTTTCCAAAATATACTCCCCACACAATAGTCCAACGGATTGGTATCCGGAGATTTTGGTGGCCATTGTGCGCTGGAAATGAAGCAGGGAACCTCATTTTGTAACCATTCTTGGATGCGGCGTGCTGAGTGCGATGGAGCTGCGTCCTGTTCGGAATGTCCAAGGTCTGCGGCAAAATTTTTGCACGCCCATACACCATCCAGAATATTTTCGCGGCATCAGAAATAGTGCCGTAATTCGGCAATTTTTCGGCATTTATTCTGATTCCACGGTCGATTAATACGAGAGGAGAGCGACAATCGGCTGTTATGGCGGCTCACACCATCACCATGGCCAGCGCTTTAGTTCTGGTGGCCAACTGAAGGTGCACATTTTCAGCTACCCTCTTTGGCAAGTAAAGACGATCATTTTGTTTGTTTACAAACTGCTGGACAACGAATGTTTTCTCATCAGAGACGGAGAAAACCAAATTCGGCAGTTCACCATTTTCGGCCAAGCGAAGCAACTCTTTAGCTCTTTTGAGTCTATTTTCTTTCCGTTGTGGTGTAAGTTTTTGCACTTTTTGGAATTTCAATGACTTTACCCCGAGCTCCATTCTTTTTCCAATGTTTGCCGAATGGAATATTGCGATATGTTCAGCTCACGAGCCATTTTCGGCCACTGAGACGCGGGTTTCGATCAAGTCGCTTCTTGACTATTCGAGCCATTTCTGCTGATGTTGCTGTTTTCTTCCGTCCACTTCCTTGACGTCGGGCAACGCTACCCGTATCACGGTAATGAGCGATGGCGAGCGACACACAAAAGATTTATTCACATTTAAATGCTGGAGTGCTCTAACGATGGTTTTCCAGCCAAATATAAAGAAATCATGAATTCCATCACGAATAACTTTTTTTCTGGAAAATTCTCACCAATATGCATTGTACGCTTGTAAACAATATAATGGGCTGTCACTGAAATAATTTTAACAGCTGGCGGACGAGTGGCTTAGAAATGACAGCAGTCTGAACTTGGTTGCAGTTTTCTCATCTCACCGTGTATATATTTCGAGGCTCTTATTTATTTAATTTATTTTTTTTTTCGAACGGTCTTCCATGGATAATAGAAAATCCACCTGCTTTTAAATGGATAGATAGGTCTTTTGTGGAAAGTTCGCTGTTTTTGCAGTTTTTTCTATCTCAACCTGTATATATTTCGAGGCTCTTATTTATTTAATTTATAAATAAGATCCCATCGTCTTTTGAATGGTCTTCTATGGTCTTCTATGGATAACAGAACAACCACCGGCCTTTAAATGGATAGATGGTATTTTATAGAAATTTTGCTCTCAGCGGTCTTTTATATTGGGCCATTCCTTGTTTGACTTATTAACAGAAACTTCGCATTATGTAAACAATAGATCTGGTATGATCACGGGATGTGAGGTTCTACTTTTTCTGGTACCACCTCCAACGAAGGGCAATAATTATGAAATATACTGAGGGTATATTTCTTTCGAAAATCCGAGTGATACTTCCTAACTTTCTTCACCACACTTTTTTAGGATATGGATCCACATTATTGTTTCAAATTCGGTATACAGAGGAGTATGGAATTGGAGAGCTCACAATGCCTTCTTATAGATCATTGTCTTATAAAAAATAATTGAAATATAAAAATGGGGTCTTTAAAATAAATGATTTCTATATAAACCATATAATCGCTGTATACAATGGACTCTGTAAATGCCTTTTATGCCACGTAAACAAAAGACTTAAGACACAAACTTCAAACCTTGGTAAACTTTTGGCTGCGCTTCAATAATTCCCTAACCATGAAAATACCCTCGTTACATTTTGAAATTATAAAAAAAGTTAGCCAAAAACAATTACTTTTTTTCTTATGACTGCCTTTGGAGGAATCCTCCATCCCACTCCCCTTTTTTTGGTAGAATAAACTAAACGCGTGCCACTGGCACTTCCATGGCAAGATGCACTTTTAACAAAGTTTTTCATAGTCAGTCATACATCAGTGGATTTCCACTAAGTGAGGGCATAGTTAGAAGTAAAAGAAGGGGTTCCAGGCCAATGTAAGCATGCCATTGAAATTATTAAAAAAAAATTATAAAAATGTAATGAAAAAAGAGAAAAAAAAAAGAAAGCAGAAAAAACTATATTCCACCCTCCCCCTGCATCATGACTCGATGCAATGAAAATAATTGGAACCCTAACTTAAAATGCCAGATACATACATTGTGGGGTACTTTGACCAGCAGGTCGTGTTTGTTGTAACTTAAAATAATTATTGGAGTTTTCTCGACCATGACAATTTCTTGTTCATGGCGCGCTGTTACCATGGCTGCAATTCTGGCATTAACATGAAATGAGAGTGACTGCACTTCTTGGCATAGGGAAATAGTTGCGGGTACATGACCCGGGAACATACATACGGATAAAATGGTAGGATACATAAAAGTGTAATAGGGTGTAATTTAGAAATAATAGAAAAAAATCTAAGAGATAGATAGAATTATTGATATCTAAAAATGTATATATGGAGGTAAAGGCAGAATTATAAAGTTTGAAATGTAGATCAAGAAGGATATGTTTTTGGAAAATACGGGTCGGTTTTCCCGACAAAAAAAAAGAAAAATTACAAGAAAATCGAACATTTCACGTTTAATATCAGGTTTCTGGTTGAGAGAAATATTTGAATATAGCAAGTAGTAAAGAATCGCTGAATTGTTTCGTAAGATATGGCGGGAAAAATATTGAAAATTGTGACCCTATGTGGGTAATCTGTTGGGGCCCATTCCAGAGATATACTATCCACATAAAACTATGGGGTTGTATTCTAGGTAAGTGACGTCTTTTGGATGCCTTCCACCTACAACAAACTTTATGACCTTAAGAAGGTCATTAAGATATCCACTATCTATTGACGAAGCAGCATAGACGTCTCTAATTTATTGAAAGCCTTGGAAAAACGCGAATACCTGTCCTTTGGAAAACCTTTGGAACTACCAATATCTACAGAGGAACGAGGGAGATGTTGATCTATGGAAGACCTTCTATGAACCGAATTCTATTTTGATATATTGGGTAAGATGAAAAAACTGCAACCAATTTCAGACTGCTGACATTTCTAAGCCACTCGTCCGGCAGCTGTTAAAATTATTCCAGTGACAGCTAATTTTATTGTTTACAAGAGTACAAAAGTATTTCGGTGAGAATTTTCCAGAAAAAAAAAGTTGTTCGTGATGGAACTCAAGCGTGATAGTGTGATTTCTATATATTTGGCTGGAAAACCCCAAGTGGCTATCGTTAGATTACTCCAGCATTTAAATGTGAATAAATGTTTTGTGTCTCGTGTCATCGCTCGTTACCGTGATACTGGTAGCGTATCCCGACGTCAAGGAACTGGACGGAAGAAAACAGCAACATCAGTAGAAATGGTTCGAAAAGTAAAGAAGCGACTTGATCGAAACCCGCGTCGCAGTGGCCGAAAAATGGCTTGTGAGCTGAACATATCGCAATATTCCATTCGGCAAATTTTGAAAAATGAGCTGGGAGTAAAGCTATTAAAATTCCAAAAACTGCAAGAACTTACACCGCAACGGAAAGAAAATAAACTCAAAAGAGCTAAAGAGTTGCTTCGCTTGGCCGAAAGTGGTGAACTGCCGAATTTGGTTTTCTACGATGAGAAAACATTCGTTGTCCAGCAGTTTATAAACAAAGAAAAAGAACGTGTTTACTTCCCAAAGAGGTCAGCTGAAAATGTGCACCTTCGGTTGGCCACCAGAACTCAAGCGCCGGCCATGGTGTTGGTGTGGGCCGCCATAACAGCCGATGGTCGTTTTTCGCTTGTATTAATCGACCGTAACATCAGAATAAATGCCAAATATTATCACGAAAATATTCTGGAGGGAGTATTAAAGCCTTGGCCACGCAAACATTTTGGCCGCAGACTTTGGACATTCCAACACGACTCAGCACCATCACACACAGCACGCGCCACCCAAAAATGGTCACAAGATGAGGTTCCTCGCTTAATTTCCAGCGCACAATGGCCACCAAAATCTCCGGATACCAATCCGTTTGACTATTGTGTCTGGAGTATTTTGGAAAACAATGTTGGCACAAAAGAATACAAAAGTATCGATCACCTCAAGCAAGCGCTTCGTCGGGAATGGGCCATAATACCGCAGAGCAACATTCGGGCAGCGTGTGACGGTTTCATTGGACGTTTGTAGGCCATAATTCGTGCCAAAGGTGACCAATTCGAACAAATCTAAATTTATTCTAAAATTTGATGCTATTTCCAACATTCTTTGCTTTCATTTAATTAAATTTAAAAAAAAAAATTAAAAAATATGGCATTTGATTTTTTTCATCTCACCCTGTATTTCACTGGACATTTGACAGCACTGCATCTAAAGAAATATTTTTGTAACGTCCACTCTCCATGGGTGACCCTCCATTAACCGAAGAATTTCAGCGGGTCTTCTATTTATGGAAGATATATTAAAGTTCTGTTATTTGTAGAGAAATCTCTCCATAGAAGAACTCTGGAAGCCCACCGATTTATTGAAGTATTTTAGGATGGAAAATAGCAAATATTTTAAATTAGAAAAATATTATCAACTAATTCTTCCACTTCGGACCACCCTAATGTGCAGGCATAATACAATGTAAACCCTTTCGCTGCTAGATAAATATGCATTTTCCTCTTATATGTTTTTTTTCGTAATTTCCAAAGGTTCAGCGTTCGCTTAGCGATCACTGAACAAGATCACCACAAAAAAAAAAATAAACATACTTCATAAAATTTAAACAACCAACCCAATACGAAATGGGGGTATTTTAATAGCTACAAATACACGTTTTTAATCTGCGACACACACACACACACATTTGTCACTACATATGTAAATGGCCACATCAATGTTAACGTCGCAAAGGCAATGATCCATGGCCAGCTACCAATGTGTCATATGGTAGCTTGGTGCCTGCCACAATTCTTTGCTCATTTTCCTAACGGGTCAATGATTGCCCTACCATAGCTGCAGCCACCTTCAAAATTCAATACTGGACAAAAACAAGAGACAACAATTTGAAAGTTATTCTAGCCTATCTACCAATGTGTCATATGGTAGCTTGGTGCCTGCCACCATTCTTTGCTCATTTTCCTAATGGGTCAATGATTGCCCTACCATAGCTGCAGCCACCTTCAAAATTCAATACTCGACAAAAGCAAGAGACAACAATTTGAAATTTATTCTAGCCTAAAATGACTAAAGCACCTTAATTTTGTCTCTTGGTGATATGCGGAACGTGTGCGTGGGTTATTGGTAACTCCATCGAAGCAAATCCTCATTAGAATAACAAAAAAAGGACAGGAAATTGTTTTGGGAAAACAAAGGCAAAGGACATAGCTGCATTGCAAAGGAAATGAAGTGGGTCACACATCCTGTAGAGTTCAAAGGATATGTGTCGTGCAGCTGACATTCGAAACAGAGAAAAATATTTTGATTGCAAAGCGGAACAATGTGGCATTTTTGGATGGGTTGAAGAAAACAAGGACCCTAATCAAGGAGAAACATACAAAGTTATAAGTGAAGGATAACAGATAGGAGTAGAAAAGACAAATAACAAATTCATTCTAGGAGCTTTGGGAAAACTACCAATGATGTTCTATAGAGAAGAACGCCTATAGTCCTACATAGAGTATGTAAAATATAAAGGTACTCTAAGAAAATACGTTCAAATTTATGAAAAAAAAACCTTTTTTATAGGCTTCTCACATTTGAAAATGGTTTGGAAGTTTTCTACAGAAAAAAGAAGTTAAATAGTATCAGTCGGTTTTGCCGTCTGATGTATAGCCTGATCCCATGTCAGTTTATAAAATATATTTTAACATTGTGATTATTCAATATGTTGACCCTTTATGGTCATCTGAACTTCTAGAAGGAATGAGCTGATGGTGTTTCACATTTTATGAGGGTTATAATTATTCAAAATGTTGACCCGTTGTGGGGGAGGCACCGAAAGGAGTGGATAAAAGGAGATACAGATATTGATCTGCCATCCTCACATCAAATCCTGCGTTAATAGAAATATTAGAATATGCGAAGTTCAGGATGAATCGGCTTCTTATTCCACATTTTATAAGAGTTATGAATATTAACAATTTTGACCCTTCGTGTGGGAGGTACATGATGGAGTGGGCCGATTTTGTTCATTCTCGCACCTGATATAGTACGAATATCAATATTCGAATTTAAAACGTTTAAACAAAATTGGATGAGTAGGTAAATTATTTCATGTGAAAATTTTGACCTTTTGTGGGGGAGGTACAAGGAGGTATGGATCGAAATTGCCCATCTCCGAACTCGATCTTAGTTTGACAATAACATGAGAATGTATCAAGTTTGGTTCAAACAAGATAATTCCTTTGAGAGTAATCGTGGCCAACAGCCAGTAGACAGACGAACGGACGGACAAACACACCTAGATCGACTTCAAATGTCCTGAAACGGATTTGGTCCAAAGAGATCTAGGGTCCGTTATTTCGATAAGGCACGTTTTGGCCGTATTAAATGATATGTAACCTCTCTAGCCATATAACTGAGGGTATAAAACCATAAAAAGTTGACCTACAGGCAGGTTTGTAAATGTTCGTCCAGAAAAAGGAAATCATTGGAGAACTTTTGGAAGACTTATCCGACGACAGAAGAAAATTCAAAGCTCTTTGGTCTTTAGAAGACTTATACAAGTTCTTCTGTCTAGAGAAGACTTTTAAACAAATCTATTTCTAAAGAAATTCTTCTTCCTTCCGCCTACAAATAACCTATCAAAGAGATTCCAACTACAGAAGACCTTAAAAAGGGCCTCTGTCCATAGAAGTCTTTCAAAGGATATTTCCTGTTTATAGAAGGCCTCTTCTGTCCAGAAAAGACCTTTTAAGGGTCTTCTGTCTATAGGAGACCTTTCAAGGGTCTTCTTTCTATAGAAGACCTCTCAAAGGTCTTCTGTCTAAAGAAGGCCTCTCAAAAGTCTTCTGTCTAAAAAAGAAGTATTTTTTTGTATATGGAGGACCTCTCAAAGGATTTCTGTATATTGAAGACCTCTCAAAAGTCTTCTGTATATAGAAGACCTTTCATAGATCTTCTGTACAGAAGACCTTTCAAAGATCTTATGTAGGGAAGACCTTTCAAAGATCTTTTGTAGAGAAGACCTTTCATGGACCTTCTGTAGAGAAGACCTTTCAAAGATCTTCTGTAAAGAAGACCTATCAAATGTCTTCTGTATAAAAGAGCTCTCAAAGGTCTTCTGTGTATAGAAGACTTTTTAAAGCTTTTCTGCCCATATAAGTATTACCAAGGTCTACTGTCTACAGAAATCTTTTCACAAAGACCTTTTTCTATAGAAGACATCTCAAAGGTATTTTGTCTATAGAAGACCTGTGAAAGGTTTTTTGTCTATAGAAGACCTCTTAAAGGTCTTTTGTCTATAGAAGACCACTCAAAGGACTTCTGTCTATATAAGACCTCTCAAAGGTCATGTGTATAGAAGACCTCTCAAAGGCCATCTGTATAGAAGACCTCTCAAAGGTCATCTGTATAGACGACCTCAAAAAAGTCTTCCATATTAAAGACCTCTCAAAGGTCTTCCATCTTAAAGACCTCTTTAAAGTCTTCTGAATTGAAAACCTTTCAAAGGTCTTCCATCTTAAAGACCTCTTAAAGGCTTTCTAGTCATTGAATTTTCACACATTTTTTACAGAGAAGACCTTTCAAAGTTGTTCTGCCTATAAGAGACATTTATAAAGTTTTCTGTATAGAAGATCTTTAAGAGGTCTTCTATTGACAGAAAATCTGTATTGAATACCTCACAAGGGTCTTATGTATTAAAGATCTTTCAAGGGTCTACTGTATTGAATACCTCTCAAAGGTCTCCTGTATTGAAGACCTCTCAAAGGTGTACGAAAAAGCTTTCCAGTCATTGAATTTTCACACATTTTTTACCGAGGTCTTCTACCTATAGACCGTCTTCCAAAGAGTTTTTAAAGTTTTTACAAATTTTTTATATTTTTTTGGATGGCTACAACTGATTCCATGTACGTCCTACATTTGAAAGAGTGTTCTCCAATCAATCGTTTGTCGTTGACAATTCAACAAGTTCCACTTTAAATGAAATATGTTTTCAATTTTTTTACCTCCCCAAACACAAACACTCCCCTTTGCATTCCTCACTCCCATAACACAGAAGATGCACGTGTAGTCTCTTCCCGGAACATTCAAACAACACATGCACAGGCATTCCAATTAGATTTTGGATGGCCCCCACCACCACCACCACCATCTCCAGACCCAGAGAAAAGCAACAATGCACACGAAAGCAGCAGCCAAGACATGTTCATCTTTAGACCAAATTTTTTATGGCCATTCAACAATTTCGGCCACATCAGATTTGATGTTTTGGATATCTGAAGCAAATTGGATTGCTATTTGGAGTTCCTCCATCCGCTGATTGCACCTCCTCAAAGAGCAATAAAATATGTGATTTAGGTTTGTTGTTTTTTCTAGAGTTTATTTTGATTTTTTTTTTTTTTTTTTTTTTGGTTTCCCCAATTTGAGGTAATTAATCATTGGTTGTTCTTTCGCTGGGATTAGAGGTGGAGTGCCTCTTTTCAATTTGGGAATATAATGTGAGGTGGAGAAGGCATTCAACTAAATTTGGGAACATCATTTTAAAATAGACATAGATACATAAATATTGAATAATGGGGGGAGCATACACTAGGGTTACCAAATAGGAGACATTAGGAGGACTTTTGGAAGTACGTATCCTCTAAGAAGACTAGCGAACGAAAAAAACTCTAATTATACCCTCAGCCATTTGGCTACAGAGGGTATATACAATTTGATACGGTCAAAACGTGACTAGTCAGTCGAAATAACGGTTTAAGACACTAGGTCTCTTTGGACCAAATTCGTTTCAGAACATTTGGAGTCGATCTAGCGATGTCCGTCCGTCAGGTGCGCACGATAACTCTTGAAGGGAGTATCCGATTTGGTCCAAACTTTGTTCATCGTAATATTTTTGTCAAAATTAGATCGAGCTCGGAGATGGGCAATATCGGTCCACACCTTCTGGTACCTCCCCCACAAAATGTTGAAATTTTCAAAGAAAATATTTTATTGCAAAACCTAATATTTCCATCCGTGCTAGGTCAAGTGCGAAAATGGACAATATAGATCCACTCCTTCGAGTACCTCCCCCACAAAAGGCCAAAATTTTGAATAATTACAACTCTCATAAAATGTGATGTGAGAGCCCGATTGTCTTCATATTTCACACATTCCAATATTTATATTAACCCAAGGTCTGGTGTTAAGAGGGACGATATCGGTCCACTACTTCTGGTACCTCCCTCACAAAAGGTCGAAATTTTCAAAAAATTTATTTTGCACAGAAAGAGAAACGATAATTCGATTTTGCACCAACTTTGCAAATCCTCGTATTTCCGTCAGTGATAGGTCAGGTGTGAAAATGGACAATATCGGTCCACTCCATCAAGTATATATGAAATGGACAATATTGACCCACTCTTTCATAGAGGGTTAAGAGTTTGAAAATTCTTAACAGAGGTCAAAATATTTTTAAATAATTGAACATTGGCTGAGGGTCGGCAAAACCGACCGATACTTTTTTACTTGGTTTTGACAAAAATTCAGTAACAATATAAAAATACGAAAATTTCCCCATTTAGAATCAAAATTTTGAACTCAAATTCTTTTCATAATATTTTGGGATTTTCCATAACAGATGACTCCAGAACATATGACTCCTAAGAACCCTGACGGATCTTTATAAAGATCATGTTCTCTTTTACAACATTTCTTTTTTCCTCTAATTTACCATATCCCCCCACCCTCCTACCAATTCGTCTTGAAAACTTCCTCTCTCTAGCTGCAACTTGCCACCACTTGAACCCTCCTTCATGTGGATACTGCCTCCTTAAGCAACTCATCAAATTTATTAGATTTCTCGAAAATTACCCATCATTAATTATTTTTGTTTTTTTTTTCTTCGTGAGATGTGGCCTCACACGACACATTAACGCGGGGAAACATTCCAGAGATTCCATGTTCACCAAATTAAGTAGAGACATGGATTGCGTTGATGCAATGGGCCGTCAAAGCATTGATGTTGGTGTAATCATGTTTAGGGTCGTCAGCTACAACAACATTATCGAGGGCAATTCCAACGGACAAACAAGAGGTTTATGAATGAAGAACATGACAATTGGTGCCTAATTTAATGATGCACTCACACACGCATACACATCGTTCCCCCATTCCCGGTCTCGTGCATTCATATCCGCCTTTCAAACAATTTTCGATGCAGGCATGGAATCTTTAGAAACTATGACTCATGTGTTTTTGTAACTTCAAGGAAAAGACCTAACGGCTTCTTGTCGATAATTATATTTGAACTACAGGGTGAGGTGAAAAAACTGCAACCAACTTCAGATTGCTGTTATTTCTAAGCCCTTCGTCCGACAGCTGTTAAAATTATTCCAGTGACAGCTCATTATATTGTTTACAAGCGATACAAAAGCATTTTGGTGAGAATTTTGCAGGAAAAAAGTTATTCGTGATGGAATTCAAAATTGATAGTGTGATTTATTTATATTTGGCTGCAAAACAACTAGTGGCTATCGTTAGAGCTCTCCAGCATTTAAATGTGAATAAATCGTTTGTGTCTCGTACCATCGCTCCTTACCGTAATACTGGCAGCGTAGTCCGACATCATCGAAGTGGACTGAAGAAAGCAGCAACACCAGCAGAAATGGTTCGAAAAGTAAAGAAGTGACTTGATCGAAACCCACGTCGCAGTGGCCGAAAAATGACTTGTGGGCTCATCATATCGCAATATTCCATTCGGCAAATATTGAAAATTGAACTCGGGGTAAAGCCATTAAAATTCCAAAAAGTGCAAGAACTTACACCGCAACAGAAAGAAAATATGTAGACCCAAAAGAGCTCAAGAGTTGCTTTGCTTGGCCGAAAGTGGTGAACTGCCGAATTTGGTTTTCTCCCTCTCCGATGAGAAAACATTCGTTGTCCAGCAGTTTGTAAACAAACAAAATTATCGTGTTTACTTGCCAAAGAGGTCAGCTGAAAATGTGTACCTTCGGATGGCCACCAGAACTCAAGCGCCGGCCATGGTGATGGTGTGGGCCGCCATAACAGCCGATGACCGCTCTCTCCAAAGGTGACCAATTCGAACAAATCTAAACATATTCTAAAATTTGATGCTATTTCCGACATTCTTTGCCGCCATTCAATGAAATTTTAAAAAAAAATGTAAAAACTATGGCGTTTGACTTTGTTGCAGTTTTTTATCTCACCCTGTACTTTACCGAAGAGGGTTTATGAAACAAATTCACCAACAAACCTGTCAGTCAGATACAAACCCATCTGTTTAAAAATAGCCTTTTTAAAATGGTTATTTTTAAATATTAACGGGGATTATAGCATCGTTTTGATTGCCGCTATTTAAAATTAAAAAATAATTTTTTTTTTTTAAATTTTTAAAATGGCCATAACTCCATAAATATTGACATTTCGGGGTTTTTAGCTTCGTTTTGATTGCAGTTTTTTGAAGTTAGAAAATAGTCATTTTTAAAATGACCATAACTCCTAAAATATTGACATTTCGGGGTTTTTAGCATCGTTTTGATTGCAGTTTTTTTTTAAGATAAAAAATTGCCTTTTTAAAATGGCCATAACTCCTTAAATATTGACATTTAGGGGTTCTAGCATAGTTTTGATTGCCGTTTTTTTTTTTTTTGAAGTTAAAAAATTGCCTTTTTAAAATGGCCATAACTCCTTAAATATTGATATTTCGGGGTTTCTAGCATCGTAAAAATATATAAATATTGACATTTCGGGGAACATCGATTATCATTGTGTTTACCTTCACTTCAAACCCAAAACACCCTTTGCTGTCTGTGGAATTATAATTTCGTATTTTTTTAAAGGTGGTGTGAGACAATATCCATATCCCTGCACTTGACAATGGGTGCCTAGCATCATTAAAAGTCATAAATCTTCCTCAAGTTTTAGCAAAACAAGCGGTTTTTTTGATATTCATTAACTTCAAAACTTCATACGACGATTTATTTCGAAAACTTTTTTATTTCGAAACTTAAACAATGGATTGGAGTTTGGTTCTAATTAAACAATAGGATCGGAGCATTTCCAAAGAAACGTATAAAAACTAAACGCATAAAAGCTAAGAACAGGAAATCCAGACAACGACAAAGACGCAACATTGTATGTTTTATTACAATTCAGGATTAGCGAATTAGAAGCTGCGGCTGGAGATGCCATTGTTTGGCGAAACAAATTTATGCTTAAAATTGAAAAGAATAATTCCAGGAATAAGTCACCATGACAATAGGATCGGTCTCCCTTTGATATTCATTAAGGCATGAAATTTTAAATATATTACTTGTATATGCAGCATTCAAGGGCTTATTTAAAATTTCCAGAGAAAATATTGTCTTTTTTGGCGACCATTTTTAAGACAATGTTAAAATGATTAATGTTTATAACCATTGGATTTTAATTTACGATTCAGACACGAAAAATATATGGAGGAAACACAAAGTAAACATCAATATTTGGCCAATGAACATAAATTTATAGTTTTATTGTTAACTTGGAAGTTCTGCCTTGGATTATGAAATTAATAACAAATTTATGACTTCCTTCTTTAGTGTAAGTGTTAATGTAACATGTAATTACAATAACTTGCTATGTACGTGGAGTTGAAGGTTGGTCAATAATTACGAACTTTAATGAGATTATATAACAACTAGAATGTACATAGCTCTTAGAAAAATATAAGGCAAATATTGTTAGAAACTATTGATCCAATATGAGTGCCATGTGGCACTACATGTAAAAAAAATCAGGTGACGATCAATCATACTTCTAAATCCGAATCGAAAGGATAGATATATGTATATTCTTTCTTTGGACAAGTAATATCTGAAGCTTTTCTCCAATGATTATTGCATAAATATCGGTTCAGTGAGTCTTGAGTAATTTAAGTCCAATATATAATATTTTTATACCCTCAACCATATGGCTAGAGAGGGTATGTATCATTTGATACGGCCAAACCGCACCTTTGAACCAAATCCGTTTCAGAATATTTGGAGTCGATCTAGCGATGTTCGTCCGTCCGTCTGTTCGGCTGGCTGGTACACACCTACACGATAACTTTCGAAGGGATTACCCGATTTGGTCCAAACTTGGTAAATCGTGATATTATTATCAAATTTAGAGTTTTCAGATGGGCAATATCGGTCCACTCCTTCTGGTACCTACCCCACAAACGATCGAAATTTGCAAAAAAAAAATATATTTTACCACACAGAAAGCGAAAGGATAATCCGACGTAGCAAATTACAATATTTTTGTCAGTACTATGTTAGGTGCAAAAAGGACAATATCGGTTCATTATATTAAGTACCTCCCTCACAAGGGTCAAAATGTTGAATAATTTTAACTCTTATAAAATGTGAAATAAAAGTCCAATTGTATACAAATTTCACATATCAACATTTGAAACACACATCCCCAATTTTAACAAGAGATTTGGTGTGAAGATGGGATATATCGGTATACTCTTCAGGTACCTCCCCCACAACGGGTCAAATTTTTGAATAACCATGAGCTAGTAAAACGCGAAATAAGCCTCCGATTCTTTTCAAATTTTACACATCCCAGCACTTCTACTTAAGCAAGATCTGGTGTGAAGATGGTAGATATCGGACCACTCGTTCTGGTACCTCCCCCACATAGGGTCAAACATTTTTAATAATTATAAATTTTATAAAATTTGAACTAAGTGTCCGATTATCTACTGCTTTCGATTATCTTCCTGTATTTCAAGGTCTAGAATGAAGAACGGTTTGAACGGACCACTCTTTCTAGTACCTCCCCCACAACGGGTCAAAAATTGGAATAACCATGAAACTCATAAAACGCAAAATGAGCATCCGATTACTTTCAAAGTCGACACATCCCAATATTTCTATCAATACAAGATCTGTTCTGAAGATGGATAATATCGGTCAAAATTTTAAGTATTTATAACTCTCACGAGAACTTTTCAAAATTAATCAAATACCTCATATAAAGTGAAGGTAATAGTTCATATAAAATCCAAACTTGATACGTATTAATATTTTTTATTAGACTTACGTCAGATACGAAATGGAAAATATTGACCCACTCCATTAGAATTATGACAGTTTGCTGTGGGGATGTCGGTTTCCCGTTTTTTCGACCGGAAAGTTCGGATAAACAATCCTGGGTTTATCAGGTTCTACAAAACTAATATGTACATATACTGTATGATATGTACAACATGATATATACAAGTTGAAAAACCCCTGAAAAGCCAAAATTTGACCCATTATGGGTACTAAGATCTGCATACTACATTATAGCCTAAGCTCTTGCCTTTCCATATGCGTTGATATCTCTTGTAGTTGAGAAGATATTGATATTAAAATCGAGGGCCGGCTTTTTAGAAAATATAGAAAAATTATGGTTCGCGTATACGGTGTTGGACATACCCCAGAGGAGACAATCTCAAGATGTCAAATGATGATTTGTACATATCAGTCTTGCAGAACCGGTTCAAACCCGGATTTTGTATCTGAACTTTCGGGTCGAATGACCGGGCAGCCGGGTATTTCTGATTTATATCCTGTTGAAAGGTCAAGGTTTATGTCGAACTAAGGTCTCCTCGAGAACAATAACCTGCTCCCCTCTTACAATTTACAGGTTTGATCTAAGAATCCTGGTAGGAATATTGGATTGTCAGTACAGTATCAAATATCTGACCTCAAAATGAGATATCAGTAACCCTGACTACTGTGGACTATGCTAGAGTGCAGATGTAACGTGTTATCAAACTGGACACATAGGCTATTTGATAGGTAAGAGATTACTACATCTCAACAAAACCTACCTTCTTTGTCTCTTCTATATCCATACTATCACCAAGAATGGTCCGATCAGAAGATCGGACGGAAATATGATGGAAATGGAAATATTGAGATGTACCAAGTCTGAATGTTTTTTTTTTTTTGAGCTTCATGGATATTCAAAATTTTGAGCCTTTTTGGAGGAGGCAAGAGTTAACTGAGGAGGTAGGAGTGGACCGATATATTCCATTTTATCACCAAGTCTTTGGTTTATAAAAATAATGGGATGATCACATTTTATAAGAATTGTAATTATTCAAAATTTTGAGCCTTTATGGGGGAGGTACTTGATGGTGTAGACCTATATTGTCCATTTTCGCACCCGACATAAATATTAGGATTTGCAAAGTTGGCGCAAAATCGGACTATCGTTTCTCTTTCTATGCAGAAAATATATTTTTTGAAAATTTCAACCTTTTGTGGGAGAGGTACCAGAACGAGTTGACTGATATTGCCCATCTCCGAACTCGATGACAAAAATATTACGATGTACCAAGTTTGGACCAGATCGGATACTCCCTTCGAGAGTTATCGTGTGCACCAGCCAGCCAGACAGACAGACGGACGGGGGGACATTGCTAGATCGACTCCAAATGTCCTGAAACGGATTTGATCCAAAGAGACCTAAGATCTAAAACCGTTATTTCAATGAGACACATTTTGGCCGTATGATATATACCCTCTCTAGCCATATGGTTGAGAGTATAAAAATCCGTAGCTCATTTCTCATTTAATTTACCCAAAAATTTTATTATCCAAAAAAAATACCAATATTGTCCCTATTTCGAATAACATAATAGAAATTTGCAATTTGCAGAGTGTGAACAAAATTTTTGAAAATTAGCAACGGATTCAATATTGGCGGAAAAATTGAGAAGCCTAAGGTTTGAATCATCAAAATCAATCAGCATCAATGAGAATTACAGTAATTGAAATTATCGCCTTTGTAGTAGGGATACCAAAAGGTTCTGATTTAGTTCTGAGACTAGTTTAAAGATTTGCAAAGTTTCAAAAAAAAGGATATTCCATGTTCTTTCCTCGAAATCGAAATCATTTTTTGACAATTTTAATTGTTGTAGAATTGGGTCGATATGATCTATCTTAGGGTTCTATTTATATTTCACGCTATAAAAATTGGTAAAAATAATCTTCTCGATAGTTATGGTGTGTACCCACCAGACCAAGAGATACGTGGTCTAAGTCAGTAATTTTCACGACATTCTCGTTGTATCAAATAATATATTCTCTCTGTAGACATAAGACTGAGAGTAGAAAATTTAAACCGAATTCCTTTCGATTTATGAATGAATTATACCTTTGAAAGGTAGCAAAGTCTAAAGTAAATCAATCCACCAATGCTTCATAGTTAGAAGTTATGTTCCCTAATTAAAATCCTGGTCATATCCACCTTCAACCATACAACGGAATAAAAAAGCGACTGTTTATCATGGTAATGGCAAATGCCATACCCAGCCAGTAGAAAAATATAATTTGCATTTTCCTGTCTGACGGTTGACCATTTGCTGTCATTTTCTCCATTTCCAGAGCTATTAAAATAGGAAGTTCAGAGTAGTTAACAGTTCAGTGGTCAGTTGTAGTATTCCCAGAATGGGAATGTCCATAAAACAACAATTAGATGGTCCTATGGAATATTCATTCATAAAGGGGGGCGAAGAAAATGAGAAGGACAAGTTCGGCCAGACATATTTGCATTTTCATTAGAGAGGCTAGCCTCTGAAACAACCTTGGGCAAAACAACGTCAATTAGATTCATTCCAGAGCCCATCCTTGATTTTTGTCAACCAACCCATAGCTGCTAGGCAGACAGAGAGTCACACAACTCTTTCGTGTCCACATTCCATGTTCCTGCTTTTCCCACACATGTATTTGTTGTTCGAAAGAAAATATAACAAAAACAATAAAAAAACACAATTATTATGTTTGGAATTTCCTGCCTTCCAGTGAAGTGTTAAATTTTAATTGAATTGTTTGCACTCCTCGCAATGATGAAGAACTGAAGGTCTGTGGTGTCTGGCTGCCAGCGTGTCTGTCATATGGTGAATTGGTTTTCTGTTCACTGAAATGAGAACAGCCCACTACTACCTACCTTCCCCTTTCATGTTCACCCCCATTTTGAGGGAATTTATGCCAATGGGCTGGGTTGCCGCCGGTCTATTTGTCTACCCCAGGGTTTTACATGTTAATTCCCATGTAATTCGCTCTCAAAAAAAATATTGGCTTGGAAAAAATGTAAAAAAGTAGAAATAAATTACCCAACGACGACACGTGACTTTTTCCATAATTTTTGTGTAAACAGCCGATATTCAAGCCCAGCAAGCGACAACGAAAATTGCCCTTATCTTTTATTATTTTTTCAGAATATTAGTGGTGACATCGAATTGTATCTCTATTATGTGTTTCGTTTTTTATTGAAAAAAAAAACAACTTGATTTTATTGATTATGAGAGGGTAAAAGCTATCTGCATTTGGCCGTGGTGTGCGCTGACTTTATGATTTGGCCGAATTCATATGGCGCTTTAATTTTTCAATGTTCTGAGAGAGAACTTTTTCTCAAGGTTTATTAACGTGGGATAATATTGTCCCAGCCCTTGGTTTTATTGTCAGTGGGAAGTTTTTAAGAAACGCGACTTAGAGACAAAGTTCAGAGCAGAAACAAAAAGCACAGTGGTACGAAAAAACATAAAAACCAATTACCAAGTCTATCCCTCGAAGAGCCCAAAAGAGGTCTTCTACCCGCAAAAAAAAATGTCATGAGAGGTCTTCCATCCACAAAACAGGTCTTCTATTCATAGAAAAGATCTTCTATTCGCAGAACAGGTATTTTATCCAAAGACGAGGTATTCTATTCATAAAAGAAGTCATCTATACACAGAAGAGGTCTTCTATCAATAGAAGAGCTCTTCTATCTATAGAAGAGGACTTCTATCAATAGAAGAGGTCTTTTATCAATAGAAGAGGTCTTCTATTCATAGAAGAGGTCTTCTATCCATAGAAGAGGTCTTCTATCCATAGAAGAGGTCTTCTATCCATAGAATAAGTCTTCTATCCATAGAAGAGGTCTTCTATCCATAGAAGAGGTCTTCTATCCATAGAAGAGGTCTTCTATCCATAGAAGAGGTCTTCTATCCATAGAAGTTAGAAGAACTCATGAGAGGTCTTCTATGTATAGAAGAGCTCATGAGAGGTCTTCTATGTATAGAAGAGCTCATGGGAAAGATCTTCTATCTATAGAAGAGCTCATGGGAGAGATCTTCTATCTATAGAAGAGCTCATGGGAGAGATCTTCTATCTATAGAAGAGCTCACGGGAGAGGTCTTCTATCTATAGAAGAGCTCATGGGAGAGGTCTTCTATCTATAGAAGAACTCATGGGAGAGGTCTTCTATCTATAGAAGAGCTCATGGGAGAGGTCGGCTATCTATAGAAGATCTCATGCGAGAGGTCGGCTATCTATAGAAGATCTCATGCGAGAGGTCGGCTATCTATAGAAGATCTCATGCGAGAGGTCGGCTATCTATAGAAGAGCTCATGCGAGAGGTCGGCTATCTATAGAAGAGCTCATGCGAGAGGTCGGCTATCTATGTAAGAGCTCATGGGAGAGGTCTTCTATCTATAGAAGAGCTCACGAGAGAGGTCTTCTATCTCACGAGAGAGGTCTTCTATCTATAGAAGAGCTCATGAGAGAGGTCTTCTATCTATACAAGAGCTCACGAGAGAGGTCTTCTATCTATAGAAGAGCTCATGAGAGAGGTCTTCTATCTATAGAAGAGCTCATGAGAGAGGTCTTCTATCTATAGAAGAGCTCATGAGAGAGGTCTTCTATCTATAGAAGAGCTCATGAGAGAGGTCTTCTATCTATAGAAGAGCTCATGAGAGAGGTCTTCTATAGGTAGAAGAGCTCATGAGAGAGGTCTTCTAACCATAGAAGAGCTTATGAGGGGGAAATACAAGTGATCTTCTTTTAGCGAATCCTCTTCCATGTTTTTGGTTCCACTGTTTAACTTCTACCCCTTTTACCTTAAGACAACATCAAATCGAACTTCAAGGAAGGAGTTAAGTGATTTTAAATTGATTGACATTCCTGTCAGCTAGATTAAAAAATAACCCTCACTCCATACCCTTACTTAATCACGCGCACCACCACCACCTTCAAGGGCCAACAAAGTGTGGGAAAGCACTGCAGCCACAAAAAAAAGAACTTAATTAAAAGTTATGACAATACTCCAACCCCTTTTAAGGGTCTATGAATGTGAGTGTGTGTGACTGCGCGATTGTTCTCTTGTAAATGAGAAATCAATAAACAATAACAACTCATTGTTGTTAATAAAAATTATTATTGTTATCGCTGCTGCTGTCGTTCTGATTGTTACAACATACAGCGAAGTTTTTAAAAATCCATTACTGGAATTGTCCTCCTCTGTCCGTATTCGGTTCGGCATTCCTTTGACCATTTTTGGCCAAGTCAACAACATTTGCATAATTAATAAAAGTCGGGGAAAAATAGCAACCAGTCGGATAACCATTTTTGGATTTTAGAATGAACTTTCAATGGCGGGCAATTATAAATAATTATAGACCAGAATATGATTACCTGCAGCATGATTAAGAACAACGGCAGCAGCAGAAAAAAAACTTGCGTAGGATTTTCACGCTGTGCCGAAGTGGTTAAGAATTTTATTTTAACAAGTTAATTGTTATCAGATTTTTATGGTGGTGGTGGTAGATGGTGGGTTTGAAATCATTTAGCTGTCTATTTTTCCAGAACTCTGTTTAAAAATTTTTGAGCTAAAATGTATTTTTCGGGTAGCTTGGGCAAGAAATTTCAAAAGATCAGTGATTTAAATATGGGTCATGATTGGAGCCGTACAATTTGATGGACTTTATTTAATTTTCAGGTTTTTTTGAGGGTTCAGTTTCCATTCAACGTTTTGGAAATTTGTTTTGGGAAACACATCGGTTAGTTTAATTTTTATATCAATCAAGGTATCGCTAGATTTATTTTATTGTTAATATGTTAGGCCTGCTTTTTCACATATTTTAGCACTTGGTCAAAAAAGGCATACTTTTGGTGGACAAGGATATATAATATTATTATACCCACAGCCATATGGCCAAAGAGGGTATACAGGATGAGATGAAAAAACTGCAACCAACTTCAGACTGCTGTCATTTCTAAGCCACTCGTCCGACAACTGTTAAAACTATTCCAGTGACAGCTCATTATATTTATTACAAGCGTACAAAAGCACTTTGGTGAGAATTTTCCGGAAAAAGGTTATTCGCGATAGAATTCAAGCGTGATAGCATGATTTCTGTATATTTAGCTGGAAAACCACAAGTGGCTATCGTTAGAGCACTCCAGTATTAAAATGTGAATAAATCTTTTGTGTCTCGTACCATCACTCGTTACCGTGATACTGGAAGCGTAGCCCGACGTCAAGGAAGTGGACGGAAGAAAACAGCAACATCGGCGGAAATAGTTCGAAAAGTAAGGAATCGACTTAATCGAAACCCGCGTCGCAGAGGACGAAAAATGGCTCATGAGCTGAACACATCGCAAAATTCCATTCGGCAAAAATTGAAAAATGAGCTCGGGGTAAAGGCATTGAAATTAAAAAAAATGCAAGAATTTACACCGCAACAGAAAGAAAATAGACACAAAAGGGCTAAAGAGTTGCTGCGCTTGACCGAAAGTGGAGGACTGCCGAATTTGGTTTTCTCCGGCTCCGATGAGAAAACATTTGTTGTCCAGCAGTTTGTAAACAAACAAAATGATCGGGTTTACTTACCAAAGAGGTCAGCTGAAAAGCGCCGGCCATGGTAATAGTGTGGGCCGCCATAACTGACGATGGTCGCTCTCCGCTCGTATCAATCGACCGTGGCATCAGAATAAATACCGAATATTATTACAAAAATATTCTGGAGGGTGTATTAAAGCCTTGGGCACACAAACTTTTTGGCCTTAGACCTAGGACATTCCAACAGGACTCAGCACCATCGCACTCAGCACGCGCCACCCCAGAATCATTACAAAATAAGTCTCCTCGCTTCATTTCCAGCATACAAAGGCCACAAAAATCTCCGGATACCAATCTGTTGGACTATTTTGTCTGGAGTATTTTGGAATGCAAGGTTGGCACAAAAAAATACAAAAGTGTCGATCAGCTCAAGCAAGCGCTTCGCCGGGAATGGGCCAAAATAACGCAGAGCAACATTCGGGCAGCGTGTGACGGTTTCATTTGCCGTTTCAAGCCATAATTCGTGTAAAAGATGACCAATTCGAACAAATCTAAATTTTTTCTAAAATTTGATGATATTTCCGACATTTGTTGCTTTGGTTCAATAAAAATAAAAAAAAATATGGCGTTTGACTTTGTTGCATTTTTTTATATCACCCTATATATAACGTTGTGGAACCGGGGTCCATTTTATACCACTTTGTTGTGATCCGGCCATGTCATTTGGTGCTCTGCCTTTCCAAATAACTCGTAAGCCATTTCAGAAAATACGGACTAATTGGTTTATTTTCTCGTAGACCTCCCTGTGATAACATCAAAGTTTTACCCAGTTTTGGGTAAACGAAAGTCAATTTTGAATAAGATTGCAAACTCAACAGAAGATGAACCAACGAAACAAAGAAAACTTAAATTTCTATGGTAAATACTTTCTAATACTTCAAAAAACACCTCCCACCCCAAAAAAAATCTTTTTAAAATGTCACTTGATCGGCCTCTTTAAATCTTCATTTCAAGTCGACTTATTTTGTGATTAAAGCTTCGCTTGAGGATGCATTACATATTTAATATCACTCTTATTATTAACTGCCTACGGTACATACTTTTTGGAATCTTCTAAAAAAAACTACAGCAAAACCTACGCTCATTCATTAAATAAAGTTGCATCATCACCATTTCGATAATGTAATAAATCAAAAAAAAAAAAAAAATATTGCATGTAGGCTTTTCTCTAACAAATGTTCTCACACTTCTTTAGATGACTGTTAAAAAATTATATAAAACAATTCGAATTACTTTTCTAAAAACTCTGAAGAATTTTCTCAATTTCGTTGTACACAATTGGCCAATGAATGTAAACAACATTACAGCTACTGGAATTGGTATTGAGAAGAAACTGATTACGTTTTCCTCTTGGGATTACATAATTGGTAATAGAGATGACTATGATTTGTCTTTGATGATGGTCATGACATCGACAATATTTTATTGCCTAATCATGATAATTATTTAATTATTTTGTTTACAGTAATGATGTTATTAGATCTTCAATTTCGAGAGAAAACAAGGAAAATTCTCGATAAGAATGAGTTAACAAAAATTTGGAAGATTCTTGTGATGTGAATCATACCCCCATGTTATAACTTCTAAAACATATTGATGAATGACCATTGAAAAGGTTCTATCATTAAAAGCCTCTTCGATAAGAGGTGCAGCACTGGACCCAAAAATGATATACTTCAGTATAGAAAATGTATAGAAAGATTCCCTGATTGTTTTAATACATAGATGGATTTTATACTGTACACAGAAGACTTTCTTTTTATACCCTCCACCTTGGAAAGGAGGGTATATTAACTTTGTCATTCCGTTTGTAATATCCCTAAATATTCGTCGTAGACCCCATATTTGTATATATATTCATAATCAGGATCCTCGTGTTCGAGGATGGGTAATAAATTCTAAGACGATTTAACGACGTCCGCATTATTTGACGTAGAGCGTCAAAATTTAGCAGAATAATTTGTATTATGTCTAGGATGGTTTGTATTGAAAATGAAAATGAAAAATCGGTCCACGCTTTGGTATAGCCCCCATATAACGGTACCTCTCCATATTCGGTATTTTGAGGATTTTTGCCACATTTTTTCATGAATTTGTCTGAAAATTGGTATTTGTAGGTCATAATGGGTCTGGCTGAAATTGTATGTAAAAGTCCACGCTTTGGTATAGCCTCCATATAACGATGATGGTTTTTGTCAGATTTTTTAATGGATTTGTCTAAAAATTGGTATTTGTTGGTCATAATGGGTTCTAACTCCGGTGGCGAAACTTTGCATGTATAAGTCTACGTTTTGGGATAGCCCCCATATAACGGTACCTCCCGATATTCGGTGTTTTGATGATTTTTACCTAGTTCGTACGCTGAAACATTGTATGTAAAAGTCCACGCTTTGGTATAGCCCCCATATAACGGTACCTCCCGATATTCGGTATTTTGATGATTTTTACCACACTTTTTTCCGGATTTGTTTAAAAATTGGAATTTGCGGGTAATAATGACTTCTAACTCCGTTAGCGACATATTGTATGTATAGGTCCATGTTTTTGTTTAGCCCTATATAGCGGTACCTCCCGATATTCGGTATTTTGATGATTTTTGCCACATTTTCCCACGAATATGTCTAAAAATGTATTTGTGGGCCATAATTGGTTCTAGTTTTTCCATTACCTTAAGGTGGAGCGTATTCAAAATGGCCCAGCCGAACTTAATGTTTTTTACTTGTTAAATCGGAAAAACGTTCAAATGACCCGATTTTATTTTATTTATTTATTTTTTTTTTTGTTCAGCCCCTCTCAGATTCTTCTATTCCTTCTGAATATAAAACCTCTTCCATACATAGAACTTCAGAAATTCTTAAATATCATACTGGGGTCTTAAAGGGAATCAGTTATACCATAAATAAAAATTCTTCTTAGTTTTTTTTATAGTTTGATATGGAAGGCCTACTGTAGCTCCCAAACTATACAGATAAGACCTTTTAAGGCCCATCTATGCTCTTCCGTATGGATGAGCTGGGGGGCTTAGGCCACAAGTTGTACACTGGATGTATTTTACAGTAGTCTTACCTATTCTGACATATGAGTGCCTCGTCTGATGGTATGCGATTAAATGTAAGGCTCTCATTTCCTTACTGACAACCGGAGCTCTCAAGAGCACTTCCCAACCTGCACTGGATGTGCTGCTAAACTTCCAGCAAATGGTTATTTTTTCTCAATTCTAAGAAAAAAAAATAATAATATGGCACTCCATCACGCATCGAGTTCTACAAACCATACAATAAAAATCGCGGGTCCGAAACTCCGTATATCATAATATTGTTTCCAATTTTAGAACTCGTATAATATAGTCCCTATCATTTCGTTCTTTCTGATACCTCACCCGTATAAAACCATAATTTTGGCATTTGTTTAAAGGACATTTTTTTCAATGGATTTCTAGCGAACAATGGTGGATTTTTCTGAAATTATTTTTTTATTTGTGGGAGAGGTACCAGAAGGAGTGGATGGTGATGGTTGATGGTGGAGCGATATTGTCCATTTTCGCACTTGACCTAGCACTGACGTAAATATTAGGATTTGCAAAGTTAGAGCAAAATCGGATTATACTCTATCTTTCTGTGCAGAAAATATATTTTTTTTTTTTTTTGAAAATTTCGGCCTTTTATATATTCCTTCTTGGGTTCATAAAAATAGTAGGAGTAGAATAGTAAAATTTGAAGACTATCGAACTCTTACAACAAATTTTCTAAGAGTTATGATTATTTAAAATTGTTATCCTTTGTGGGGGAGGTACTTGATGGAGTGGACTGATATTGTTCATTTTCGCACCTGATCTAGCACTGATGGAAATATTAGGATTCGCAAAGTTGGGGCAGAATTGGATTGTCCTTTCTCTTTCTGTGCAAAAAATAATTTTTTTTGAAAATTTCGACCTTTGTGGGGGAGGTACCAGAAGGAGTGAATCGATATTGCTCATCTCCGAACTCGATCTAAGTTTGACAAAAATATTACGATGTACCAAGTTCGGACCATCTGGGATACTCCCTTCGAGAGCTATAGTACGCACCAACCAACAGACAGACGGATGAACGGACCACCCTAGATAGACCCCAAATGTCCTGAATCGGATTATGTTCAAAAAGACCTAGATTCTAAAACCCTTATATGGATGAAGTACGTGTTGGCCTATTAAATTATATATACTCTCTCTAGCCATGTGACTGAGGGCATTAAAAATTGGATATCGCATAATATTCAAGTTTGTTTCTTAAGTCTTTTGTTTTTAGTTTAATAAAATGGACAATAATTTGGAAATTTGTAAATATTATGTTTATTTTTAACAAAATTCACCTAAGGCCAATGACAGTTCCCTACATTTAATTGACAAAAAAAAAACCAACAAATTTCCCTGCTAAGAGACTCCGGCATAACAACTTTGCATAAATATTATTCCCTTATTTCTGTCACTTGGGGATTTTTTATGTTCTTTCTGCCTTTTCCATAAGCGGTAGAAAGAACATAAAAAATCCCCAAGAAGAATTATGGGCAAAAATTAATGTAAAAAAAATATTAACATAAATAATTGAGCTGGGTCGGGAATATAAGTTGTACGGCGACTATTGGCAATGACTGGGCCCTGGCGGTGATTGGCATTAACTTCCCAATTTGGTTCCGCTAGAATATTACGAAAGAAACAAAAAAACAAACTTTACGTATTGAATTATTCTTGAGGCCATCGATGAAGTTTATTACATGTGATTGGCGGCAGTAGTAGCTGAATGTGTGGTTGGCTAAAGCTAAGGTAACTTCTGCTTAATATTTTTTTATTACTACTTTTTTTGGCTTGTATATAATTCTCTCGAAATTATTAGGATTGTAAATTGTCATTAATTTATATGCAATGCATTGTCGGAAGAAATTTTTAATAACAAACCGAAACTTCATTAGGCCACATGGCCAGTGTCACGTTCGGGCGGTCACAACTCCGGACATGGACAACGGATCTTTATATGGACATGTATTTATGGGTGGGTCGGTTGGTTGGTTGGTCGTCTTCCAGTCATGCTAATGCCAATAAATATTAAACATTAAAATGAAAACACATTAAGAATCCGTGAGCTGGTGGTTGGTTGGTGTTAATTACAGCAACACACAAAATCAACATTTGATTGATTCAAAGAAAGAAAAAAATAAAAGAAAAGAAAGGAAAAAGAAAGAAAGGCGATAGCCAGTCACCAAAGCTCTCTACCATATGACCATAACGGAAATCCAAGCAAAAGTATTCCAATGTTGCCCTTTTTTAGTTCTCTAACCGCGGGACTGCACCCAAAGGCCTGGCTGGCCGCCAGCCATAAGCGGCAATAAAAAGTGTTTTCCCATTTCCTTTCCGGGTGAACTTTGTCAGTGGTTGGTGGCGACATGAATGACCTTCATAATGAAAACAGTTTTAAAAATTCAATAATTTCAGATTTCAATTCCAAAATTCCCGCCCATTAGCCTTTCTTTTTTTTTTCTGTGAATTTGGTTTACTGACACATTGTTTTGTCAGCACGACATTCAAAACGAAAACAATTTCTATGAAAATTGAGTGAACGTGTGATCGCATTTTGCTTTCCCATTACCGCCACTTAAGTTTCGATTTACATTTTTCAGCTGAACAGCATTTCTGATTGCAAAGGTCTGTCATTCCAATTCCATATTCAAATTAATATGTAAATAATTTTCTTTAACATCACAATTGTGTTGTTTTTATTGTTGCTGTAGTTTTTTTTTTTAACAAATCCTCTATAAATAAAAAGGTGTAATAATCTAAAGTTTTATTTGATTATTTAATGTTATGCGAATGCTTTAAGATTTCTTGGCGGGATTTGAGAGAAGGCACAGTGTTCTGGTATCTGGGGGGAACTTCCAAAATAAAAATCTAATTTTCTGTGAGGAAAGATAGTTCACATATTTTCCGCAGATGTTTTATATGTGTCCCTCACAAATGATTCAGAAAGAAAGAGAATACAAAAGAGACAGGCTTCATATTTCTAGGAGGCAAACGTCATGTCACCCCTGTTTTTATTCGTTATTATAAAAGGAGTAACTTCAGGATTGTAATGGCTACCACATATCTTATTACATCTATAGCAGCAAAAAATTTTTTAAAAAGCGGCGCAGAGTGACCACGTCCGCCCAAAATACATATCTGGTCCAAATCTCCACGATCCCGACGAGGAAGTTGAACTTGCGGAGATATACAATTTTTTTAGGATAAAATCTACAAATCTTCTATCTGGAAAAAATTTATAGATCTTTTATAAGATCTCCTTGGAGAAGACCTCTTATGAGAAGATCTGCAGGTCCTTTATAAAAAGATCGACAATTTTTTAATGATAATATTTGCCGATTTTCTAAATTTTGTTTTTATAAGCACAACGTTTGGTTATTAGTGGAGAACGATGGTAATGTTTACCAGGGGGTAAGGCAGGGAATACCTAGGTTTCGGAAAGAGCCACCAATCCTCATCAGTTCCCTTGTTTTTGCCTGGGATATTCTCCCCAGAAGTTATTCAAGCGACGAGATCGTAAGCTCAATATTTTAAAATAACTTCTGGGGATTGGTAGCTCTTTCCGAAACCTAGATTTTCTACGAGAAGATCTATCATTCTACTGTGTGAGAAAATTTTACAGATCTGATATGATGAGATCTATTGATCAGGGGAAAGAATTTCAATGACAGATCTTCTATGAAAAGATCTACAATTCTTTTAAAAGAACTACAAATTTTCTAGGCGATCTACAAAGAAGTTCTACAGACTCTCTAGGTGAAAATCTACCGACCTTCTGGAAAGAGATTTAAAGATCTTTTATGAAAAGATTTACAGAACATTTCTTGAGAACTGTTACCGACAGATCTGCAGGTGATCTTCAGAAGAGCTACCGATATTTTTGATTAGACTTTCTCAACGTTTAAGAAGATATGAAATTTAAAAGATGCCTGTCCTAAAATCATTATTTTAGGTAATATATAAAACGGAAACCATTTTATAGAATTTTGCAGATAGATCGGATTTTAATACCTGTAGACTTCTCCGAATTTTAATACCCTTTACTTGGACCATACATAGTTTGGAGGGTATATTAAGTTCGACATTCCGTTTGTTACTCATCGATGCAATAATTTTAGACCCAACAAAGTATAAATATTATTAATCAGCGCAAAATTCTAAAGCGGTCCTGTCGGTCCTGTTGTAATCACGCTAGAGTCAAAAGAATAAAGGTAAAAAGCTAAAATTTTGCACCGATCTGTCTTTTTGTCTGCAGGCAGTCCAAGATAGAAGCTATATCGGTCCACGATATCGTATAGGCCCCATATAACGGTACTCCCGATATTCGGTATTTGGATGAGTTTCAGCCACATTTTTCAATGGCATTGTCTGAAATTCCACAAAAGGAATTATCTGTGAGTTTTTTACCCACTGAAAGAGTATTGTCCACATTTGGTATAGCTCCCATACAATGGTACCCCCGACATTCGGTATTTTGATGATTTTAGCGACATTATTCACAGGAATTGTTTCAAATGTCATATTTGAAGTTCGGCATCGTTACTACAACCTATGACGGAAAATTGTCTAGGCAGGTTCACGTCTTTGTATAGCCCCTTTACAACGATTCCTCCCTTTATTTTTTATTTATTAACGACATTATTCACCGGAATTGTTTCGAATTTCGTATTTGAAGAATCAGAATCGTTACTATAGCCTATGACAAAAATCACCGCGTCTTCGTATAGCCCCCATTTATAGGTTTTCATTTGAGCGGTATTTTCCGACGGAAAGTTTTGTAATATTTCAATTTCCTCGGCGTATGGTGGAGGGCATAAAAAGTTCGGTCCGGCCGAAATTAGCTGCTTTTTAAATTGTCTCATTAAAATTTGTAAAAAATAAAACCGTTGTTATGCCCCCAGCCAAATGGCTACAGAGGGTATATTCATTTGATACGGCCAAACCGTACCTCATAAAAATAACGGTTTAGACCCCAATGCGTTTCAGGACTACCCGATTTCGTATTAATCGTTGGGGTTACCCAACGTATTATTACGTATTGAACATTGTATAAGTATTGTCAAACTAAGATCGAGTTCAGAGGTGGGCAATATCGGTCCACTCCTTGTGTTCCAACTTTGAAAGTCCTAATATTTTGTATCAGTGCTCTCTCAAAGGGTCGTATTTTGAAAAACTGTTATCTCTCATAGCATGCTAAAGAAGTCCGCGATAGTTTTGTAACTTGGTATAATTAAATGTTTCTCCCAAGCAGAGATCTAATGTAAATATTGGATATGTCGATCGGTCCTCTCCTTCTAGTAACTCTCCATAAAATTAGAAATAATTATGCGATTTTATTTCAAATTTTCACATTCCGATATTTTTATCAGCATTAGATGAAGTGAGAAAATGGTATACATACGAAATAGACAATATTGGCCCACAGTCTCGGAACATCCATATTCATCCATCCATACTCAAAATGTATTTAAATAAACGGACATTGGCTGAGGGTACATATATATGTTGGCAAAACCGACTGATACTTTAATTTTTGCAATTCCGTATCCCTGGAAGTGGCTCCTAATTTTAATTATTTCGAAGGTCCAAGCAACAGTTTTCAATGGATTTGGCCTTAAATTGGTATTCAAAGCCCTTAGGAGAAAAATAATCACTTTACGGAATTTATAAAAATTATGGTATTATTTTTTAGTCCCAAGTCTATGTTCCAAACAAACAAATTCTGTTAGGTTACAAAATTTTAACTTGTGGCGCTGATATTGGGTGCCTGAATCAAAACCTCCAGGGTTTGTTATTCTCTGGTAACATGAGGACCCACGTATTGTAAACGGAGATTTAAAAAAAAAATATTAAAATTTTACTTAAAAAATCAAGTCTGAGACCTCAAACCCATTGTTGGGATGTTAGCTCTGTCAATGTCATCATCAGCAATTGGAATTTTTAGTTGTGTTCCAGAACCTACAAATTAGTACTAATTAGTACTAATTTTGCTACAACGCGTTCCCGTACTGCAAAAACTAGCAAAACTTGCAGCTCTCTCGAGAAAAAAATGGCGCTGAGTGGTGCACATTTCTGCTTGTTTTAGCTACATGAATTTGGCCGAGCAGAAATGTGCAAATTGTGAATTTGACATTTAATTGGCAGGGCTAACAAGGTTGAAAAATGTGTTGATACATTTCAATGTTCCCGCGTCATAACAAAAATAAAGAAATGATCAACTAAAGGAAAAACTAATATTTGTAGTGCAAAAAAACTAAAAAAAAATATATGGGGCACTTTTGGATGATTCCAGTAGGGAAGAGGACTGGCTGAATGATGAATCAGATTATTAATTATTATTATAGATTATTAATTTTAACGTATCGTCTTCAATACTAATTTTTTTAAATTTTGGCGTCCGTTTCAGTAAGGTTTCACCAGTCCGATTTGGACTGTTTACTCTTGGAATTTTGAATTTTGACATTTTATCGCATTTCTGCTAATTTTCCGTTCCCTTATTTTTTGAGCACACCTAATTGAGAATGACATTTCGAACTGTTCTCTCTTCTGCTAGTTTTACTACTAAAAAAGTACTGGAACACAACTTTTCACGCCAAGATAAAACCGGTAATGGGGCTTGTACTATATTGGACTATGAACTTCTATTGATTGAACATTTTCTGTATAGACATTTTCAACCCCAACCAACATACGCTTAAATCAATTCCAAAATATAACATGGGTTTTGAAAACATTTGAAATCGGAAGTACTTTAATAAAAATGCTTTGTGGATTCCCCTGTGTATAGGATGCCTCTCAAAGTCCTGTTTTTACATAAAATGCATTTTTAGAGTCGGTTATATTTATATCAAATAAATTTTACCTTTTTAAAACACTGTGCCCCTCATTCTTCTCATCGACCCATTCTCTTTTCAAATGTCTAAGTTTTGTTATCTCTCGTTAAGACTTCCGTTTTGCCTTCACTTTCCAGCATAAATTAGAAGTGTGGAATTTGTTTTTCATTATTGCATGGATTTTTCTCAAATTGTTTGTTGGTTTTTTATTACTGTTACGCATTCCATTGTGGGAGAGGGAATTTTGTTTTCTGTCAAGACAATAGCTCCAGAGAAGTCTGGGAAGTCAACAAATAGTAAAAAAAAAACATTCCAATGGTTGCGTGCTGAATTGTCTTTTTGGGAAAATTCTTTTGCGAAAAATGGGAAAATAGAAAAAAAAAAAACAATATATGTAAACATTTTAATGATAGGCGGCTATGGTTAAAATAATTGAAACCAGATAAACATAATAAAGGGGCTTCTGTATAAAGAAAAGGTAGGACGGATGGTTAGATGAATGGAGAGTCGAACGGAAGGACGTTTAAAAAATATTTGGGGACTAACATCGTTATTGGAAGAATGAAGATTTTGTCGGTACAATTTTTTGGCCAGGAAGTTTTTGATTTTTAATACCCTCAGTCATATGGCTACAGAGGGTATTTATCATTTGATGTGGCCAAAACGTGGCTCATCGAAATAACGGTTTTAGACCCTAGGTCTCTTTGGCCCAAATCCGTTTTAGGACATTTGGAGTCCGTCTGTCTGTCTGTCTAGTGCCTGGTGCTCACGATAACTCTCGAAGGGAGTATCCGATATGATCCAAACTTGGTAAATCGTAATATTATTGTCAAACTTAGATCGAGTTCGGAGATGGGCAATATCGGTCCACTCCTTCTGGTACCTCCCCACTGTATCAGTGCTGGGTCAACATTTTGAATAATTATAACTATCATAAAATGTGATTATTCAAATTACACACATTACAATATTTTGATTATCCCAAGGTCTGGTATGAAGATGGAATATATTGGTCCACTCCTTGTGGTATCCTCCCCAAAAAGGTCGCAATTTTGGATATCCATGAAGCTCATAAAACGCGAAATTAGGATATAATTCCAGATTGGCACATCTCAATATTTCCACAAACACAAGATCTGTTATAAAGACGGTAGAGATCGGAACATTTCTTTTGACACCTCCACCGCAAAGGATCAGAATTTTGAATATCAATGGCGCTCATAAAACGGGAAATTTGCATCCGATTAGATTCCGATTTGGTACGCTCAACGAAAGCGAAATAAGCATCCAACTTTTTTTTATTTCACACATGCAAATATTTTTGCTAACAGATGATCTGTTGTGAAGATGATATGCAAAGTACAGGGTGAAATGAAAAAAATGCAACCAACTTTAGACTGCTGTCATTTCTAAGCCAATCGTCCGACAGCTGTTAAAATTATTCCAATGACCGCTTATTATATTGTTTACAAGCGTACAAAAGCATTTTGATGAGAATTGTCCCGAAAAAATAAATTATTCGTGATGGAATTCAGGAAGCGTGATGGTGTGATTTCTTTATATTTAGTAGGAGAACCACAAGTGGCTATCGTTAGAGCACTCCAGCATTTAAATGTGAATAAATCTTTTGTGTCTCGTACCATTGCTCGTTATCGTGATATTGGTAGCGTAGTCCGACGTCAAAAAAGTGGACGGAAGAAAACAGCAACATCAGCAGAAACGGTTTGAAAAGTAAAGAAGCGACTTGATCGAAACCCGCGTTGCAATGGCCGAAAAATGACTCGTGAGCTGAACATATCGCAATATTCCATTCCGACAAATATTGAAAAATGAGCTCGGTTACCCCAAAGCCATTGAAATTCCTAAAAGTGCAAGAACTTACACCGTAACAGAAAGAAAATTGAGATAAAGAGTTGCTTCGCTTGGTCGAAAGTGGTGAACTGCCGCATTTAGGTTTCTCCGATGAGAAAACATTCGTATTCATTGTCCAGCAGTTTGTAAACAAACAAAATGATCGTCTTTACTTGCCAAAGAGTTCAGCTGAAAATGTGCACCTTCTGTTGGCCACCAGAACTCAAGCGCCAGCCATGGTGATGGTGTGGGCCGCCATAACAGCCGTTGGTCGCTTTCCGCTCGTTTTAATCGACCGTGGAATCAAAATAAATGTCGAATATTATCGCGAAAGTATTCTGGAGGGTGTTGTGAGCATTGGGCACGCAAAAAAATTTGGCCGCAGACCTTGGAAATTCCAATAGGACTCAGCACGCCCCACCCAAGAAAGGATACAAAATGAGGTTCTTCGCTTCATTTCCTTCCCACAAAGTGTCGATCACCTCAAGCCAGCGCTTCGTCGGGAATGGGCCAAAATATCGCAGAGCAACATTCGGGCAGCGTGTGACGGTTTCATTGGCCGTTTGAAGGCCATAATTCATGTCAAAGGTGACCAATTCAAACAAATCTGAACTTATTCTAATATTTGATGCTATTTTCGACATTTTTTGCTTTGATTCAAAAAAATTAAAAAAAAAAAGTAAAAATTATGGCGTTTGACTTTGTTGCAGTTTTTTATACCCTCCACCATACACAAAGTATATATATTCTTGATCAGCATAAAATTCTATGTCGATTTAGCGATGTCCGTCGTCTGTCCGTCTGTGGAAATCACTCTAGCTTCCGAACGAATTGAAGTAGATGGATAAAATTTCGCTCAAATGTATGTTTGCAGGACTTTTGGTATTGAAAATTGGCCATGTAGGTCCACGTTTTGGTATAGCCCCCATATAACGGTACCTCCCGATATTCGTTTTTTTTATGATTTTAGCGACATTATAACCGTTTTTTTTTAAGTTTCGCATTTGAATATTGTAATGGCTTATGACAAATGTTACCTACGCAGGTTCATGTCATCGTATAGATTCTAATATAATAGCTACATACGATATTTTTAAGATTTGAACAGAATTTTTAACGGATTTTTTTGTTTTTGGGAATTGCCAAATTCGTTCCAAATGGTAGAGGGTATTCAAAGTTCGCCAGCTTTTTTACTTTTTTTATCTCACTCTGTATATGAATTCCTGGCATTCAGGTAAGATTTGGACCATGGGACCTATAATAGAATTTTATGACAAATAATTGCGTAAAATATTTTAACTTGTTCCGAGCCCGTTTAAAAATAGTTTTTTAAAAAGGGATCAAAAAGATCAATTTTTTTCACTCGCTCGAGGTATTTTTATAAGCAATATTGCCGAAGGCACTAAATTTTCAAAAGTGTGCAGGGAAAAGGAGTGAACTTGCCCTCCCTATTAAGGTTGCTTTGCAATGTAAACTGTTGAAACTCCGATACGCGTGTCTTCTTCTCTAGCTCTACTTTCATAACCTGCTGAATTTTCCTCGTAATGATTTTCTGTGTTGCACCCTACGCTCCTTTGTCCCTTGAACCATTTAAAAACTTGTTCTATGTAGTCTCACCTTTACCCTGCGAATTGTTAGGCGACTCAACTTACCAGCTTTTTTCTAAGCATTCCAAAAAAACTGGATTTTCCTTGCGTTAATTTCATTTGTCATCCTCCACTACCATGCACTGGGTTACGCCCATATTTGTATCCCTCTATTCCCGACATGGAATGCTCACTCCTTTTCCAAATAAAAACAAAGAGAAAAGAAAATTCTCTCTACACATCCTGAGAACAATGCATCCACCTTTAATGATGGTAATATGAGAAGTGGAAAAACAAATTCCACAGCTTTACCTTGACAAACATCAAAAGACGTTCAGTGACAGACAATCCGTCAGTCATGGAATGGAATGAACACCAAAGATTAACATCTACAAGATAATGCCCCGGCAAAAAAGAAAAAAAAAACGAAGAAGCAAGAGATAATTTGAATAAAATGTGTCATTATTATGGCGGTGGAAACTATTTTTCCTCCAAGACAATGCCAACCTGAATGGGAACAATCGACAACAACAGCAGCAACAACACCAGCAATTTGTGTAATAAAGACATTGAATTTTGCACGAACCAAAGATATTTTAATAGAAGACAAGTAGGCATTCTTTTCCTCCCAAAGTTTCTCAGGCCACTGTCAAATCATCCGTGTAATACAACCAAATCGAGGGAGGAGGTAATTCAATATCAGATTCCTCTTCCAAAAGGCCATTGGCATCAAGGGTTTCATGGAATTTCAAATCTCCCGGACAATGACCCTAACAGGAAAACAAACACAAAACAATCCAGATTTCCATAACAATTACTCCATAGATAACAAAGAGTGCGTATCACTCAACCTTACACCATAGGAAAATTTACGCCACAAATAGCTGCCGGCATGCAGATTATAGCGTTCCTTATATTTCCTTTGTATGTCATAGATGGTATCCTCCTGGCAAACCTTCATAAGAATAGTCCTACCCGTCAGGGTATTAATGAGCCGTATTTTCCTCTCCCTTGCCGTTAGACGACCAATGTGATAGCGAGGATCCTGACTCCATAGCCTGCAGGGTGTCCCACAAAACTCACTTTGTGCCCTCTCCAATATGGGTGGAAATAGGACGCGAGGCTTTCCCGAACGACTTGAGATCTCTGTTATGGGCTCATGATTTATGTGAAAGAAATGCGACAGATCTTTGCCACCAAATGCCAACAACAAATCTAAATTCTTGAGAAATATATTTCAAAATTTTTATTTCTTGCTGGAATTTTAGAATTTTATAGGTCTCACTTTATTCCACGAATCTTGACGATCTCTTAGCATGGGCGTCAAATCGAAAACGTTGCCATGAATTACAATCCAAAAATCATCCTTTTTATTGTGAACACAAACTTCATCGTAGAGGAAATAACGTAGGTTTGACATTTTATTTTCAAAAAAAAATTTAAATTAGGAATCGAAGTATTCAGGCAAATTGGAAAAAACAATTTGTTACTCAAAACACTTTGTTTTGATACAAAAAAACAAAAAATTTTGGAAAAGCAAAATTGAAAAAAACGTCAAAAAATTAGAAAAAAAATGCCATAAGAAAACGTAAAAACGTAACATGTTAAGAAAACGCAAAAAAAAAAGAAACAAAAAAATGGAAATATAGGACCAAACACCAAATATTAAATCAAAACGTCAAATATTAAAAATACTCCTGAACATAAGAACAAAAACGCCAAAAATTTAGAAAAAGAAGGGTTAAATAAAAAAAAAGTCAATTTAAAAAAAACTCCAAAAAATTAGAAAAACGTCAAATATAAGAAAAAAAAAACTAGAAACAGAATCAAATATTAAAAAACACCAAATATAAGAAAATACGCCAAAAATAGGAGAAGAGCCAAATATTAATAAAACTCCAAATATTAAAAAAAACTCCAAATGTTAGAAAGAAACGCCAAATGTAAGAAAAAGCGGCAAATATTAGGTCAAAACGCCAAAAATTAGAAAAAAGAGCCAAACAAAACGCCAAACATACAATATTCAAAAAAAAAAAAAAACTGGAAATGTTAGAAAAACGTCAAATATAAGGAATAAACGCCAAATATTAGAAAAGAAACGGCAAGAGTTAGAAAAATTAGCCAAATATTAAACAAGTAAAAAAAACATTTAATACCCTCCACCTTAGGGTAAAGGAAACACTTTTATATAAAATTAACTGCATTCAAGCGTGTTTCACTATAAGCTTCATATACCACCAAGGCCGTTTGGATAATGCAGTTAAGTTTATCAAAAAAAAAAAAAAACATAAAGTGATTGAGGCTGTTATATGGGGACATACCAAAACGGAACTTCTATAGAAAATTTTATACTTTAGAATTGTCGTCTATCAAAGCTTCTAAAATACCAAATATGAAACAATTTCTTGGGTAAATATGACTAGGATTAACATAATACCGAATATCGGTGGGTATATGTGCGCTATAACAATTTTTATCAAAATATACCAAAACATGTACATTCACTATTTCGGCTCCGGAGTTAGAATCCATTATGACCCACAAATTTCAATTTTCCGACAAATCCGTGAAAAAATGTGGCAAAAATCATCAAAACACCGAATATCGGGAGGTACCGTTATATGGGGGCTATACCAAAACGTGGACCAAAACGTATGACCTACAAATACCAATTTTTAGACAAATCCGTGGAAAAATGTGACAAAAAAACATCAAAATACCGAATATTGGGGGGTACAGTTATATGGGCACTATACCAAAACGTAGACAGATGTATCTCATTTTCAATACCAACCATCCTAAACACTATACAAATTCTTCTGCTAAATGTTGACGCTCTACCTCGAATAATATGACCGGTATCGTGATTTCAACAGACGGACAGACAGGAGGTCTTTTGTAAAGATATGAATTTCCAAAAAGATGATTTTTATGAACCATATACACTGGCTTTAACATCTCACGCACGTTTCGTATTTTGTTTCACTGTTAAGCATCTTCAGTTTGGTCTATAATTGAACAAGGCTTGGATATCATTGAATTCTTCCCATAATTTCTAAATGTACCATTTTTTTAACCAGTGGTTGTGAGAAATATTTAGATTGTCTGATCGCTGACTTGTTTTGAAAGTTATGACAGATAAAAGTATTAAAAATTGTGACCTTTTGTGGGTGCGGTACCAGAAGAGGCAGATATAATTCATATTCACAACAGATATTGTTTTACCAAAAATGTTTGTGTATGAGAAATTTGAAGAGAGTTGGATACTTATTTCGATTTCTTTGAAGAACAAAACGATCAAAGAAATCGAAATAAGTATCCAACTCTCTTCAAATTTCTCATACACAAACATTTTTGGTAAAACAAGAAATGGTCCGATCTCTACAATCTTTATAACAGATCTTGTGTTGATGGAAATATATAGATGTACCAAGTCTGGAATGGAATTATGGATACACAAAATTCTGAACCTTTGTGAAGGAGGTATCAGAAGGAGTGGACCGATATATCCCACCTTCACAACAGGTCTTGTCTTAGTGGAAATAATAGGATGTGTGAAATATAAAGAGAACCTGATGCTTATTTCGCGTTTTATGACCTTCATGGATATTCAAAATTTGAACTCTTTGTGGGGAGTTACCAGAAGGAATGATCCGATCTCTACCATTTTTATAACAGATCTTGTGTTAATGGAAATATTGATATGTACCAAATCTGAATGGAATCGCATGTTATTTTATGATGTTATTTTATTTAAAAGTTTGACCCTTTGTAGGGGGAGGTACCTGAAGGAATGGAACGATGTATTCCATCTTGACGCCAGACCTTGGGTTAAAAAAATTATTGGGATGTGCGAAATTTGAAGACAATCGGACTCTTACATCACATTTTATAAGGGTTGTAATTATTCAAAATTTTGGCCCTTTGTGGGGGAGGTACTTGATGGAGTGGACCGATATAGCACAAATGTGAATATTAGGATTTTCGAAGTTGAAGCAAAATCAGATCATCCTTTCTTTCCTGTGCAGTAAAATATTTTGCTGAAAATTTGAGAGGTGCCAGAAGGGATGGACTGATATTACCCATCTACCAAATTTGGACCAAATCGGATACTCTCTTGGAAAGTTATCGTGCACACCAGCCATCCATACAGACAGACGGACGGACATCGCTAGATCCACTCCAAATGTCCTGAAACGAATTTGGTTCAAAGAGACCTAGGGTCGTCTTAAACCATCATTTCGCCTAGGCACGTTTCGACCGTGTCAATTGATATATACCCTCTCTAGCCAAATGGCTGAGGGTATAAAGAAAATTCTATGTTTAATATTTCTCGAAAGTTCTTTAAACTACAAAGGTTCATTGAAGGTATTCTAATGTGTTTTCCTGTAGCTAGACGACCCTTTAAGAGGGATATAAACAACTTCTTAAAAACCTTATACACATACATTAAACCTGTTTAAATGGCTCTACAGAACTAAGAACAACTATAAAAATCTGCTATAAACAGAAGACCTAAAATAATTTTAACATACGGAAGACGAGTCAAAGACTCAATAAGTTCTCAACAGATTTTGACATGAAGGCAACTCTTAGTAGATTAAGGGCTTATTGAAAGGTTTTCTAAAATAGAATACTTCAGGGAAATTTTTTTATATTGTGAATTGCAATACCGAAGATTTTTTTAATAGCAGAACTCTGACATCTTTCATGACAAATCTCCAATCAGTCCAGTCAGTTTGATTTTGCTTCAACTTAAGAAATTCATCTCAAGATTGAAGACCTCTCAAAAGGTCTTCCCTTATATAAACTTCTATCTTTTCAAGAATATTCTATAAATGCTAATATTTCCAAATATTCGCCTTAAGATTAATAAGTATACAACAAGCCTTCTTTCGAAAATCTAAATTTCAAAAATCGATTCACATCCCCTCTAATTGCATTGCAATTAAAATATATTACGGTAACAAATTTTCAAGCAAAAATCGAATTTCACAATATTGCCTACATCCAAAGTCATAACAGAAATTTCTGAAGCCGGTGTGGACGTTGCACAAATATCAAAACAAAAGACTTAGGCAACAAACCTGTTTTGCACAATTAACTCCAACTCCTCTTCAGCGAAGCGAAGTCGAAGAACCAACCCAACTCCTGCAACAGATTCGCCACCATGTCTTCTTCTTGAGCTCTACGTTCAAAAGCCTAAACAATTCACTTGCTTTGCTTTATTTTGTCCACTGCCTGCAATTCTGCCATTTGGGTGTGTCCCAAAGTGATTTGGCCTCTTTTTTACGTTTTTCAAACTAAACCAAAAAAAAACACATCTTCGAAAGGCCAGTAAATATTTTCCCATAACCTATTTGCTGTAGTTTTTTCGTTTTTTTTTTTTTTTCATAACAGATAAAATATGCCCATGATTGAGCATGCTCGGTGTTTGGGAAATATGTTTATGAGTCATCAGGTGTAGCAGAGCTCCAGCAAACTAGTTTTCCTTTAAAAACGTTAAAACGCAAAAGGACCGACCATGTTCGTTCACGTTACTTGATTAATACAATTGTGCAGGTAATGTTCGGGCTGAAGGAAAACAACGAGAAGGAGGGTGTTGATGCCTATGGAGATGCTAACAAGTCCCACACTGCCTGACAGCCACCCTGCATGTCTTGTGGACATGTATGATGATCGGTTTTGTAAATAAACAAACTCCGACCAAAGGCGGTCAATGTTCTTTTGCACAGCCGCTTAATGGATAAAAAAAAAAAAAAAAAAAAAACAGCCAACCCATAATCAATGCAAACATTGTTGTCCAAACCGAATGACAGAACGGTGAGACTATTTTCGAATTCTCAACACGTTTCGTTTCGCATTTGCGTATTTATTTGCAGATTAAATACAAATCTAAATTTTCGATTTATGTTTTGAGTTTTGTATTTCAATTTGGAATGAAAAGGTATTTCATCATCGTTTTTATGTTCGGGACATGATTTATAACGAATTGCTGATTTATGTCAATTAAGTTAAGATGGGTATTTTCGGACAGAGGATTTGGTTGTAGCGCATGAAAGTGTGTTCGTGGAGAAGGGGTAGAGTCTAGTTATACCATTTTGGGGGCTCTGGGAAACCTTTTTTTTTTTGCTCCGTTTGGTTCTGAGTGATAAAATCCACCTCCTAGAATAAAATACTTGGCATTTGAGTGGGGCTCATATTTATAGGGTGAGATGATGGTGAGATCAGACTGCTGTGATTTCTAAGCCACTAGTCCGAAAGCTGTTAAAATTTTTCCACTGACAGCTCATTATATTGTTTACAAGCGTACAAAACATTTTGCAGAGAATTTTCCAGAAAAAAAGTTATTCGCAATGGAATTCAAGCGAGATAGTATGATTTCTTTATACAGGGTTGCCCATATTCGACGGACCCATCTGGCAACGCCATAACTTTTGATAGAGATGTCACATCGCCAAATGACATACCGCGTTTGAAGCGTCAGTCCAAGCAGATTTTTACCATGAACCAATACACGCCACGCGAGCGCTCTGAAATAGTTGAAATTTACATTCAACAGAAGAAGTCAATTGTGAAAACTCAAGATGCTTTTCAAACATTAATAAATGTGAGAAGTGCGCCTTCTAAGAACACCATTAAGCGTTTACACGAAAAATTTTCGACTGGTAAGGCTCTTTCTAATCCGAAGAGACCATATAAAAGTCGAGCAAGGCGATCGGCCGAGAATATTGATGCCGTACGAGCCAGTGGTAAGAGGTCCCCAAGAACATCCCAAAAACGCCGTTCTCAGCAGTTGGGCATGGCTCGGTCCACTTTACAACGGATTATTCGCATTGATTTGCATTTGTTCCCGTACAAAATTCAATTGAAGCAAAAAATGTTGCCTGCGGAAAAGCCTCGTCGATTGGAATGGGCCCAAAGGGCCCAAAGGTCCGTCGAATATGGGCAACCCCGTATTTGGCTGGAAAACCACAAGTGGCTATCGTTAGAGCACTCCAGCAATTATATGTGAATAAATATTTTGTGTCTCGTACCATCGCTCGTTACCGTGCTACTAGTAGCGTAGCCCGACGTCAAGGAAGTGGACGGAAGAAAACAGCAACATGCCCGAAGAAATGGTTCGAAAATGTAAAGAAGCGAATTGATCGAAACCCGCGTCGAAGTGGCCGAAAAATTGCTCGTGAGCTGAACATATTGCAATATCCCACCATTCGGCAAATATTGAAAAATGAGCTAGGGGTAAAGCCATTAAAATTGTAAAAAGTGCAAGAATCTCCACCACAACAAAAAGAAAATAGACTCAAAAGAGCTGAAGAGTAGCTTCGCTTGGTCGAAAGTGGTGAACTGCCGAATTTGGTTTTCTCCGTCTCCGATAAGAAAACATTCGTTGTGCAGCAGTTTGTAAACAAACAAAATGATCGTGTTTACTTGCCAAAGAGGTCCGCTGAAAATGTGCACCTTCAGTTGGCCACCAGAACTCAAGCGCCGGCCGTGGTAATGGTGAGGGCCGCCATAACAGGCGATGGTCGCTCTCCGCTCGTATTAGTCGACCATGGCATTAGAATAAATGGCGAATGTTATCGCGAAAATATTCTGAAGGGTGTATTAAAGCCTTAGGCATTTTGGCCGCAGACCTGGGACATTCCAAAAGGACTCAGCAGCATCGCACTCAGCACTCGCCATCCAAGAGTGGTTACAAAATGAGGTTCCTCGCTTCATTTCCAGCGTACAATGGCCACCAAAATCTCGCGATACCAATCCGTTGGACTATTGTGTCTGGAATATTTTGGAAAGCAAGGTTGGCACTAAAAAATTCCAAAGTGTCGATCACCACAAACAAGCGCTTCGCCGGGAATGGGGCAAAATACCGCAGAGCAACATTCGGGCAGCGTGTGACGGTTTCATTGGCCGTTTGAAGGCCTTAATTCGTGCCAAAGGTGACCCATTCAAACAAATCTAAACTTATTCTAAAATTTGATGGTATTTCCGACATTTTTTTTTGCTTTCATTCAAAAATTTTGAAAAAAATGTAAAAATTATGGAGTTTGACTTTGTTGCAGTTTTTTTTATCTCACCCTCTATTATTATTTAAAATTTTGACCCGTTGTGTGTTGGAGGTACCAGAAGGTATGGTCCGATCTCTACAATCTTAATAACACATCTTCTATTGATAACAATATTGAGATGTGGCAAATCTGAATAGAATCGGATGTTAATTTCGCGTTTCATGAGCATCATGGATATTCACAATTTTGAACATTTGACCCTTTGTAGGAGAGATACTTGATAGAGTGGACCGATATTGCCCATTTTCGCACCTGACCTAGCACGGACGCAAATATTACGATTTGCAAAGTTGGAGCAAAATCGGATTATCTTTTCTCTTTCTGTGCAGTAAATTATTTTCCTGGAAAATTTTGATATTTTTTTGGGGGAGGTACCAGAAGGAGTAGACCGATATTGCCCATCTCCGAGCTCCATCTAAGCTTGACAATAATATTACGATGTTCGAAGTTTGGATCAAATCGGATACTCCCTTCAAGAGTTATCGTGCGCACCAGACAGATGGACGGACGGACGGACATCGCTAGATCGACTCCAAATGTCCTGAAACGGATTTGGTCAAAAGAGACCTAGGATCTAAAACCGTTATTTGGATGAGCCAAGTTTTGGCCGTATCAAATGTTATATACCCTCTCTAGTCATATGGCTGAGGGTATAAAAAAGACTCCTTTGTTGACTTGCATTTTTATCTGCAATATTGGCAAAGATACTGCATATCTGGAATCAATGGATTCCAAGGAATCTTAGATCGAAAATCTTGTAAAGGAAGTAATTTGTCCCCTTTATTTAGGTTACATTGCGATACGAAGTTGTAAAAACGCCTATATACGTGTCTTCTTTTTTTAGCTCTACTTTTATAGTCTACCGAGTTTTCCAAACCAATCTTCTTTTTAATCCTCTTCTTCGTGTTATCATTCTAAGTTCCCTCCATTTGACGAATTTGCCGGGAACTTTCAAAAAAATTATTATTCTCTAATTTTCTTGGCACCTGGGCAATGCCTCTTCCATTTGTAACTAAAAAAATCGCCATGAAATATTCAACAGCTCATCGGAACAATTGCTCTGGGCAATTCCAGTGGCATGAAATCATACAAATGAAACCAAAAATGCTCAGCACACATGAATGACGGCCCTATGCCACTGAAGAATTGTGGCCTCATCATCATGTGGCCAAGAATCCCAACAATTTCTAATCTAATAAAAGAACGAAAACAGTGAAAAAATACGCTTGTAATTGACCGCAAAACAAAAGTCATACAGCTGAGGCATCGCCGCCTGCCTGATGATGATCATAGATACCCATGGCCGAGGGTATGGATTACAAAGAATACAACTCTTGATTTCATGATTTGCACGCACAAAACAAATGGCATTTCATAGATTTTAAAAATGGGGAGGCACTGAATAAAAAATATGTAGCAAAGCACAAAACTTGCGGATCCAAACAATGGCGAAGAAGAAGAAGCAGCAGCCAAAGAGGAATACCAAGAATGTCAAGAAACATTTGTGCGTTTGCTGGCTGGCTGCTGCTGCTGCCACAACTTGTCGACTCATGGTTGACTGGCCGGGTGTCATGGATCAGTTGGAGCAGACATTCTGGTGGGGCTCGGATACACCACCGACAACAACAGCACCAGCAAGCGTAGCATTTAGAATTTATATTAAATGATAATTAACAGCACCAGCTAAAAATTGTAATGTAGACGATAATGTGACGATGATGACGGAGGCGACGACGAAGCGGACGCGAACTCTGGACAACAACTTTCTGCTGTGATTCCAATTTCATGGAGAAGCTCACGGCGTAGAACTAGCAATAGAAGATAACAATTATACACACACCGAGGTGGAGAGTGGATAGAGAGCCGTTAAGAAACATGCTGTAGAATGAGGAAAACCAAGAAATATTTGTTGTTGTTGTTGTTTTCCTCCAGCCATGGCGGATGACTTGCAGAAAGTGAAAAGTGAAAAGAAAGAGGAAAAATATATCTGAAAACCACAAAGACGCTGACGCGGTGGCAATGAGGCATCCATCCAACCGCTCGCCAAGTTAAATGAGTGCGTGTGGAAATCGTAAGCCCAAATGACTGCAGGTCTTTAAACTATTTACTCAACAGGTAAATTTACGTTTTTCACTGCTATTTTCTCACTCAATGTGCTTTGGGAGGGTTGCCATTTTGGGGTGTTGATTCGACCAAAATATCACTGAGAAAACAAAATTGAGGAGTACAGTTCCGAAAGCCATTGGAGAAAATATCTTTTGAATTCGAGTGAAAATTTTCCAAAAGTCCTTTAAAATCTAAAACAAGTTAAACGACAGTAAGATCGGCCGGGCCGAATTTTGAATACCCTCCACCATTTGGAACGAATTTGAAAATTTTCAAAAAAATAAAATTCGTTAAAAATTCTGTTAGAGTCTTAAAAATAGCGAATACAGCAGTTACATTGGGGTCTATACGACGTGGACCTACATAGGCATTGTTTGTTATATTATAAACGGTGAATAATGTAGCATCATCAAAATACCGTATATAGGGAGGTACCATTATATCGGAGCTATTCAAAGACCTAGACCTGCATAGACAATTTTCTGACACAGGCTGTAGCATCCATTACGAAATTCAAATACGACATCTCAAACAATTTTGGTGAGTATTGTATCTAAAATCGTTAAAATACCGAATATAGGAAGGCTCTGATATATGGGGGCTATACGTAGACCTGGACCTGCATAGACAATTTTCTGTCACAGACTGTAGATCCTATTAGGAACTCTAAACACGTAATTTGAAACAATTCCGGTGAATAATGACGCTAAAAATCATCAAAACACCGAATATTGGGAGGTACCGTTATATGGGGGCTATACGAAGACGTGGACCTGCACAGACAATTTTCTGTCCTAGGTTATAGTATCCATTTCAAACTTGAAATACCAAATTTCGGTGAATAAAAATACCTAAAATCATCAAAATATCGAATATCGGGATATGCCGTTATATGGGGGTTCTATGAAAACTTGGACCTACATGACCCATTTACGAACTTAACCTGCCTACTGGCAAAATAAACATGTGTGCAAAATTTTAGCCTTCTATCTCAATTCGTTTGAAAAATAGTGTGACTACAACAGACGGACAGACAGATAGACGGACGGACGGACGGACATCGCTAAATCGACTTAGAATTTTACGCTGATCAAGAATATATATACTTTGTTGGGTCTGACATGAGTATTTCGAGGAGAGACAAACGGAATGACAAAGTTAATATACCCTCCATAGAATGGTGGAGGGTATAAAAATTAATATACCCTCAATAGAATGTTGGAGGGTATAAAAATCAAGAAAATTGACCTGAAAATCTTTGAAAACATATTTTTTATAAATTCTGGAAATTTTGTTAGGCAATCGTCCCAACGTCCTTGAAAAAATATTAAAAATTATCAGTCGCTTTTGCCGACCAATGTATACCCGCAGCCTATGACAGCTTATTTACAATATTGACCCTTTTTGGAAGAGACAGTAAATCAATATTATCCACTTCTCAGGTCCGAACAGGAGAGGGCCCCTTATCTCCATGTTCAAAATGTTGGTTCCAGAAGGACTGATCCGATATATATTATCCCCACACAAGCTTTTGTGTTAAAAAAGGATTAGGTAGTGTGGAATTTGAAGAGAATCGGATGCTTATTTCGCTTGGTATGAAAGTCATAGTTATTCAAAATTTAAAACCGTTGTGGGAGAGGTACAAGAAGGAAGAGGAATATATCGGACATTCTATCTTCACACCCTTTGGGGGAGGTACCGACCGATATATCCTATATTTATACCAGATCTTGTGTAAATAAAAATATTTTGATGAGTGGAATTTGAACACAGTCGGACTCTTATTTCATTTTTTCTAAGAGTTATAATTATTCAAAATGTTGACCCTTTATGAGGGAGGTTCTTGATGAAGTGGGTCGATATTGTCCATTTTCGCACCTGACATGGCACTGATAAAAATATCAGGATTTACAAAGTTTGCAAACAATTGGATGATCATTTTTCTAGCCAGCCAAACTGGGAGAGGGGACGTACTTAAAAGAGAGGAACGACATATCCCATTTTCACAGCAGATCTTGTGATAGTAGAAGTAATGGGATGTATGAAGTATGAAGACAACTTGATACTTAGTTCCGATTTTTGTTATTTAAAATTTTGAAGCTTTTTGGAGGAGTTACCAGAAGGAATGATCCGATCTCTACCATCGTTATATCAGATAAATTTTGGTATGTGCCAAGTCTGAATCAAATCTGATATTAAATTTTGCATTTTATTAGCTTCATGGATATTCAAAACTTTGACCCTTTATGGTGGTGGTATCAGAAGGAGTATACCGATATGTCCCATCTTCAGAGCAGAACTTGGTTTAATACAAATATTGTGATATGTGTAATTTGAAAATAATCGGAGAGTTAAATTTATTCAAAATTTTGACTCTTTGAAGTAATTGATGGAGTGGAGCGATATTGCACATTTTCGCACTTGACGTGGTACTGTTTGGCAAATATTGAGATTTGCAAAGTTGGAGCTAAATCAGATTATTCTTTCACTTTCTGCGCAACATTATTTATATATTTTTTTTTTCAAATTTCAACCTTTTGTGGGGTAGGTACCAGAAGGAATGGGCCGATATTGACCATTTCCAAACTCACTCTACCTATGATAATAATATTACGATGTACCAAGTTGGGATACTCCCTTCGATAGTTATGGTCCGAACCAGCCAGCCAGGCATAGAGACAGACGGAAATCGCTATATCGAATCCAAATGACCTGAAATGGATTTGGTACAAAGAGACCTAGGGACTAAAACCATTATTTCGTTTTGGCCGTAAAAAATGATACATATGAAAATGATACACCCTCTGTAGCTATATGGCTGAGGGTATAAAAATCCCCTCTTTTTGTCTGACGAATAGACAAAAATTCCTAAAAAAATATTTTTGAATGAAGGTCCTTGAAAAAATATTTCTGAAAACCGTCTTTAAACAGCTATTCTTTTAAAAATTCACCTAAACTAGTCCTTTAAAAAATATTCTGAAAAAATCCACGTTCATTGATCTAATTCCTTAAAAAAATAAAAAAAATCCGCGTTTATTGGCCAGAGGTCCTTGAAAAAATATCCTTTAAAAATACGCATTTATTGGTCGGATCATCCTAGGAAAAATATTCAAAAAAATCCGCGTTTATTGATCAGAGAGTCCTTGAAATATTCTAAAAAATCTCCGTTCCTTTATCTAATAGTCCTTGAAAATATTCTTAAAAAATCTACGTTAATTGATATGAGAGTCCTTAAAGAAATATTCTTAAAAAAAATCACGTTCACTGATCTGAGACACCATGAAGAAATATTCTTAAAAAATCCATCTTTATTGATATGAAAGTCCTTGATGAAATTTTCTTAAAAAAAAACACGTTCATTGTTCAAAGAGTCCTTGAAGAAATATTCTTAAAAAATCCACGTTTATTGGTCTGAAAGTCTTTAAGAAAATACTCTTAAAAATTAAAAATATATTGGTCGGATGGTCCTTGAAAATTTTTCTTGAAAAATCCACGTTTATTGATCTGAAAGTCTTTAAGAAAGTACTCTTAAAAATTTCACCTTTATCGGTCAGATGGTCCTAAAAAATATTTCTTAAAAAATTAACGTTTATTGATCTGAGAGTCCTTGAAGAAATTGTATTGAAAAAAATTATATTCATTGGTCTGAGGGTCCTTCAAAAACTATTTTTAAAATATTCACGTTTATTGATCTGAAGATCCGTAAGAAAATACTCTAAAAAATTGCACTTTTATTAGTCGGATGGTCCTTGAAATAAATATTCCTAAAAATCCACGTTCATTGATCTAAGATTCCTTGAAAAATCCATGTTCATTGATCAGAAAGTTTTAAAGAAAGTAACCTTAAAAATACCACTTTTAAGGGTCGGATGCTCCTTAAGAAAAAAAATTCTTGAAAAAATTACGTTCATTGTTGCGATGGAATATATTCTTGAAAAATCCACGTTCATTGAACTGAGAGTCCTTGAAAAAAATATTCTTCAAAATCCAGTTTATTGTCAGATGAGCCTTGAAGACATATTCTAAAAAATTCAAGTTCATTGTTCTGAGAGTCCTTGAAAAATATCCTTAAAATATCCACGATTATTGCAGAAATATTTTTTGAAATTCCAAATTATTTTAGTTTTATTCAAAGTTATAACAGAGATTTGAATTTAGTTTATAAAAGACAGGGCAACCCTGTTTTCTCATGATTATGGTACATTCTCTACTGTAAAGAAAAATACCTCAAATCCCTTTATTATACCAACCACATACAATTGCAGCAAAAATGCCAGGTAGGTAATTTTTAATGCTATTCTATTTATTGCAACTAAATGTGGAAGTGGATTATGATAAATAGTCTAATGGCAGGCAAAGGCGTTTTTTCAAACGCCTGTGGTCTAGAAAAAATAATAACCAAGAGTCTGTGTTAAGTACATAATCTTCAGGCGCCTGAAATGCAATTTACAGAAGCCAATATAGAATCAGTTGGAGTCCTCTACAAGGAGGCCCTACATTGTCCCTTTTACGTCGTCGTATATTGTCCAATTTTTAAAGCGATTATGGCTCAGATGGTCCTCTGAAAAAAAATTGTTAAAAAATCGGCTTATGGCTTAGACGGTCTGGATTGATATCACGACAGGAGCCTTCAAATAAATTAGCAGAAGTTAATATAGAATCCTCTACAGGTAAACCTTAAAATAAGCCTATGGATACGCTCTTCAAGTCGTCTGCTGTCCTTATTTGTGTCCCTTTTTAATCCCTAATAACATTTATTCATACAAATCAAATAATGTACCTCCGAAGTGTTCTCTCTCTCAAATAGGGTATTTCAGAAATTCTATTGTCTTCAAAATTACTCGCTCAGTCTCTTATTTGCCCCTACACCACCATGCCGACCATAAATAGATCACATGGAAATTAACATTTCTCACTAAGCTATATTTATAAACTAAACAACTAAATAATGTTAACAACATTTCGAGTTGTTGTAATTGTTGTTGTTGTTAGTTGAGTTAGTCTATTTTTATCTGACCATCTGGCTATCTGCAAATGAACACCCAGTTAGCGCCACAAATATGCAATTTTATGCAAATTATCGACGCTTATGGACTGATTTGCATGGTCCGGTAGTGGCGGCAGCAGCAACAAACCATAAAAACAACAAAGAATAATACATCTTAATGGGGGAACTTGGTGAAGTGTAGCAGGTAAGCTGCTATTCGGCTAGAGATGCAAGTGATAAAAGGCCAATGGCAGGAGTATGAAATCAACAATGCACTTTGCCAAGCCGACGCACAAATGAAATATGTAGATCGGAATATTGAAAAAAAAAACGAAACCTTCAGGGTAATAACTGCAGGTGTTGTACAAATAATACGCAAAATACACTGAAAAAAAAAATCCTAAAAAAAATCTTAAAAAATCCACGTTTATAGCTCAGATGGTGCCCTTTAAAAATTCTTTAAAAAATCCACGTTTATAGCTCAGATGGTGTCCTTTAAAAATTCTTTAAAAAATCCACGTTTATAGCTCAGATGGTGTCCTTTAAAAATTCTTAAAAAAATCCACGTTTATAGCGCAGATGGTGTCCTTTAAAAATTCTTAAAAAAATCCACGTTTATAGCTCAGATAGGGTCATTTAAAAATTCTTTAAAAAGTCCACGTCTATAGCTTAGATGGTATCCTTTAAAAATTCTTTAAAAAATCCTCGTCTATAGCTTAGATGGTGTCCTTTGAAAATTATTTAAAAAATCCACGTTAATAGCTCAGATGGTGTCCATTAAAAATTCTTTAAAAAATCCACGTTAATAGCTCAGATGGTGTCCATTAAAAATTCTTTAAAAAATCCACGTTTATAGCTCAGATGGTATCCTTTAAAAATTCTTTAAAAAATCCACGTTTGTAGCTCTGATGGTGTCCTTTAAAAATTCTTTAAAAAGAAATCCAAGTTTAAAGCTCAGATGGGGTACTTTAAAAATTCTTTTAAAAAATGCACGTTTATAGCTCAGATGGTGTCCCTTAAAAATTCTTTAAAAAATCCACGTTTATAGCTCAGATGGTGTCCTTTAAAAATTCTTTAAAAATCCACGTTTATAGCTCAGATGGTGTCCTTCAAAAATTCTTTAAAAAATCTACTTTTATAGCTCAGATGAGGCCCTTGAAGAATTCTTTAAAAAATCCACGTTTATAGCTCAGATGGGGTCCTAAAAAATTCTTTAAAATCTCCACGTTTACAGCTCAGATATTCGTTAAAAATCCACGAATAAAGCTCAGATGGTGTCCTTAAAAGACGATCCACAATTTTCCCCCAGTGTAGTTTCTCCCTAAAATATCTTCTGTGAATTAATTCAACTTCATGTAAGCCCCACAGAATTGCACTCATTACTGCAATTCAATAAGAAAACGCATTTATCACCCGATGAGTTCCCAGAATTCACACACAACAACAGCTACAACACCAATAATAAATGCTGAATCATAAATGTCTTCAATTATTATCTGGCAAAAATCCATGACCCTCTTTTCTGCCATCCTTTGGTTAAAGCAAAAAATTACAAAAAAAAAAGAATAAATTGCAAGTCAACTTCCGTTTTTAATTAAATTGTATCTGATGTCATCTCAAGATTTTACAACTGAGGATTGAGTCCGATCGACCGGCCGGCCGTCCGTCCGTCTTGTCGTTGACCATCATTATGAACAAAAGGCAATAAAAACATAAAATCACTACCGAATGAAGAAGGCTATTGAATTACCTGTTTTTTTGCTGCTGGTAATCCTTGGCGTTCGTGTGAAGCATCACCGTTCTGGACATGGAGACATCCAGTTTTTTTGGTCACACAAAAAACTGAAACCGCAATTCAGTCTTGGCCCAAACGGAAGTCAAAGAAATAGTTGACATTGTGAGCTGTTTTCCACCTGCAATGATAACAGAAAAAATGGAAGTGTTTTAATCTTTAAAGAGATACTTGAAAAGAATATTTTGCAGAAGCCTTAAGAATGTCTCTGGGGAGGAATTTTGTATTTGTTCTTTAAAAAATAATTTATGAAAAAAGTAAATATGCCAATACACTACCGGAAGTAGTGCAAAGACTATGAGAAAAAATAAAAATATCGGAGATTATTGTGCATTCGCAAAGAAACTTTGAAGATAAGTAAAGAATATTCTAAAGGATCTCATCCTAGCCATAAACGTGGATTTTTTTTAAAGAATTTTTAAAGGACCTCAACTGAAGTATAAACGTCGATTTTTGTAAAAAAAAATTAAAAGACCCCATCTGAGCAATAAACTTGAATTTTTCCAAGAATTTTTAAAAGACCCCATCTGAGCTTCCAACGTGAGTTTTTTAAAGAATTTTTATAAAGGACTATTTGAAATATAAAGGTGGATTTTAAAAGGACCCCATCTCAGCTATAAACCTGGACTTTTTACAGAATTTTTAAAGGACCCCATCTGAGCTATAAACGTGGATTTTTTACAGAATTTTTAAAGGACCCCATCTGAGCTATAAACGTGGTTATCTTAAAAAAATTTTAAAGGACCCCATCTGAGCCGTAAACGTGGATTTTTTAAGAATTTTTAAAGACCCCATCTAACCTAAAACGTGGATTTTTTAAAGAATTTTTCAAGGACCCCATCTGAGCCGAAAACGTGGATTTTTTAAAGAATTTTTAAAAGACCCCATCTAACCTAAAACGTGGATTTTTTAAAGAATTTTTCAAGGACCCCATCTGAGCCGAAAACGTGGATTTTTAAAGAATTTTTAAAAGACCCCATCTAACCTAAAACGTGGATTTTTTAAAGAATTTTTCAAGGACCCCATCTGAGCCGAAAACGTGGATTTTTTAAAGAATTTTTAAAAGACCCCATCTAACCTAAAACGTGTTTGAGTTTTTTTAAAGAATTTTTCAATACATGTGAGCTATAAACCTGCATATTTTGAAGAATTTTTAAAGGACCCCATCTGAGCTATAAACGGGGATTTTTTAAAGGACCCCATCTGAGCTATAAACGGGGATTTTTTAAAGAATTTTTAAAGGGACCCATCTGAGCTATAAACGTGGATTTTTTAAAGAATTTGTAAAGGTCTCTATAAACGTGGAATTTTTAAAGAATTTTTAAAGGACCCCATCTGGGCTATAAACGTGGATTTTTTAAAGAATTTTTAAAGGTCCCCATCTGAGCTATAAACGTGAGCTATAAACGTGGATTTTTTAAAGAATTTTTAAAGGTCCCCATCTGAGCTATAAACGTGAGCTATAAACGTGGATTTTTTAAAGAATTTTTAAAGGTCCCCATCTGAGCTATAAACGTGAGCTATAAACGTGGATTTTTTAAAGAATTTTTAAAGGTCCCCATCTGAGCTATAAACGTGAGCTATAAACGTGGATTTTTTAAAGAATTTTTAAAGGTCCCCATCTGAGCTATAAACGTGAGCTATAAACGTGGATTTTTTAAAGAATTTTTAAAGGACCCCATCTGAGCTATAAACGTGGATTTTTTAAAGAATTTTTAAAGGTCCCCATCTGAGCTATAAACGTGGATTTTTTAAAGAATTTTTAAAGGTCCCCATCTGAGCTATAAACGTGAGCTATAAACGTGGATTTTTTAAAGAATTTTTAAAGGTCCCCATCTGAGCTATAAACGTGAGCTATAAACGTGGATTTTTTAAAGAATTTTTAAAGGTCCCCATCTGAGCTATAAACGTGAGCTATAAACGTGGATTTTTTAAAGAATTTTTAAAGGTCCCCATCTGAGCTATAAACGTGGATTTTTTTAAAGATTTTTTAAAGGTCCCCATCTGAGCTATAAACGTGAGCTATAAACGTGGATTTTTTAAAGAATTTTTAAAGGTCCCCATCTGAGCTATAAACGTGAGCTATAAACGTGGATTTTTTAAAGAATTTTTAAAGGTCCCCATCTGAGCTATAAACGTGAGCTATAAACGTGGATTTTTTAAAGAATTTTTAAAGGTCCCCATCTGAGCTATAAACGTGGATTTTTTAAAGAATTTTTAAAGGTCCCCATCTGAGCTATAAACGTGAGCTATAAACGTGGATTTTTTAAAGAATTTTTAAAGGTCCCCATCTGAGCTATAAACGTGGATTTTTTAAAGAATTTTTAAAGGTCCCCATCTGAGCTATAAACGTGAGCTATAAACGTGGATTTTTTAAAGAATTTTTAAAGGTCCCCATCTGAGCTATAAACGTGGATTTTTTAAAGAATTTTTAAAGGTCCCCATCTGAGCTATAAACGTGAATTTTTAAAGGTCCCCATCTGAGCTATAAACGTGGATTTTTTTAAGAATTTTTAAAAAATTTCTGAAATGAATTATTATTAAAAAAATGAAATGCCTACCCATTTCTCAATTCCTATTAAAAAATCTATAAATATCAAAAAATAAATAAACACATGTTCCAGTGATTGCAAGTCAGCCAGCCAGCCTTGCCGAGGCCATTTACATGCCCCGCTGTTCAGTTCTGTGATTATTTACGAGTATTTGTAACAATAACGCAGACGTCGACATTTAAACTTTATTTTAGTTTTTTGTTGTTCCTCCTTTGCATTGAACGAAATAAAGTCGATATTAGTCCAGAACGACAACAATGAGGAGCAGATGCAGAAATGACAATGCTGATGTCTCGGTGGTGATGGTGTAGTTGCTGCTGCAAGTGCGCAATGACTGACAGACTTTGCAATGAGCTCCCTCGGCACCCCTCCCCCTTCATCATCCTTCCTCAATTGCAACGATTAAATGCAAGACTTGGTCACATGCTTCCATCCAACAGGGAGACACCACTTACTGCTGTTCGTGCTGCTGTCATTGCTGCGGCTAGCTGTGATGGAGTTGCTACTCAAGTGGAATACAATATGATCGAGGTGGAGTGGTGGCAAACGGCAGAAGTTTGCGACAAACCCAAAGACCACTTTGGCATTAATGTTGTTTATTATGAACTGAGGACATGTATTAGCCCATAAGTGGTGGATAAATGTGAGTGTGTTGCGGATTTTTCATTATTATTTTGTTTCTCGATGGATTTTGCAGGAAAACAAGGCATGTGATGAAATATTTAAAGGCAGAGGTCGGTAAACTTAAGTTTATCGAAGAACTAAATTTATGAGAATCTTTTTTAAATATCTATAAAAAAAAATGTAGAACTTTGAAGAATATTTTAAGGACCATCTGACTAATAAACGAGGCTTTTTCAAGTAGGATTTTCAAAGCCAATCGAAGCAATAATCCTGGATTAAAAAAAATAAAACAACAAACTTGGATTTTTTAAAGAAGATTTTTTAAAGTCTATCGGTGCAATAAACTTGGATATTTTAGGAAAACTGGATTGTCAGGGCAAAAAGCGTAGATTTGTAAAAATATTTTTAATGGCTATTAGGCCAATAAATGTAGATATTTAAAACATGGATGTTTAGGAATTTGTTTCAATTTTTCGCCTGAATGCCCAAAGAAGTGAATTTCATAAATATTTTTTGTGAAGGACTTACAAACCAAAAAACGGTGGTTTTAGAATAATTTTTCGCAGAATATCTGTCTTCCTCCCCATGTTTGGGAATCACTGCCCCTGTCAAGTTTTCTACTTCTTTTGCAAACTGCGAAATATCAACATATATCATTAATACCAAAGCTTACATCCGTAGAAGGACATATGATCGGGTCTGTCGTCTGTTTTTGTTTCTTCTGGTACTTACAACAACAACCATAATAATAACAATACCAATAACCACAACAGACACCAGTGACAACAATAGCAACAACAAATCCAACAATATGACAACAAAAGTATGCTGCAGTTACGAGAAGTATTTTCATGCTGCCGCAGCTATGAAACAAATGAAAATGATAAACAGCCGAGGATTGAGTAGTTGTTGTTCTGCCGACACTGCCTCTTCATTTGCAGTTAGCAAAGTTTGACTCTGCAATTCCATGACTCCCTGCCATGCTATGACACACTCGCTGGCAATACTAAGTAGCGAGTTAGGAGTACTTGTATGCGCGCTGATGGTTGCAAGTTAGAAGACTGATACACCCTACAGAAGATAGATCGAAAATATGTTCTGTCCATACAGGACCTCTAAATGGTCTTCTGTCTATAAAAGACCTCAAAAAGGTCTTATTTAAAAAGTCCACAATAAGGGACAAATGGTCGTTGGGAAAATTCTTTAAAACCTCTCATTTTAGCTTAGATGGTGTCATTTAAAAAATCTAAAAAAAAACAACGTTTATAGCCCAGACAGATTCCTTTAAAAATTCTAAAAAAATCCACGTTTATAGCCCAGACAGGGTCCTTTAAAAATTCTTTAAAAAATCTACGTTTATAGCTTAGATGGTGTCCTGTAAAAATTCTTTAAAAAATCCACGTTTATAGCTGAAATGGGGTCCTTTAAAAAATCTTTAAAAAATCCACGTTTATAGCTCAGATGGGGTCCTTTGAAAATTCTTTAAAAAATCCACGTTTATAGCTCAGATGGGGGAGTGCTCTCAAATTCTTTAAAAAAATCTACGTTTACAGCTCAGATGGGGTCCTTTAAATTTTCTTTAAAAAATCCACGTTTATAGCTCAGATGGGGGAGTGCTCTCAAATTCTTTAAAAAAATCTACGTTTACAGCTCAGATGGGGTCCTTTAAATTTTCTTTAAAAAATCCACGTTTATAGCTCAGATGGGGTCCTTTGAAAATTCTTTAAAAAATCCACGTTTATAGCTCAGATGGGGGAGTGCTCTCAAATTCTTTAAAAAAATCTACGTTTACAGCTCAGATGGGGTCCTTTAAATTTTCTTTAAAAAATCCACGTTTATAGCCCAAAAAGGGTCCTTTAAAAATTCTTTAAAAAAGCCACGATTATAGCTCAGATGGGGTCCTTTAAAAATTCTTTAAAAAATCCACGTTTATAGCTCAGATGATGTCCTTTAAAAATTCTTTAAAAAATCAACGTTTATTGCCCACATAGGGTCCTTTAAAAATTCTTTAAAAAATCCACGTCTATAGCCCAGATAGGGTCCTTAAAAAATTCTTAAAAAAATCCACGTTTATAGCCCAGATAGGGTCCTTTAAAAATTCTTTAAAAAATTCACGCTTATAGCCCAGATAGTGTCCTTTAGAAAAAATCTTTAAAAAATCCACGTTTATAGTCCAGAAAGGGTCCTTAAAAAATTCTTTAAAAAATCCACGTTTATAGCCCAGATAGGGTCCTTTAAAAATTCTTTAAAAAATCCACGTTTATAGCTCAGATGGGGTCCTTTAGAAAAAATCTTTAAAAAATCCACGTTTATAGTCCAGAAAGGGTCCTTAAAAAATTCTTTAAAAAATCCACGTTTATAGCCCAGATAGGGTCCTTTAAAAATTCTTTAAAAAATCCACGTTTATAGCTCAGATGGGGTCCTTTAAAAATTTTTTTAAAAATCCACGTTTATAGCTCAGATGGTCCTTTAGAAAAATTCTTTTAAAAAATCCACGTTTATAGCTCAGATGGTCTTTTAGAAAAATTCTTTAAAGAATCCTCGTTTATAGCTCATATGGGGTCCCTTGAAAAAATTTTTAAAAAATCCAAATTTATAGCTTCGATAGTGCTTTTTAAAATTTCTTTAAAAAATCCACGTTTTTGGGTCAAATGGGGTTCTCTAAAAATTCTTTAAAAAATCCAGGGTTATAGTTCAGGTGGCGTATTTTAAAAAATTCTAAACAATTCCAGGTTTAAGGCCCAAATGGTGTCTGTTAAAAAATCTTATAAAATTCCAAGTATAAGGTCCAAATGGGGTCCTTTAAGTTTCCTTAAAAGATCCCCGTTTATAGCTCAGACGGGGTAATAGCTCCATCGGTAATAGCTCCGATGGTGTCTTTCAAAAATTCTTAAAAAAAATCCACGTTTATAGATCAGAGAACTGAATATAGAAGACTCCAAAAGGAGTCCGTCCACAGAGGATCTCATAATGGTTTTCTATCTATAAAAGACCTCCAAAATATCTTCACCCTACAGAAATCCCCATATAGAAACCCTCAAAAACTTATTAGAAGACCTCTACAAGATCTCCTGTCATTAGAAGGCCTATAAAAGGTCTCCTGACAATAAAATACCACCAAAAGGTCTTCTGTTTCCATAGAAGACCTCCTCTTCTGCCTTCTGGCCCAAAAAAGGTATTTTGTCCATGGAAGTGATCCAAATGGTTATCTGCTTATAGAAGGCCTTCATTATTTCTTCTGCCAATAGCAGGTCTCAATAGGCTCTTCTGCCTATAGAAGACCTCCAAAAGGTTTTTGCCTCTAGAAGACCTCCTCTTCTGCCTATAGAAGGCCTCCTGTACATAGAGGACCTCTTCATTTTGCATATACAAGGTCTTCATAAGGTCTTCTGTCAAGGTCTCTATAAAGTCTTCGGTCTATAGAACGCCTCAAAAAGATCTACGTCCATAGAGAACCTCCAAATTGTCTTCTGCCCATAGAAGGCCTTTAAAGGTCTTCTGCCTATAGAAGGCCTTCACCGGCCTCCTGTCAACAGAAGACCTCCAAATGGTCTTTTGTCTATAAAAGGCCTCAAAAATAGTTTATGTCAACAGAAGGCCTCCATAAGGTCTTCTTCCCAAGAAGACAGACAAACGGTCCTTCGCCAACAGAAGGTCTACATAAGTTATTCCGCCAAGAGAAAGTCTCTATCAGGACTTCTGCCTATAAAAGACTTCCATAAGGTCTTCTTTTCTTGGCAGGCCTCCCAAGCATCTTCTGTCAATGGGAATGTTGATTGAAATAAATTTCTTCAATACCAACTGTAGGGTATGCATACAAATCCACAACAAAACACTTGGAAAAAAGCGAAGCCAGTGGATATTTCAATACAAAACAGTCAGTACCTATAACCGATTCAAGACGAAGTTATGTGTGAGTGTTGTAAAAGAGTACTTAGTAAACATAGTTGTTGTAGTTGGTGTTGTTATTGTTGTTGTTGGTCTGTCTGTCTGTCTATCTTATTTTGGTTTTATTTTTATGTTATACTGATGTTACTTTAACTCCCTGGGCCATTGTTTCACTTCGTTTGGGGGGGATATGAATGGCTGGACTAAAGGAGAAGCGGAGGAGCTGCAGGCAGGAGGAACTGGCCCAGTCGTTGTCTACAAAGGCAACCACAATGTTGTTTGTTGTTATTTGGTCATGATGAAGATGATACTACTCGGTTTTGTTTTCATTTGCTTTTTTTTTGGTGAAGAACTACAACCACTCCACCATGGAAGACAAAGCAGCTGATGGCGATGATGATGATCATCATCATCATCCTCTTCATGATCATGATGATGGTTACGCCAATAATTTTTATGAAAGCGGCTTCCTGTAGCTTCGTATTGACGTGTAGAACTAATTGTCCACTTGCCAAGTGCTGACGTATCCCGGCGTGATTATTATTATCATATCTTTGTAACAATCGATCGATTGATCTCGCTGATCGAATTTCGTCAACGGATTGAAGTGACGTGAAGCGAAAAAAAGGAAAAAAAAAACTTGGAGACAAATTCATTTGAGCGCATCAAAGTGTTTCGGGTGTGTGAACGAACGAGTGTTTTTTTTTTTGTCATCGGCCAACTTTGGTGACATTTTAATTTTTCCGAATGAAGTTGTTGCTTTTCGTTGTGAAATAACAAAAAAATAATACAATATTGAGTTTAAAAAAAGTAAAACCAGGATTGAAATGTGAAAATATCTGATAAAAAAAATTAATAAAAATTGAGTTTTATAATTGTTTACAAAGTGAAATCAAAACATACAAGCCCATGGGTAATTAACAAATTTGTGCTGGCAACACTGTGCGACAAATGTAATATTTTCTTCAATTATTACGGGGAATATACAGGACATTATAAAAGTGGAGCTAAAAATAGAAGGAACATGTATCGGCGTTTCGAAAGTTCATATCGCAAAGTAACATACTGGGATACAGTTCCCACTTCTTCAAAACTTTGGAAAATATGACCAAGATCCTAAAATCAGGGGATATCTTTATTATAGCCCAGATATGGTCCTTTAAAAATTTTTTAAAAAATCCACGTTTATAGCGCAGATAGGGTCCTTTAAAAATTCTTTAAAAAATCCACGTTTATAGCGCAGATAGGGTACTTTAAAAATTCTTTAAAAAATCCACGTTTATAGCGTAGATAGGGTCCTTTAAAAATTCTTTAAAAAATCCACGTTTATAGCTCAGATAGGGTCCTTTAAAAATTCTTTAAAAAATCCACGTTTATAGCTCAGATAGGGTCCTTTAAAAATTCTTTAAAAAATCCACGTTTATAGCTCAGATGGGGTCCTTTAAAAATTCTTTAAAAAATCCACGTTTATAGCTCAGATAGGGTCCTTTAAAAATTCTTTAAAAAATCCACGTTTATAGCGCAGATAGGGCCCTTTACAAAATCCACGCTTATAGCCCAGATAGGGTCCTTTAAAAATTCTTTGAAAAAAATCCACGTTTATAGCCCAGTTACAGGATTAGATAAAACAACTGCAACAAAGTTTATCGCCATAATTTTTAAATTTTTTTTTAATTTTATTAAATAAAAGCAAAAAATTTCTGAAATAGAATCAAATTATAAAATAAGTTTAGTGCGGTTTAATTCTAAAATACTTATAAAGTTCTGACATCTAGGTAAAATTTAGAATCTTGATGTGTTCTAGAACCTATAGTAGACTTTTATGACAAATAATTTTGTAGTATATTTTGACTTGCTAACGGGACCTTAGGTAATTTTTACCATATTTGTAAAAAGGGGTCACTCGCTTGAGGGTTAAATATTAAACAAAATTATCCTTGTATATGCAATTGTTATAAATACATGAAAGGATTCCAAATCTTAATGCGAAAATGTCCAATATGATGGAAATAGAGCTAAAAATGGAGGATTTGATAAATTGTCTGTAAACAAATCCACTGAAAATCCTCCACAAATATTTTTAAAAATAAATATCTATTGGTCTGATAAGACTTAATAAAATGTCCATAAAAATCCACTGAAGGTCCTGCAATTTTTTTTAATCCACTGAAGGACCTTCAAAAATATTTTTAAAAATCCGGTGTGACTTGATAATATGTCCTTAAAAAATTCAAATTCAAAATTTTTAAGCCACTGAAGGTCTTTCAAAAAAATTTTTTTTTTAAATCCACTAAATTTCCTTCAAAAATATTTTCAAAACTCTACATTTATTGACCTGATAAGACTTGATAAAATGTCCTTAAAAATCCCTCAAGAATATTTTTAAAAATCCACGTACATTGGTATGAAGATCCATCAAAGACAATTATAAAAATCCACTTTTTTTGGTTCTTGAAAAATATTTTAAAAAAACACGTTTTTTGGTCCTTGAAAAATATTTAAAAAATCCACGTTTTTTGGTGGGCACATCCCTTGAAAAATATTTAAAAAATCTACATTTTTTGGTCCTTAAAAAATATTTAAAAATCCACGTTTTTTGGTCCTTGAAAAATATTTAAAAAATCCACTTTTTTTGGTCCTTGAAAAATATTTAAAAAATCCACGTTTTTTGGTCCTTGAAAAATATTTTAAAAATCCACGTTTTTTGGTCCTTGAAAAATAGTTTAAAAATCCACGTTTTTTGGTCCTTGAAAAATATTTTAAATATCCACGTTTTTTGGTCCTTGAAAAATATTTAAAAAATCCACTTTTTTTGGTCCTTGAAAAATATTTAAAAAATCCACGTTTTTTGGTCCTTGAAAAATATTTTAAAAATCCACGTTTTTTGGTCCTTGAAAAATATTTTAAAAATCCACGTTTTTTGGTCCTTGAAAAATATTTTAAAAATCCGCTTTTTTTGGTCCTTGAAAAATATTTTAAAAATCCACGTTTTTTGGTCCTTGAAAAATATTTTAAAAATCCACGTTTTTGGTCCTTGAAAAATATTTTAAAAATCCACGTTTTTTGGTCCTTGAAAAATATTTTAAAAATCCACGTTTTTTGGTCCTTGAAAAATATTTTAAAAATCCACGTTTTTTGGTCCTTGAAAAATATCTTAAAAATCCACGTTTTTTGGTCCTTGAAAAATATTTAAAAAATCCACGTTTTTTGGTCCTTGAAAAATATTTTAAAAATCCACGTTTTTTGGTCCTTGAAAAATATTTAAAATATCCAAGTTTTTTGGTCCTTGAAAAATATTTAAAAAATCCACATTTTTTAGTCCTTAAAAAATATTTAAAAAATCCACGTTTTTTGGTCCTTGAAAAATATTTTAAAAATCCACGTTTTTTTGTCCTGGAAAAATATTTTAAAAATCCACGTTTTTTGGTCCTTGAAAAGTATTTTAAAAATCCACGTTTTTTGGTCCTTGAAAAATATTTTAAATATCCACGTTTTTTGGTCCTTGAAAAATATTTTAAAAATCCACGTTTTTGGTTCTTTAAAAAGTATTTTAAAAATCCACGTTTTTTGGTCCTTGAAAAATATTTAAAAATCCACGTTTATTGTCCTGATAAGACTTGATCAAATGTCCTTAAAATATTCACGTTCATTGGTCTACTGGTCCTTGGAAAAAAAAAAAACTTCAAAAAATCCTCGTTTATTGGTCAAATGGTCTTTGAAAAAGATATCCTTAAAAATTCCATGTTTATTGACCTGGTAATCTTTGAGAAAATATCCCTAAAAAATTCCACGTTTATTGACTTGGTAATCCTTGAGAAAATATCCTTAAAAAAATTCAACGTTTATTGACTTGGTAATTCTTGAGAAAATGTCCTTAAAAAAATTCACCGTTTATTGGCCCGTTAATCCTAAAAAATATCCTCAAAAATTTTATGTTTTTGGTTTGATAATCCTTAAAAAAATATATTTAAAACTTCACGTTTTTGTGGCGTGATAATCCTTGAGAACATTTCTTAAAAAAATCCACGCTTGTAAGCCTATTAATCCTTGAGAAAATATCTTTAAAATCCACTTTTATTTTCCGGATTAGCCTTGATAAAATATCCTTAAAGTCTACGTTTCCTTGACCTAATAATCCTTGAGAAAATATTCTTTAAAAATACATGCCAATTGGCCTGATAATCCTTGAGAAAATATCCTTAAAAATGTCCCTATATTCTTTGGTTGATCCTTGAAAATATCCTTTAGAAAATCAATCTTTTTTCAATGTTGGTCCTTTAAAATTTTTCTTTAAAAAATTTAAGTTCGTTGCTTTGATAGCCCTTGCAAAAATATTCTTTAAAAATTTCCACTTTTATTTCTCAGATGATATTTTGCAAAATTTGGAAAAAAAAATCTAGTTTTATTGCTCAGTTGATTTTTGAGAAAAATTCCTTAAAAATCGAAGATTATTGGGATTGATTATCATTCAGAAAATATCTTTAAAAAATATATATTTTTTAATTTATTTAAAAAAATATATTCTTATAATGCTTGTAAACTTGAAACTGACCTCCAAATGAAATTCTGAACCATTATCATTAAATCTATTGCAGGTGCATTTAAAACAAGTTTTGAAAAACTTCCTACCATTTATGGTGAAAATTTGTGCAAATTAATTTCAAAGAAATCTCCCAGAAAATTAGACACAATAAATAATTTATGAACGAGATAAAAAAATAAAATTATGTAAACAGAACGCTTATTAAAAAGCTTCTCCAACTTAAAAAAAAAAAGAAAAATAACATGAAAACCGAGATTTTAAAAAATCGTGCGAAAATTAGCAATCAGTGAGCAACGATAGAAAACGCGTGCTTTACAAAACGAAAAAAACGGCCCACGTTGAAAACTTCCAAAGATAGAAACTAAATTAACGCGCTTAGAAATTCAACAGCGAAACAAACAGACCATATTTGGTGGCAAGCGCGTGGAATCCAATGAACAGACAAACAAAATATTGAATTTGAAATTAATCGCTAACAACAATAACAACGAAAAATGTCAACCTCAACCATGCCATCGTATAATCAAAAAACCACTTTGCCACCTCCGCCACCATTACCGCTGAGAGATTCTGGCCATCTACTAGCCGGTATGCCCACCAGCCACACGACCAAAATTCAACAGCATTACCATCATCAACAGCAAGCGCAGCAGCAGGGCCAGGGGCAGGCCCAGCCTCAACAACAGCAATACCATTCGTCGTCTGCTGCCTCTACTGGCGTTACTGGTGTCACTGACTCAAGGACAAATCTTTCCACAACAGCAGCGGCGGCGCCCACACCTTGTCAACGTTTGAGGTAAATAAAATAATGGTTCATTCAGCTCCACCATTCATGGTTGAATTTTAAGAATTATTCTCGAGTCTTGAAAACGTTTTCAATATCTCAACCTAATTGCAGATTATTTGGTGTTAATTTATGTTAATTTTTTTAGGGTTATTTGAATATTTTGTTGTGTTTACATTTCATTGATAACAAATACCTTAGCATTGTTTTTAGTGAGCTTATCCCGATCACGTGGGCGCTAAACTACAAACTTGTTGTCTTGCTAATTGACACCCAAGACTTAGCCCTTTTCAAATGAATTAATTTTTCTTAAGAAGTTTTGTTCATTCATTCAACAAATTGTTGGTACTGCTGAGATAATAAATCCATTTTTGGGTTATATTCAGACTAGGAATAAATAAAGGCTGTAATAAAGGCTGTAGTACCCATTACGAATTTTAAATACAAAATTTGAAATAACCCCGGTGAATAATGTCGCTAAAATCTTTAAAATACCGAATATAGGGAGGTCTGATATATGGGGCCTATACGAAGACTCGGACCTGCATACACAATTTTTGTCACAGGCTGTATTACCTATTAGGAACTTCAAATACGAAATTTGAAACAACTCTTTTGCATAATGCCGCTAAAATCGTAAAAATACCGAATATAGGGAGGTCTGATATATGGGGCCTATACGAAGACGCGGGCCTGCATACACAATTTTTGTCACAGGCTGTAGTACTCCTTACGGATTCTAAATACGAAATTTGAAACAACTCCGGTGAATAATGTCCATGAAATCGTCAAAATACCGAATATAGGGAGGTCGGATATATGGGGACTATACGAAGACGCGGACCTGCATACACAATTTTTTTTTCATAGGCTGTAGTACCCATTACGAACTCTATATATGAAATTTTAAACAACTCCTTTGAATAATGCCGCTAAAATTGTAAAAATACCGAATATAAGGAGGTGCCGTTATATCGGAGCTACACGAAGACCTGGACCTACATAGACAATTTTCTGTCACAGGCTGTAGTGCCTATTAGGAACTGGCTGTAGTACCTATTAGGAACTTCAAATACGAAATTTTAAACAATTTCTGTGAATATTGTACCTAAAATCGTCAAAATACCGAATATAGGGAGGTACTGATATACTAGGGCCTATGCGAAGATCTGAACCTGCATACACAATTTTTGTCATAGGCTGTAATTCCCATTACCAACTCTAAATACGAAATTTGAAATAACCCCGGTGAATAATGTCGCTAAAATCATTAAAATACCGAATATAGAGAGATACATATACGATTTTCTGTCACAGGCTGTATATACGATTTTCTGTCACAGGCTGTAGTACCTATAAGGTACTTCAAATACGAAATTTCAAATAATTTCGGTGAATATTGTAGCTAAAATAATCAAAATACTGAATATTGAGAGGTATTCTTATATGGAGGCTATACGAAGACGTGGGTCTGCATACGTAATTTTTTGTCATAGGCTGTAGTACCCATTACGAATTTTAAATACAAAATTTGAAATAACCCCGGTGAATAATGTCGCTAAAATCTTTAAAATACCGAATATAGGGAGCTACTGATATATGCGGCCTATACGAAGACGCGGGCCTGCATAGGCAATTTTTTGTCATACGATGTAGTACCTATTACGATTTTCAAATACGAAATTTGAAACAACTCCGGGGAATAATGTCCCTAAATCGTCAAAATACCGAATATCGGAGGGTACCGTTGTATGTGGGCTATACGATATCGTCGATCTATATAGACAATACTCTTCCAGGGGGTAAAGTGCATAGAATAAACTCCTTGTATGGATTTTTAGACAATTCCACTGAAAAATGTAGCTAAAAATCATCAAAATGCCGAATATAGGGAGGTAACGTTACATGGGGGTATACGATTTTTTGGTCCTATGTAGACAATACTCTTCCAGGGGTGAAAGTGCGCAGAAGGAACTCCTTTTTTTTGGATTTTCAGACAATTTCATTGACAAACTTGGCTACAATCATGAAAATACCGAATATCGGGGGGAACGTTATATGGGGCCTATACGATATCGTGGACCGATATAGCCCCATCTTCGAACTTGACCAGCCTGCAGACAAAAGAGTGATCAGTGTAAAATTTTAGCTTCCTATCTTTATTCGTTTTGACAACAGACGGACGGAGGGATAGGGCTAAATCGTCTTAGAATTTTAAGCTGATCAGGTCTAAAATTAATATTTCGATGAGCTACAAACGGAATGACGAACTATATATACCCTCCATATAGGGTATAAAAATATAATATGTTAATTTTTTTTTTCATATAATCCATTGTAGATTCTTAATTCGAAAAATTTTTTACCCTGTCGCCCTTTTTCGTTTCAGCGAAATGTTCCGCCGCTCAATAGCCGGCAGTTCCATCCAGTCGGAATCCAGGGAAAATACCTATGAGGAGGTGAGTAAAAAGTTCACATTACAGGCCAATAGCGATTTTAGACGCCACTTAAGATTATGTAAACAATTTGTATGTAATTTAATACTAATGGATAGAATGTTGGGAATCAAAACAAAATTCTCAAAAACAAAAGAAAAAAATATTTTATTACGCAAACCACAAACATTTGGGAACAGTCACAGTGATGGAAAGCTGCAACAATTACCCAATGCCGGCAGACATAGGCCATAATAAAATAAAACCTTATCAGCTGAAAGTTAAAAAGCGAAAGAAACATTTTTTTTTTTTTGAATCTGAAAGTGCCAATGTTTCAAAACGAAGTAGCAATTATTTGTATTAAAATTGACTTTAAAAGTAAATCACCCTCCTCTCTTTCACATTCGCTCGGCACTTAGAATTTGACCTAAATAAACAAATTTTCCGTAATCACAAAGAATTGGAAAAAAAAAAGTAATAAACTCCCGTTTTCTGGCTTCTTTATTTGTGAAAGTTCTGTCCAAACGAAAGAGCAGTGGGGGAGGGAGAAGGGAGGGTGCAGGGTGATATTCAAATGCATCCATAAATTGATCAATGAGCAAATGTCAATCTAATGACAATCACCAGCCGACCATAAAGTGAATCGTCGAATATTGTTCCAAATGATCCTCCATCCACTCTTCTAATAATATGGATGATAGTCAGCCAGTCAGTCAGACAGACAGACAGACATCCAAGCCAGCAGAACTTTCTTGGGCAGTTTGATGTTCTGTCTATCAGTCGTTGTATTTTATTATTGAACCCCCTTCTGTGCAATGGATGAGTAGTCTCTTCGTTTCGATGGATGGCTGACTGACTGCATTGTCTTTAATCGCAGGGCATAGATCGTTACACACAATTATGGTTGAGGGGTAAGGGGGCATCTTGTGTTTTAGTAGCATTTTAAATATTTTATTAGTTTGATTGCCCAATAGAAATGTTTATGATGTTTTGTTAATAAAATAGAAATATTGACAAGACCTCCACTGGAGTGAAAAGAAATATTTGAAAAAAAAATGTAATAAAATTAAAAATTTTAATGTGCTTAAATTACATAAGACAATTTGAGGGGTCGGCAATTCTAATATGGAGTATTTTATTGAGGCGTTATGGAACAAATCCATAGGGGATTTTGGGATTATAAGAAAAACTTTCTTGACGATTCCTATATATAAGATAAGATTTTCTAGAACAAAAACTAATATAAGCAGATTTATTATATTTGTTAGGTTTGAAAAGTAGCGAATTCATAAACAAGTAAACGAGTAAAGAAGCTGTAAGTTCGGCCGGGAACTTTGAATACCCTCCACCATTTGGAACGAATTTGGCAATTCTCAAAAACAATAAAATCCGTTACAAATTCTGTTAAAATCTTAAAAATTCCGAAAGTAGCTATTATATTTGGGTATATACGACGACATGAACATGCGTAGGTAACATTTGACATAAGCCATTATAATATTCAAATGCGAAACTTAAAAAAATAGGTTATAATGTCGATAAAATCAAAGTACCGAATATCTGGAGGTATCGTTATATGGGGGCTATATGAAGACGTGGACCTGCTCAGACAATTTTCTGTCTTAGGCTGTAGTATCCATTACGAACTTCAAATATCAAATTTGAAACAATTCTGGTGAAAAATGTCCCTAAAATCATTAAAATACCAAATATCGGGAGATACCGTTATATGGAGGCTTTACGAAAAGGTGGACCTGCACAGACAATTTTCTGTCTTAGGCTGTAGTATCCACTACGAAATTCAAATACCAAATTTGAAACAATTTCGGTGAATAAATTCGCTAAAATGATCAAAATACCGAATATCGGGAGGTACTGTTATTTTGGGGCTACACCAAAATGTGGACCTACATGACCCATTTTCAATACCAAAAGTCCTGCAGACATAACATACATTTAAGCAAAATTTTATCAATCTACTTCAATTCGTTCGAAAGCTAGAGTGATTTCCACAGACGGACGGACATCGCTAAATCGACATAGAATTTTATGCTGATCAAGAATATATATACTTTGTGGAGTCTAATGTGTATTTCGAGGTGTTACAAACGGAATGGCAAACTTAATATACCCTCCATATTATGGTGGAGAGTATAAGAAGCAGCTATCGCTTTAATATCCTATATCATTTGGAAGGAACTTGAAAAATTCCGAAAAATACCGTTTAAATGATGAACTTTATACGGGGGCAATTAAGATCTTCAAATACGTATATTGCTAAAATCATCAAAATACCGAATATCGGGAGGAACGAAAAACGTGAACCGACATGGCCCATTTACGAAATTAACCTGCCCAATGACAAAATTCATATGTGAGCAAAATTTTGGCCTTCTATCTCAATTAGAATGGTGGTTACATATTGAATAATTTTATGGATAAATATTGACTTTACACATTTTCTTTTGTTCAGAAACTCATAATGAAATTTGATGCAGAACATTTCCTTCTTTGGCACTTTTCCCCAAAACTCAAGTGTTATGGGAGTTTTTGACTCAAAATAGGAACCAATGTAATTAAAAAAGCCAAAAAACTAAATATATACTTAATTTTCACCTTTAATATTAATAAATTTCCAATGTGATTTTCGTATAAACTATTATACCTTTGAGGTCATCCTTCTAAAACTATGTTTTTCAGCTGATTTTTGCACGAACTCACACAAAGTACGGCTTTAACCCTAAAATGTGTTTTTAATATATATGAATTCCTGGTGTTTAGGTAAGATGTAAACACGTGACGTCCCCTAAGACCTGTAGTATGTATTCTACGAGCCCGTTTATTGACCATAATTTAAAAAGAGTACCAAAAAACATCCCTTCTGGGCTCGCTCGAGTATTATAATGTCAGACCAAAATATTCTTCGTATTATTATCCGCATAATTGCCGAAGACACTATATCTCCTTAATACGAGGATTTCGAAGAATCTTAATCCGAATATTTCCAAGGGTGTGGAAGAGGGGGGAACTTGCCTCCTCAATTCTTGTTACTATTCGATATAAACTTTCAAAACGCCGATACATTTGTCTTTTTTTTTATACCCCCAGTCATGTAGCTCATCAAAATAATGTTTTTAGACCCTAGGTCTCCTTGGACCATATCCGCTTCAGGACATTTGGAGTCGATCCTGCTATGTCCGTCCGCACGTACGTCTGTCTGGCTGGCTGGTGTACACGACAACTCTTTAAGGGAGTATTCAATTTATCTAAACTTGGTAAATCGTAATATTATTATCAAACTTAGATGGAGTTCGGACATGGGCAATATCAATCTACTCATTCAGATACCTCCCCCACAAAAGGTTGAAATTTCAAAAAAAAAAAATACTGCACAGAAAGTGAAAGGAAAATCCGATTTTGCTTCAACTTTGTAAATCCTAATATTTTCATTAGTGCTAGATCAGGTGCGAAAATGGACAATATCGGTCCACTCCATCAAATACCTCCCCCACAAATTTGATGTAAGACTCCGATTGTCTTCAAATTACACACATGACAATATTTTTATTAACCCAAGGTCTAATGTGAAGATGAAATATATCGGCCCACTCCTTCTGCTACCTCCCCCACAAAGGGTCAAAATTTTGAATAAGCAAAACGATTATACAACTCGAAATAAGCATCCGATTCTCTTGATATTCCAAACATTCCATTATTTTTACTAACACAAGATCTGCTCTGAGGATGGGATATATCGGTCCACACTAGGACCAGTAGGAGTGGTACATTCCATTTTCACACCACATCCTGTGCTGGTAAAAATATTGAGGTGTGCGAAATTTGAAGACAATCGGATTCTTATTACACCTTTGTGAGAAAGGTGCATGTGTCCGATAGTGTCCATTTTCGCACCTGACCTACTACTGACAAAAATATAGTGATTCGCAAAATTTGCACAAAATCGAAGGATCGTTTTTCTTTCTATTGAGAAAATTAAATTCTTTGAAAATTTTGACCTTTTGTGGTGGAGGTACCAGAAAGGTACTGATGTTGCCCTTTTCCGAACTCAACATAATTTTGAAAATAATATTACGATGTACCAAGTTTGGATCAAAGCGTGTCAGACAGACGGACGGACACCTTTAGATCGACTCCAAATGATCTGAAACGAATTTGGTCCAAAGAGACCTGGGTCTAAAACCATTATTTCGATGAGGCACTTTTTGACCGTATCAAATGATATATACCCTCTGTGACCATATGGCTGACGGTATAATAAGAGATTTTAACTTAGAGGTTTTTTTCAAATATCGTTCTAATATTGGGGTCATTTTTCATTATTTGCTTGGGGTCAAATGTCATAATTTAAATGTATCCTAGATTTGAGATCAATTTTAATTTTTCTTATTTGAAAACTTATAATTTCAAGCATATTCTGATTCCTTTGAAAACCACTGAATTACTCAAAGCAATACGTGAGATTATCGTAATCATGTAAATCAAAAATAATCTCCCTATTCTTTAATGACCCTTTGATTTCAAAATGCTTCATTAAAACAGTGTTTACTTTATGGCTTCTGGGTAATATCTGTGCCTCCTTCACCCATCCACTGCCTTTGAGGCAATAATCATCCAACTGAAGACCACAAAATCAAGTTAATATTATCCGAGAACTCATTGTCCGCAATTGACTTCTTTAGGTTTTATTGTGATTTTATTATCGATGACTATCTCGTTGTCATCTTTGTTGCTTCTTGGTCACCAATAACAACAACAACATCATTATCATCCAACTTCCTTTGCCTATCGCGGTTACTTCACATCTTGGCCATAAGTGAGTGATGTAAACAAACACTCATTCACTCACTCGATCACTCATCATCTGGAAGTGTCCACACTTCCTCTTGGATGTATCAATTCACTGCGACAAGAATCTGATGTCTCTAAACCCATCTTTAAAACCATAAACTGTTGCTGCTGCTGCTGCCGCCGACGATGATGAAGATGATGTCAATGATGCCAATGCAAGGCAGGGGTTAGAAACCTTTTTGTTGTGCCTGAACGGAATTGAGCTGACGGCTGGTTCGTTGGCTGGTTGGAGTTTCATGTTTAACGCCAAGTTTCAATTTCACTGTCTCTGCATGGCTGGAAGTAAAAATTTTATATGGAGGTCCCTCCTGGCCAGCACACCACCGGCCGTGTAGATTTGTGGTTTTTGAGAACTTTATATTATGTTGTTGTTGTTGTTTTTTGTGTTGTTTACATTTATTGGCATAAACACCACGCTCACGTCCAATAGTTTTGTTAAAATATGGTAACGACAAGTTTTACTTTTGTGGTTGGTTGGTTGGATGGCTGACTGACTAACTAAGTAGTCACTCGAAATCGCTGGTTGTTTCGAGCAAGTTGAGTTGAGTCTTCTTGGCTTGATTATGGCCTTAAGTGTCTGTCTCTCTGCAAAAGGTTTAATGATCTAACTAAACTATTTTGTTTCCATATTTCATCTCCTTGTTGTGCTGCTGCTGCTTCTCCTCCTCCTCTTTACTCTCTACCCATTATTTAGTCTAAAGCCATCGATTTTCAGTTTGAATTTACTTGGAAATCCAAAGAGGCAAACCAAAGACTTAGACAACAAACTTGTTTAGGTGGCTTCGTTTCGCCTATTTTTTTATACCCCCCGCCATAGTATGGAGGGTATATTAAGTTTCTCGTTCCGTTTGTAACACCTCGAAATATATATTTTAGACAACACAAAATTCTTGATCAGCATAAAATTCTATTTCGATTTGGCGATGTCCGTCCGTCTGTGGAAATCACCCTAGCTTCCGAACGAATTGAAGTAGATTGATAAAATTTTGCTCAAATGTGTATTATGTCTGCAGGACTTTTGGCATTGAAAATGGGCCATGTAGGTCCACGTTTTAGTACAGCCCCCATTTAAAGGGACCTCCCGATATTCGGTATTTTGATGATTTAAGCGACATTATTCACTGGAATTGTTTCAAAATTGATATTTGCAGTTCGAAATAGATGCTACAGCCTAAGACAGAAAATCGTCTGTGTAGGTCCACATTTTGATATAGCCCCCATATAACGGTACCTCCCGATATTCGGTATTTTGATGATTTTAGCGACATTAATTACCGGAATTCTTTCAAATTAGGTATTTGATGTTCGTAATAGATACTACAGTACAAGACAGAAAATGGGCCATGTAGGTCCACGTCTTCATATAGTCCCCATATGACGGAATTGATTCCAAATTTGGTATTTGAAGTTCGTAATGGACACTACAGCCTAAGACAGAAAATGGGCCATGTAAGTCCACGTCTTCGCATAGCCCCCATATGACGGCACCTCCCGATATTCGGTATTTTGACGATTTAAGCGACATTATTTATTGCAATTGTTTTAAATTAGGTATTTTAAGTTCGTTATAGATACCACAGTACAAGACCGAAAATGGGTCATGTGGGTCCACATCTTCGTAGAGCCCCCATATAACGGTACCTTCCGATATTCGGTTTTTTGATGATGTTTGCGACATTATTTACCGGAATTGTTTTAAATTTCGCATTTGAAGTTCGCAATGGTTACTACTTCCTATGACATAAAATCGAACTTGTAAGTCCACGTCTTCGCATAGCCCCCATATAACAGTACCCCCCGATATTCGGTATTTTGATGATTTTAACGACGTTATTTACCCGAACTATTTCAAATTTCGCATTTGAAGTTCGTAATGGATACTACAGCCTAAGACAGAAAATGGGTCATGTAGGTCCACGTCTTCGTATAGCCCCCATATGACGGCACATGCAGATATGCGGTATTTTGATGATTTTAGCGACATTATTTACCGGAATTGTTTCAAATTAGGTATTTGAAGTTCGTAATGGATACTACAGCCTATGACAGAAAGTTGTCTGTGCAGGTCCACGTACAAAGACGTGCCCTCATATAACTTACCCCCCGATATTCGGTATTTTGATGATTTTAGCGACGTTATTTACCGGAATTGTTTCAAAATTGGTATTTGAAGTTCGCAATGGATACTACAGCCTAAGACAGAAAATGAGCCATGTAGGTCCACATCTTCGTAGAGCCCCTATACAACGGTACCTCCCGATATTCGGTATTTCGATGATTTTAGCGACATTATTCACCGGAATTGTTTCAAATTTAGTATTTGAAGTTCGTAATGGATACTACAGCCTATGAGAGAAAATTGTCTGTGCAGGTCCACGTCTTCATATAGCCCCCATATAATATTACCTCCCTATATTCGGTATTTTGACGATTTTAGGTACAATACTCACCGAAATTGTTTGAGATGTCGTATTTGAAGTTTGTAATGGAAGCTACAGCCAGTGACAGAAAATTGTCTATGCAGGTCCAGGTCTTCGTATAGCTCCGATATAACCGTACCTCCCTATATACGGTATATTGATGATTTTAGCTTCATTATTCACCGTTTATTTTTTTTTTTTTTTTTTTTTTTGCTTCATTTTGTCATTTGTTCTTTGAAATTTGTGTTTCATCTATGGCAAATGGAATGTTGTAAGAATAGATGAATGCCAAAAACAAAAAAAAACGAAAGGAAATGAGTTGCGTAAAACTACAATTGCCCTGTTGTTTGATGTCCCCCCTCCAACAATCATATCCTTTTGTTCAGCATAGGTGACACCTTGATACTCCTTGTGTCTGTCATTTGCACCAACAATTACTTGTCATTGCAGGATTTGCACATATTTTTTCTTAATTTTTTATTGAAAATCCAGCTACCCTGCTGGTGCTCAAACAATAACCCATTGTCGTTACTCCGTTGTTTGCGACACTACACACACATGCAGCACCGACGCCGACACCAGCAGTGGCAGCTGTATTACACAACCTGCATTCCTTCTTGCACCGGAATAAGGTGACATTCCTTTCAGGTTATTGCCCAAGCCCATCATCGAGACGATGATGATGAGGATGATAGAGAGCGAAAGGTGCAACAGTTTTTCAGTGTGTGTGTGTGTGCATGTCCCTTAAAGAAGATTAGAGCATAAAATTGGAAAATGTCAATTAATCGCCAAAAGAAACACCTTTATTCGGACTTGAGTAGATGAAAAAAAAAATTAAAAGGAAGTAATCGGTGATAAGCAGTACCGAAATCGCATGGGGTATTGCCATGCGAATATAACAGCACTTGGAAAAAAAGAAAGTCTGAACTAAATATATATATCTTAGTAAGATCTAAGCCCACAATAAGATCTGTTGGCGAGAATTGACTTATCTTATCAACGGTCAGGGACGTACGCAGGGTGAGAGTCTTGTAAAGTTACTTTTTATACCCTCAGCCATAGAGAGGGTACATATCATTTAAACGGTCAAAATGTGTCTAGTCGAAATAACGGTTTTAGACCCTAGGTCTCTTTGGACCAAATTCGTTTCAGAACATTCGGAGTCGATCTAGCAATGTCCGTCCGTTCGTGTGTCTGTCTGTCTAGCTGGCTGACTGGTGTGCACGATAACTCCCCAAGGGATTATCCCATTTGATTCATACTTGGTACATCGTAATATTATTATCAAACTTAGATAGAGTTAGGATATGAGCAATATCGGTCCACTACTTCTGGTACATCCCACAAAAAAAGTCGAAATTTTCAAAAAAAAAAAAAAAAAAAAAAAATATTTCACTGTGCAGAAAGGATAATCCGTTCTAACTTTGCAAATCCTAATACTTACATCAGTGCTAGGTCAGGTAAGAAAATGAACAATATAGGTCCAATCAATCAAGTACCTCCCCCACAAAGGGTCAACAATAATTACAACTCTTATAAAATGTGATGTAAGGGTCCGACTGTCCTTAAATTTCACACATCCCAATTATTTTATTAGCCCAAGGTCTGGTGCCAAGATGGAATACATTGGTCCACTCCTTCTGGAACCTCCCCCGCAAAAGGTCAAAATAAAAAAATATTCTCTGCACAGAAAGAGAAGCAATAATCTGATTTTGTTCAAACTTTGCCAATCCCAATATCTGCATCAGTTCTAGGTCAGGAGCAAAAATGTATAATATCGGTGCCTCTCCCACAAAGGGTAAAAAATTTTGAATAATTATAATTCATATAAAATGTGATGTAAGAATCCGAATGTCTTAAAATTTCACACATCCCAATATTTTTATAAACCCAAAATCTGGTTTTAACATGGAATATATCAGTCCACTCCTTGTGGTACCCTCCCCCACAAAAGGTCGAAATTTTGAATATCCATTGAGCTCATAAAACGCGAAATTAATATCCGATTCAATTTAGGTCTGGCACATCTGAATATTTCTATCAACACAGGATCTGTTATAAAAACGGTAGGGATCGGACCATTTCATTTCCCCACAAAGAGTCAAAATTGTGAATATCTATGAAGTTCATAACACACGAAATTAACATCCGATTCCATTCAGACTTGGCAAATCTTAATATTTTTACTAACACAAGATATGTTATATAGAGATCGAACCATTCCTTGTGATACCTCCCCCCCAAAGGGTCAACGTTTTGAATAACCACAACGATCATAAAATCCGAAATAAGCATCCGGTTCTCTTCATTATACACACATTACAATATTTTTTGTAACCCAAGGTCTGGTGTGAAGATGGGATATATCGGTCCACTCCCTCAGGTACTTCCCTTACAATGAGTCAAAATTTTGAGCATTCACGAAGCTCATAAAACGCGAAATTAACTTCCGATAGCATTCAGTTTGGCACATCTTAATATTTCCACAAACACAAGATCAGTTATAAAGATGGTACCTCCCCCACAAAGGGTCAAAGTTTTGAATAGCCGACACGATTATAAAATCCAAAAAAAAAAAAACATTGGTTCTCTTCATATTTTACACATCCAATTATTTTTACGAACTCATGATCTACTGTGAAGATGGAATATATTGGTCCACTCCATCTGGTACCTCCCCCACAAAGGGTAAACATTTCAAATACCAATCAACCTGATAAAACGCCAAATTAACATCCGATTTTATTCAGACTTTGGTACCTATTAATATTTCCATAAACACGAGATCTATTAGAAATATGGTAGAGATCGGACCATTCCTTCTGATATCCCCAACACATAGGGTTCAAGATTCTGAAAAAAGAAAGCAAAATAAGCATCCAACGCTCTTCAAATTTCACAACATTTTTGCTAACACAAGATCTGTTGTGGAGATGATATATATCTGCGAACCCCTCCTAGTAGCTCACCACAGAGGATACCAATTTTTTTTTAATAATTTTATCTGTCATAACTTGCGAAACAAATCAGCGATTCTTCACAACTTGCTATATCTAAATATTTCTCTCAACCAGAAACTGGAGATAAATATGGAATTTATGGTTCCGCATACAATTATTCGATTTTCTTGTAATTTTGCACATGCCAATATTTTTATTTGTATTAGATGAAGGATGAAAATGGAACACTTCGGTCGACTATATTTCGTATCTCGCGCAGATTTTAACATTTTATAAAAATTATCACATAGCTCATATAAAGTGGAGAAAGTAGTCCTGGCATGCCGCAATATTTATATCATATTTATTTAGATCCGATACGGAATGGACAATATCATTCTTTCGAAACCTACCCCTGAAAAGGGTCAACATTTAAAAATGTTTTTTTAATATTCTAGACGTATTGTCGTGTCAAAGTGACTACAGTTTGACATTTTCAAATCGCCATATCCTCACAAAAATTGTTTTACCCAAGCCTGGGTGCTGGAATAGTTCTATGTTGCGATATCCCCCAATTATTGAAATTTTAAATGTCTATGGTATTTTTTTTTTTTTTTTTTTTCAAAATTATCTCTAGTACCCAGCTTGTTTTTCCTAGTTCTATTTCGTGTTCTCTGTAGAAAGAAAATCATCCTGGCCAGAATTCTATATCTATGTAACTCCGCATTTGATTATAAAGTTATTGCCCTTTAGGGAATATTTTCATGTTCTACAAATTAATTATTTTCATTAATGTTCCGACATTCATAAGTTTGTTTTTCTCCATTATTAATGAGGATTCCAAAAATGCCCGCCAAATTATTTGAAAATCATAAATTTTTAATTCTCTCTCTCCCAGCCGCGGTAATTCGATACTCACGGCATGTGCATCAAACCATAACAAATTCTATTTGCGTTTCCATAAAAACAATTTACAAGAAATTACGCCGCATCTTTAATACCCAAATGGATGGACTGGGGTATGCATCTCTTCATCTCTATCTGTATGTATCTACGCCTGTGTGTGTGCCATAGATCAAAGATCAGGGCATGTCAAGGAAAATAGACTAGATGCCTGGTTGGTTTGCTGCCTGCTAATATGAAAATAAAACGCAGCTGCCATTGAAAACTATAATGATGATGATGGTGGTGGTGTGCCGCCAAAAAAAAAAAAATGGAAATTCTTAAAGACACAAAACCAGAAAAGGATGTTCGAGCGAGAAAAGGACCAAGGCAAAGGGAACACATACACACAAACACACTTGAATAAGGATTCTATTTCTAGAGTTCCTTTTTCTATGACAAACAATGGATATATCCTCACACTTTTACGCACACACACACATAAACGTTTATGAAAACTATTTGTCTTTTCCCTCATGGCCACATGACCTGTTTACTTTTTTCAAAAGGATGTCCTCTTCGTTTTCAAAAAGAATTGAAAAATTGAAGATAGAAAATGAAATGGGAAGAAATAACATCTGCTGGCATCATTTATTCTGTCTTCTTTGGGCGTTTTGTTATCCCATCTTTGATAAAGGACAATGACACACGCACAACGCCGATCTTAGAGAATGATATTTTTCCCATTCAATTGGATTTTTGTATCAAAGGAACAGATTTGTTGTCCCTTCTAAAGGATTCTTATCGTCGTCATTTTTTATTGAATTTGGGACACTTTTATTGTCAAGGTGCTGCTGTGTGGAAACTGTTGCATCTGTCGCATGACTTGAAGGAACAAGGCTAAATACATTTGGTACAGTTCTTCATTTGCTTCTACAGATTTTTCAATTTTTTTTAAAACCAACGCAAACGAGGAAAGAAGTTGAGTGTATGGTCTACAAAATGCCATGTGAAACGTCGTTCTGACAAAAAATGTTTATTCTCAGCAAATATTTGGGAAAAGAAAGGGCCGAATAACCCACTGCATTAGCAGCAGTTTGAAAATAAAGGGATATTTCTAAAAGAACAAAGCAAAAGAGCGTACATTGTTCATTACCAAGTAATGAGTAACGTCACAACTGACTATGCCAGCAAAAACGTATATTTCCAAACAATAGCCTGCCTTCCTAAAAAATTTTCGGCAATAGTAACTACTACTAATAGTAAATAAGTAGTTATTTTGTGGCCACCTAAAATCGAGACATAAATAGAAAACAAAATTAGTACTATTAAGTACCTTTTGAATTATTGCAGGGTGAGATAAAACAACTGCAACAAAGTCAAACTATAATTTTTATTTTATTTTATTTTTTAATTTTATTGAATGAAAACGAAAAATGTCGGAAATAGCATCCAAATTTAGAATAAGTTTAGATTTGTTCGAAAACCGCCAATGAAACCGTCACACGCTGCCCGAATGCGGTATTTTGGCCATTCCAAGCGAAGCGCTTGCTAGAGGTGATCGACACTTTGGTATTTTTAGCGCCTACCTTGCTTTCCAAAATACTACAGACACAATAGTCAAACGGATTGGTATCCGGAGACTTTGGTGGCCATTGTGCGCTGGAAATGAAGCGAGGAACCTCATTTCATAGCCATTCTTGGGTGGCGCGTGCGATGGTCTGAGTTCTGTAGGAATGTCCAAGGACTGCGGACACAATATTTGCGTGCCCAAGGCTTTAATACACCCTCCAGAATATATTCGGCATTCGCGAAGCCACTGTCGAATTATACGAGCGGAGAGTGGCCGTCGGCTGTTGAATTTTGATGGCCAACCGAAGGTGCACATTTCCAGCTGACCTCTTTTTGGCAAGTAAACACGATCAATTTTTGGTTTACAAAATGCTGGAATGTTTTCTCATCGGAGAAAACCAAATTGGGCAGTTCACCACTTTCGGCCAGGCGAAGGAATTCTTTGGCTCTTCTGAGTCTATTTTCTTTCTGTTGCGGTGTAAGTTCTTGCACTTCTTGGAATTTTAATGGCTTTACCATGGTCTCATTTTTCAATATTCGCCGAATGGAATATTGCGATATGTTTAGCTGACGAGCCATGTTTCGGCCATCGCGACGATCAAGTCGCTTCTTTACTTTTCGAACCAATTCTGCTGATGTTGTTGGTTTCTTCCGTCCACTTCCTTGACGTCGGTTTACGCTATCACGGTAACGAGCGATGGTACGAGACACAAAAGATTTATTCAAATTTAAATGCTGGAGTACGATAACGATAGCCACTTGTGGTTGTGCAGCCAAATAAAAAGAAACCACAATATCGCGCTTGAATTCCATCACGAATAACTTTTTTTCTGGAAAATTCTCACCAATATGCTTTTGTACGCTTTTAGAAAATATAATGAGCTGCCACTGGATTAATTTTAACAGCTGTCGGACGAGTGGCTTTGAAATGACAGCAGTCTGAAGTTGGTTGCATTTTTCCAACTCACCCTGTAGTCCAAATCTGGCATGTCGCAATATTTCTATTATATTTATTTAGGTCCAATACGAAATGGACAATATTGGCCCCTAAAAGGTCAACAATTTGAATAATCATAACAGAAGTCAAAATATATGTTTTAATAATCCAACATTGGCTGAGCGTATACATCCATCGGCAGCACCGACTGATACTTTTTAATTTTTTTATTAACAGTACTGCTGACTATGTCACATTTGACAATTTATTGTCTTCGATCTTGACATTGTGACATTTCGATGCCCAGTAGACACACAAATTCATACAAACAAAAAAAATACAACAACATTTGTTCGACAAGCGCATAAAACGTATATTTTTTGAATCGTAAGCAAAAATATTTTCATTCACAACAAACGTCTGTTTTTTTATGACACCCCAAATTCATTCATGAGTTTTGCAAGGCATTGGTTTTTTTTGGCAAAGAACCCGAAATGAAGAAGACGAAGACGGGCATAAACAAGTACTGTTTTTTTAAGTAGATTATTTTATGGCATGACAAGCAAGGTCACTTTTTTTATTGGTTGGCCAAAAACAAAATCTCACGCTCAAATTGCAGCAGATGAAAAACAAAACACAAACAAACTTTGTTGCAGCGTTCAACCTACCTTGGGTTAGCGTCATCATCACAAATAACACATTTACACATTTTGTTGATGGATTTTGACAGGTTTTGGGAAAAGAAAAAAATACCTGCCAAGTAGGTTTATGATCGGGGGAAACATTCGGCCATAAAATGCAATTTTGACAAAAACTCACACAGAGTGTCCATGTAAATCGGCCGTCCATCATTCGTCTCATTTTCAATATTTTGGGTAATAATGCCAGAGAGACCACTGGTGTGCGGTTATCTTTATGGCTCATTTTCCTTTTGTTTGCGGATTTTTTGTTAATATGGGAGTAAACGAGTTGTACTTTAGCCGAGTCGAACATGAGATACCCTATGAAATGAAATTCCGAAGAGCCTTGGCTAAAAACGTACACTGCATATTGATTTAGAAGGTATATGCGTGAATTAAAAGAAATTCAATGATAAGATTTTTCGGTTTTTTGAGTCAAAGCAGAGTTGATTAATATTCTCAGACTTATTTTTAAAGGCGCATTTAAGATTGCAGGAGCTAAGTTTGCATTCAATTTATTATAAAAATAAATTATAACAAGTAAAAGAGCTGTAAGTTCGGCCGGGGCGAACTTTGAATACCCTCCATCATTTGGTGCAAATTTGGCAATTTTCAAAAAAATAAAATCCGTTAAAAATTCTGGCGAGTTTTGTCACAAGCTATTACAATATTCAAATGCGAAACTTGAAAAAAAAATTCTGAAAAAAATATGTAGCTAAAATCATAAAAATACCGAATATATGAAGGTACCATAGGGGTTATGAAATGTGGACCTGTACAGATAATTTTCTGTTATAGGCTGTAGTATCCATTACGAACTTCAAATGCGAAATTTGAAATAATTCCGACAAATAATGTCGCTAAAATCATCTAAATACCGTATATCGGGTAGTGCCGTTATATGGGGGCCATACGAAGACGTGGACCTGCACAGACAATTTTCTGTCATAGGCTGTAGTATTCATTACGAACTTCAAATACTAAATTTGAAATAGTTCCGATAAATAATGTCTCTAAAATCATCAAAATATTCAATATCGGTAGGTAGCGCTATATAGGGGCTATACGAAGACTTGGACCTACATGGCCCATTTTATGTCTAGTGCTGTAGTATCCATTGCGAACTTTAAATACCAATTTTGAAACAATTCCGGTAAATATTGTCGCCAAAATCATCAAAATATCGAATATTGGGGGTACCGTTATATGGGGGCAATACGAAGACGTGGACCTACATGGCCCATTTTTATGTTTTATGCTGTAGTATCTATTACGAACTTCAAATACCAAATTTTAAACAATTCCCGTAAATAATCTAAATACCGAATATCAGGAGGTACCGTTATATGGGGGCTATACGAAAACATGGGCCTACATGACCTACAAATACGAAATTTAAAACAATTGCGGTGAGCAATGTCGCTAAAATGATCATAATGTAGAATATAGAGAGGTATCATTATATGGAAGCTATACGAAGACCTGCATACTTTGTTATAGGCTGTACTACCCATTAAGAACTTTAAACACAAAATTTGAAATAATTCTGTTAAAAGGAGTCGCTAAAATCATCAATATACCGAATATTAGGAGGTACCGTTATATGGGGGATATACGAAGACCTGGACATGCATAGACAAATTTTTGTCATAGTTTGTAGTACCCATTAGGAACTTTAAATACGAAATTTAAACCACTAATGGTGAATAATGGGGTTTATGTCATCAAAATACCGAATATCGGGAGGTATCGTTATATGGGGACAATATGAAAACGTGGACCGACATGGTCGATTGACAAAGTTAACCTACCTACTTGCAAAATACACATGTGTGCAAAATTTTAGCATTCTATATTAGTTCGTTCCAAAGATAGCGACGGACGGAGAAGTTTACGCTGATCAAGAATATATATCTACACTTTGTTGGGTCTGACATGCGTATTTCGAGGAGATACAAACGGAAAAACGAAGTTAATATACCCTTCATAGTATGGATCTGCACTGCATTGTCGGAAAAACAGTTCAGATTTTTACAATAAAAAATATTTAACTTACCATTCGAATGAGTCAAATCAGCAGAATGTCATCCAGGAGTGTCAAATGTGATATTAAGTTGTCTCTGATGATCTAAAAATAAAAAGAAAAATTCGATACAAAATCTACACACCCTTAATCAATTCAAGATTAATAAAAATATCGTACCATATCGGGTACTCGATTCGTTTTATGTGAGATATATCTACGATTTTTCCGACTTTTGTGAATTTTTATGCGGAAGGCACCAGAATATCGATACATTCCATTTTCACACTAGCCAAGAATAACAGGTTGGAATAAAAGTCTATGATAGATAGTAGAAGATCTCTAGTGGTTCTACGGATAGTAGAAGACCTCTAGATCGTACATATATTTGTAAATAGAACCAAGATTCTTGATGGCCATTAAAATTGTTGGGCAAAATTTTGGGCAGGAAGCCCGTGTTAGATTCAACTTTAAATTTCTTTGCATCTGGTCAAAGTTGGACAAACGCAAAAATATTGGAACAAATTGGGTACCTTGTTCTCATAATATGCTTTTATAACAATTATACAGCTTGTGTTGAAGAGAGGTAGAACAAGTTAAAAAGTATCAGTCGTATACCTTCAGCCAATGTTTGATTATTTAAATATATTTTGACTTCTGTTAAGATTATTTAAATTGTTGACCCTCTATGGAGTGGACCTAAATAAATACGATATAAATATTGCGACATGCCAGGTTTGGTCTATATTGGTAACTTCATGTTTCTGGTTGGGAGAAAAATTTAGATACAGCAAATTTTAAAGAATCGATCACTTATTTCGTAAGTTATGACAGATTGAAACCCTTTGTGGGTGAGGTACCAGAAGAGGTTCGCAGGTAAATATCATTTTCACAACAGATCTTGTGTTAGCAAAATATAAAGAGAACCTGATGATTTTATAAATGTTTTTCTTATTCAAAACTTTGACCCTTTGTGGGGGAGGTACCAGAAGGAATGGACCGATATATACCATATTAACACCAGACCTTGGGTTAATAAAATTATTGGGATGTGTGAAATTCTGAGACAATCGGACTCTTACATCATGAGCTTAATGAACATTCAAAAATTCGACCTTTTGTGGGGTAGGTACCAGAAGGAGTGGACCGATATATACCATTTTAACACCAGACCTTGGGTTAATAAAATTATTGGGATGTGTGAAATTCTAAGACAATCGGACTCGTACATCACATTTTATAAGAGTTGTAATTATTCAAATTTTTGACCCTTTGTGGAGGAGGTACTTGATAGGGTGGACCGATATTGTCTATTTTCGCACCTGACCTAGCACTGGCGCAAATGTTTGGATTTGCAAAGTTGGGGCAAAGTCGAATTATGGTTTCTCTTTCTGTGCAGAGAATATATTTTTAGAAAAGTTCGACTTTTGTGTGGGGGAGGTACCAGAAGGAATAGACCGATATTGCCCATCTCCGAACTCGATCTAAGTTTGACAAAAATATTATGATGTACCAAGTTTGGACCAAATCGGCTAGTCCCTTCGAGAGTTATCGTGCGCACCAGCCAGACAGACAGACGCACGTACGGACATCGCTAGATCGACTCCAAATGTTCTGAAACGGATTTGGTCCAAAGAGACTAGGCATGTTTTGACTGTATCATATGGCTCAGGGTATAAAAGTGACACTGTGCAATCCAAAAAAAATTTTCATGATATCATGGAATGTCCGTCCGTCCAGGTTTCATAGAAATGTTAGAATTTTGAGCGAGAGCTACCCGAAGAAGTGACCACATATAAAGGGTGATGTTTTAGCTATTATCTTTTTGGCAACACTGGGTGAAATAGCTCAGGCACGTTACGTTTTTTGTTTCACTTCACTTATGCCTCATCGAAATTAAGATTGTAGATACTAAGTCTCTTTGGACCAAATCCCTTTCAGGACATTTTGAGTCGATCTAGGGGTGTCCGTGCGGCAGTTCGCCTGGCTGGCTGGTGATGACTCTCGTCGTTTTCGTCGTTTTCGTCGTTTTCGTCGTTACCGGTCTTTATCGTTCTGGTATCTCCCCCGCAACAGGTCAATTTATTAATAATTATATCTCTTATAAAATGCGAAATAAGCATCCGATTTTAACCAAATTTCAAACATCTCAATATGTATATCAATCCACTCCTTCTGTTACTGCCCCAACAAAAGGTTAATATTTTGAATATCCGATACGCTCATAAAATGTAAAATAAAAATCCGGTTTTATCTTCTCATTCCCATCAAATTTCACATATCTCAATATTTCTACCAGCAAAGGATCTGTTGTGAAGATGATAGAATTTGGAACCTAACACCTCCCGCCCGAAAAGGTTAGAATTTGATGTAATAAAACGAATTAGGCGCCCGTTTCTGTTTAAATTTCACAAATCCCAAAATTTACACTAATGAATGATACAAATCGGCCCACAAAGGTTCCCAGAAATCTGATGTTAATATGGAATATATCGGAGGTAGGTATAGATATATACCTCATTCTGTTCCTTTCCCATAAAAGGTTAAAATGTTAATTAAAAAATATTCGCATATAATTGGAAATAATTGTTCGATATTCTTTAAGATTTTCAAATTCCCATATTTTTATCAGTATTAGAGAAAATGTATACATCGGTCCACTATATCTAGAACCTCTCACACAATTAAACATTGTAGAAAAATTATCACATTTTTTTATAAAAAAGTGGTGAAAATCTGGCCAAAATGATTCTTCCCTTCCTGTTAACATGGATTTTGCCAAAAGAAGTTGATAATCGGTAAAATGCGCATATGTTCAATTAAGAATAGTATAATACCAAATTTTTCGAACAGTTACAAAGTTATGTGACTAATGAGTTATTCCACTGCACTCAGTAGGGTACAACTAAATTCAAACAAATTACATAGCCCGTGAATTTATTTCCTGCCACTTAAACTAAAATTAAACCTTTTTTGGGGAAACACCTTTCGAATTAGGCCAAGCCTTTTGGTGAGGTAAACAACGACAGACAGAGCTACTAAGAAGGTAAAACACACACACACACGCGAAAGAAACCTTTACTACCCACCGCGTAAATAATTGTTAAATTGTCAATATTTACAGGTCATATACGATTTTTACATTATTAACATTGTACCCGGGAAATGTTTGCCCGCTAAGTGATTTACAATACAAAATTATTTTTTTAAAGCATGACAAAGATAAATATTGAAAAAAAAAAACACTCATTACAGAACGGAGCACGATAAACAGTAACTTCATTAGGTCAGTTAAAAGATAACTTCGAATTTTGTTAAAAAAAAAACAAAAATTCTAAAAAATATAAAACAAAAACGAAAGTATATAATGTCCAAAAAAGAAAGAGCAACAACGAGTAGCTTAGTGGAACCTTCAACCATATCTTTTTGAACGAACTGCTCTTTTTCATTTTTTTCTTGCTGCTTCTTCACATTTCCTTGCAGCCGGGAATCAGACTATCATTTAACAGCCTTTTAAGTTTTCTTGTTTTTTTTTTTTTTTTTTTTCTTGTAGATTATTTACATTTTGCTGAAATTCGTTTTCCATTTAACTAGCCAGACAACAAGTACAACAACAATAAAAACATAAAATATATCACGACTTCAAATGGTGTTGATAAACTTTTGTTTTTGTTTGAGTGCTTTTGTGGGGAGGGAAAATGTACTCGACTTCACTTTCGGCAGAAGTTCTGAGTAGCAGCTAAATGCGTTGTTTATTTTCATATGCTAACCCATATCGATAACGATAATGGGTAGAAATATGAGAGGTAGTATGACAATTAAGAGAGAAAGAGAATTAAGAGGAAACAAGTTAAAAAGCAGTAAGTTCGGCCGGGCCGAACTTGGAATACCCTCCACCATTTGGAACGAATTTGGAGATAAATTCCTTAAAACATTTGTTAACATTTTAAAAATACCGAATATAGCCGTTATATAGGTGTCTATACGACGTGGACCTGCATGGACATTGTTGGACATAAGTCATTAAGTCGAAACTTGAAATAAACGGTGAATAATGTAGCAAAAATCATCATAATCATTCTGCCATAGGCTGTAGCATTCATTGCGAACTTCAAATACGCGTCCCACACAATTTCGATGGGTATTGCACCTAAACACGTCAAAATACCGAATATAGGGAGGTACTGGTATGTGGGGCTTACACGAAGACCTGGACTTGCATAGACAGTATTCTGTCACAGAATGTAGTTCCCATTACGAACTCTAAATGCTAACTCTATAGCCCCGCTATACGGGGGCTATACGAAGACGTGGGCCTGCACAAACAGTTTTCTGTCTTAAGCTGTAGTATCCATTTCAAACTTCAAATACCAAATTTGAAAAAAAAAATCCGGTAGATGTCGCTAAAATCTCAAAATACCGAATATTGGGAGGTACCGTTATATGGGGCTATATGAAAACGAGGACCTACATGACCCATTTACGAACTTAACCTGGAAAAATAAACATGTGTGCAAAATTCTTCCTTCTATCCCAATTCGTTCGAAAGATAGCGTTATTACAACAGACAGACATAAGGACATGGCTAAATCGACCTAGAAAATATATACTTTGTTGGGTCTGACATGAGTATTTCGAGGAGTTACAAACGGAATGACAATGTTAATATACCCTCCATAGTATGGTGGAGGGTATACAAATGTACCGAACAGTTTCACAAATTCATCGAAACAGAAGAACCTGAAAAGGCAACAAGTAGCAGTCGGGTTTGACGACAGTTGTATAACCTCAGCCAATTTTCAATTATTTAAATATATTTTGACCTCTGATATGATTATTCAAAGTATTGAACCTCTATGGAGTAGGCTCCGAAGGAATGGGTCAATATTGTCCATTTCGTATTGGTCCTAAATAAATATGATATAAATATTGCGGCGTGCCAGGTTCTGGCTGAGAGAAATATTTAAATATGACAAATTGTAAAGAATCGCTGACTTGTTTCTCAAGTTAAAGAATCAACTAAAAGAATTGAAAATTGTGTTTCTTTGAGTGTGAGGTACCAGAAGGCGTTGAAAGATATCTATCATCTTTACAACAGATCTTGAGTTAGAAAAATTGTTCGGATGTGTGAAATTTGAAGAGAGTTAGATGCTTATTTCTCGTTTTATGAACGTTTATTTTTTTCCAAAAATTTGAACCCTTTATTGGGGAGATACCAGAAGGAGTGCGCCGATATATCCCATCTCCATCATCACAGCAGATCTTGTGTTAGTAGAAATAATGTGATGTGTGAAATTTGAAGAAAACCGGATGCTTATTTCGAATTTTATAATCGTTTTGGTTATTCAAGTTTTTGATCCTTTGTGGGGGAGGTATCAGAAGGAATAGCCCTATCTCTAGCATCCTTATAACAGATCTTGTGTTGATAGAAATATTAAGATGTGCCAAGTTTGAATGGAATCAGATTTTAATTTCGTCTTTTATGACCTTCATTCATATTCAATATTTGTAGGGGAGGTGCCAGAAGGAGTGGACGGATGTAACCCAACTTTACACCAGATCTTGGGTTAACAAAAATATTGTGATGTGTGAAATTTGAAGACAGTCGGACATCATATTTTATTAGACTTATAATTATTTCAAATGTTAACCCTTTCTAGGGAAGTACTTGATGAAGTGGACAGATATTGTCCATTTCCGCACCTGACCTAGGACTGATGCAAATACTAGAATTTCCAAAGTTAGAGCAAAATCGGTTGATCCTTTCACTTTCTGTGTAGTAAATTTATTTTCATTGAAAATTTTGATCTTTTGTGTGGGAAGTCCCCAAAGGAGTGGACCGATATTGCCCATCTCAGAACTGGATCTAATTTTGATAAGAATATAATACGATTTACTAAGTTTGCACCAAATTGGATAGCCCTTCGAGTGATATCGTACGCACCAGCCAAGTAGACAGACATAAGGACGGAGGGACAACCCTAGATTGACTCAAATGTCCAAAGGATTTGGTTCAAAAAACCTAGGGTCTAAAACTGTTATTTCGATAAGGCATGTTTGACCGTATCAATTTATATACCATAAAAATTCCACGTTTATTGCTCAGATGATCCTTGAAACATATTCTTAAAAATCCACGCCTGAGGTCTTTCAAAAAAAATACACCTTTATTTTGATCCTTGAAAAATAGTCCTAAAATAATCCAAGTCTAATGGTATTTTGATCCTTGAAAATTGTTCTTATAAAATCTACGTTCTAAAAAAACACATTTAGTGTCCTTTTGAACCTTGAAAAAATATTCTTACAAAAAAATCACGTGTAATGGTCTTTGGATCCTTGAAAAATATTCTCAAAACTCCAAGTTTAATGGTCTTTTGATCCTTAAAAAACAAAATTCCAAATTTATTTTTCCGATGGTTATTTTGAAAAATATTCTTAAAAAATCCACGTTTAATAGTCTGAAAGTCATTGAGCAATATTTTTTAAGAATCCACGTTTTTTGGTAAGATAATTTGAAAAATTTATTGCCGAGATGGTCCCTGAAAATAGTTATAAAATTTCCAATTTGGACAGTACTTATAAAAAATCCCGTTTATTGACATGTTCGTCCTGGGGGAAAAAAAATCTTAAAAATCCACTTTCAGCGATCACATGGTACTTAAAAATATTTCAAAAAATTCCAAATTTATTGTAGGGATGGTCCTTGAAAAAAATATTCTCAAAAAATTACCAATTATTGATCCGATGGTCATTTTGAAAAAATATTCTTAAAAAATCCACGTTTAATAGTCTGGTGGTTCTTGAGAAAATATTCTTAAAAAATTCACGCTTATTGCTCTAAAATTCCTTGAAATAATATTCTAGGAAAATCCAGGTTCAGTGGTCTTTTGATCTTTAAAAAAATATTCTTAAAAAAAATCCATTGGACAGATAATTTTGAAAAAGTTGTCTTAAAATTCCAAATTTATTGCCCAATATGGTCCTTGATTTTTCTTATTTGGACAATATTCTTAAAAAATCCACTTTAATTGGCACGTTTACCCGGAAAAAAAATATTCATAAAGAATCCACTTTCAGTGATCAGATTGTTCTTAAAAATATGTTAAAGATTTCCAAGTTTATTGGTGTGATAGTCCTTGCAAATATAAATTTAAAAAAAAAATCACAAAATATGTTCCTAAAGACAGTCTCTTGTTTATCGGTCAGATGGTCCTTGTAGAAATATTCTTAAGTAATATACGTTTATTGATCTGAAAGTCATTGAAAAAATACTCTTAAAATATCCATGTTTATTAGACTGACAGTCTTTGAAAAAATATTCTTAAAAAAACCGCATCCTATAGTCCGATGGTATTCGAAAAAATATTCTTAAGAAATCCACGTTTATTTTTCTGAAGGTCCTTGAAAATAAATATTCTTAAACATCCATGTTTATCGGTTTGGTCTGATGGTCTTTGCAAAATATATTTTATAAATCCACGCCTATTGACCTAATAGACCTTGAATAAATAATCCTAAAAAATCCTCTGGACCTTGAAGGTCCATAACCACGTTAAGTGGTCTGAATATCCTTTTAAAAATATTCTTAAAAAATCCAGGTTTACAAAATCTTTACAAAATTAAAATTTTCTGGTCCTTGACAAAATATTCTTAAAATTATTTCCCCGGCCTCGTTCACTGAATGCATATCAGCAACATTGTCTTATATCGGTAGCTAAATACACCATTTATAATGAATTTCGTTGTTCGGCAGAACATACATACATATGTATGTAAGTATCAATCGGACAATGCATATTCCACATTTAATTTTACTTTTGTTTTTGTCGTTTTCGATTTTCAATATTCTTACGGAAAGGAGGTTTATTTACTCTCGCTCTATGTCCATATGTATACATAGTAGGTATGTATAATTTCCATTTTGTTTATATTAAAACTCGTTCAGTAGGTTTTTTTTTCGAGGGGTCGTGCAGTAGATAAAGGCATGCGGGGAGGAGGTGGGTTCTGAAATGAAACACTCAACATAAACAAAAGAGAAACAAATCGACAATGAAATGAACCGCAAAGGAAGGAAAGGTTGTTGATTTACTAGTCGTGCCTCTAACGTTTTTGTTGTAGTTATTGTTGCTGCTGTTTGGCTTGCAGTTTTTATGACGGTTTATTTCTCAAGTGGCCTTTACAAATAAACTAAAGACCGTATATCTGTTCGTCTGTCCGTCCAAAACGCCTCATAGTGCACTAGCAATAATGTGGCTAGTTCTCCGCCAGCTTCAATGTTTATTTTTTGCTACTTGAAATTTGAGAAAAAATAGTGAAAATTGTATTTGGAATTGGATTTCTTGCCACGGCAATCAACACTTCATCTGAAAAGGATGCGTTTGAAATCCTAAAAGGATTATGTTTGTTTATAAAGGCAGGACAAACAAAAATAAATCAAAGTAATTGTTTCGAAAAAGAAAAATTTACGGTTAATTGTGACCACAACTATTTTCTTGTGGGAAGGAATATACTTGAGATAAAAAAACAGTCATGTGGGATATGTCCTTTGAATGGATATTACAAAGGCAGTTAGAGGATAAACATATTTTGAATTTATTTTTAGATATTTCTTAAAGAGTAATTAAATATGGACACAATTTATATACCCTCTTTCATATGCCTGCAGAGGGTATATATAATTTGATACGGCCAAAACGTGCATCATCGATATAACGAATTTAGACCCTAGGTCTCTTTGAACCAAATCCGTCCGTCCTTAAATATTTTTTCTTTTGAAAATCTCGACCTTTCATGGGAGAGGTACCAGAAGAACTGAACCGATGTTACCCATCTCGGAACTCGGTCTAAGTTTGACAATAACTTTTCGATGTACCAAGTTTGGACCAAATCGGATACTCCCTTCGAGATTTATCGTGCGCACCAGCGAGACAGACAAATGGACAGCCCTAGACCGATTCCAAATGTCCTAAACAATGTAATTAGATTAGGCATGTTTTATCCTCATTAAATAATGTATACCATCCCTCTGAAGCCATATGACTGAGGGTATAAAAAATTGAATTCGCTTTATTTGCGAATAAAGTTATATAGGGGCCGGCCCTTAACAAAGTTTGGACTGAAATCCAAAACACTTCTTTTTTATCTAAATATCTGGAGTTTGGAGTTGGAGTTTTCTACAACCCGTTGGACAGCGAAATTTAGTAAGTAATTTTATTTAAAAATAAAAATTTGTACACATTTATAAAATAATAAAGAAATTAATGATGAATAAAAGGTGATACTGACTCAGATTAGAATCGTACAAAATTGACAGTCAAACAGTCAACATATAATTTCCACATTGTTATACCCTTAGTCGTATGGCTAGAGAGGGTAGGACACATTTGGCAAATCCGTTAACCACATGCTGGGATAAATTGTGAGGTCTTTCGATAGATGAATTTTTCATGTTTCATGTTTTTTGTACCCTCAGCCATATGGCTAGAGATACGTTCAAAACGTGCCTCATCGAAAAAAACGGTTTTAGAACCTAGATCTTATTGCGCCAAATCCGTTTCAGAACATTTGGAGTCGATCTACCGATATCGGTCCGTCCGTCTATCTGTATGTTTTACTGTATGGTGCGCTCGATAACTCTCAAAGGGAGTATACGCTTTGGTCCAAACTTGGTACATCATAATATTAGATCTTAGATCGAGTTCGAAGATGGGCAATATCGCTCCACTCCTTCTGGTACCTCCCCCACAAAGTTTTCGAAGTTTTCACAAAAAAATATATATTTTACTGCACAGAAAGAGAAAGGATTTTGCTCCAATATTTCAAAGTGCCCCAGTGCTAGGTCAGGTGCGAAAATTGACAATGTCGGTCCACTCCATCAAGTACCTCCCCCACACAAAGGGCCAAAATGTTGAATAATTGTAACTCTTATAAAATGTGATGTAAGAGTCCGACTGTCTTCAAATTACGCACATCACAATACCTTTATTAACCCAAGGTCTGGTGTGAAGATGGAATATCTGGTACCTCCCTCCATCATAAATGGTCGAAATTTTCGAAGAAAATAATTTACTTCGTAGAAAGAGAAAATATCATTAAATATTGTGCAAATTTTGGCAATACATTTTTCAGTGCTTGGTCAGGTGCGAAAATGTACAATATCGGTTCACTCCATTAAGTACCTCAACCACAAAGGGTCAACATTTTGAATAATTACAACTCTTATAAAATTTGATGTATCATCACAATATTTTTATTAGCCCAAGGTCTGCTGTAAAGATGGAATATACCGGTCCACTCCTTCTGGTATCTCCCCCGCTAAGGGTCGACATTTTGAGTATACATAAAGCTCATAGAACACGAAATTAACATTCGATTCTATTCAGCCTTGGTACATCTCAATATTTCCATCAAAATACGATTTGTTATAAAGGTAGTAGAGATCGGACCATTCCTTTTGGTACCTCCCCCACAAAGGGTTAAAGTTTTGAATAACCAAAACGATTAAAAAACCGAAATAAGCATCCGGCTCTCTTCATATTTCACACATGCCATAATTTGTACCAACACAAGATCTGGGATATATCGGTCCATTCCTTCTGGCATCTCTCTCACAAAGGGTCAATATTTTGAATATCCATGAAGCCCATAAACGCGAAACTTACATTCGACTCCATTTCGACTTACCACATCTCAAAATCTCCATCAACACAAGATCTGTCATAAAGATGGTAGAGATAAGGCCCTTTCTTCTGGTACCTCCCCCACACAGGGTTCAAGATTTTGAGAAACAAAAGGCTCAAAGAAAGCGAACTAAGCATCCAACTCTCTTGAAACTTCACACATACCATCATTTTTGCTAAGACAAGATCTGTTATTAAGATGATATATATCTGCGAACCCCTTCTGGAACCTCACCCACAAACTTGCGAAACAAGTCGGCGATTCTTTACAACTTGCTATATCTAAAAATTTGAGCAGAAATCTGATATGAATAAGCAATTAATCGGAAGTTATAAATTCGAATAATATTGGATATAAATGTTCGATATTCTTGTAATTTTGCGAATACCTATTTTTTTTATTTGTATTAGATGAAGTATCAAAATGGAATACTTCGGCCGACTATATCTGGCAATTCGCGCACATTTTAATATTTTCTAAATATTAAGACATATCGCATTTAAAGTGGAGGAAGTAACCAATATCGTCCAAACCTGGCACGTCGCAATATCTATATCCTATTTATAAATATGACAAGGATTATAAAAATACCGAATATTGGCTAAAAATTCAATGTTCCGCCGCAGGAGTTTGAATCAATTATGAACTACAAGTAGCAATTTTTGGACAAATCCATGGAAAATGTGGTAAAAAATCATAAAAATACCGAATATCAGGAGGTAATGTTATATGGCGGACATACCAAAACGTTGACCGATATATGTCATTTTCAATACGTCAATTTCATGAATCTACTAGTTTTGCATATTTTTATACCCTCCACCAAAAAAAGTATGGAGGGTATATTAAGTTCATCATTCCGTTTGTAACTCATCGAAATAATAATTTTAGACCCAACAAAGTATATATTCTTGATCAGCGTAAAATTCTAAGGCGATTTAGCCCTGTCCATCCGTCTGTCCGTCCGTCCGTCTGTTGTAATCACGCTACAGTCTAAACGAATTAAGATAGGAAGCTAAAATTTTGCACAGATCTCTCTTTTGTCGGCAGGCAGGTCAAGTTCGAAGATGGGCTATATTTTTTTGATTTTATAATTCGTTGCAAATGGTGGAGGGTATTCAAAGTTCGGCCCGGCCGAACTTACTGCTTTTTTACTTGTTTTTTGAAATTTTACATTCTCGCAGTTCTGGAACAGACACCTCTCTTCTATTTTTCATAGTTAGCTGGATTTTCCCGGAATTACTTAAAAATGAGTTTTGTCGTACAGTGTAATTAGTGGCTCTTTTTTAAAGTTTGAAATAAACATGATTTTTTGCGGACCTACAATTAAATTAATTTCGAAATATCACCTTAAAAATGTTCAGCTCTTCGTCTAATAATATATTGCTCTCCTCAAAGCTATTAAATTAATTATCTACACCAAGTCAGTCACTTGGAAAATTTATTATAAAAAAATGAAATAAAGACAAAAAATACTTTAATTCCATATCACGCTGCGCGTACAGAGACAAATGAATTAATAAACAATTTTCCCAGACACGAAAATGAAATGAACGACAAAAAAATATGTATGTAATTATTTTATTATAAACAAATTTCTATGGAAAACAAAGCAACAAAAAAACGCATAATTCAATTTCTTAAAGATCGAAAGAAAAAAACATCAAAGAAGTAGAAGAAAAAACACCTTTACAAACAATAGAAAGACAATTTTTTTTTCAAATTTCTTGGTTGAGGGAAAAATTGAACTGAAGAAAATGTCCCCTACATGTGTGAAACTCATAAAAAATAGCGGCAACAACAACAACAACACTAATTTGAAAACTTGGGATTTCGATGAATGTGGAATTTCCATTTTGAGGGCAGGGAAGGGGATGGGGAAAGAAAAGTTAAGTCAACATTGAAATGCAAACAAACGTTCGACAACTTCTGTTCAGTCAGGTCTTTCGGTGGGTCGGTGGCAGTGTTTTTTTCTTCAAAGACTTGATTTTTATTGAGGGAAATAAATTAGAGTTAGTTTTGGAAAAAACGACAACACAACATGACACACATGACGATGATTGAAGGAGGAGAAATGGTAATAAAAGGGGGGAGGGGGAAGGGAGGGAAATAAGTAGCCCAGTTTTTTTATATCTGGTACTTGTCATAAGAAGTTTCAAAAATTATCTTCTCCAGCCCCTCCCTCTGTCACAAGACAATGGCTATTTTTTTTTTCGAAAAAGGAAAAATCCCAGCCACTTGAACGTGAGGTCATTTATTAAATAGTCTGGTTGAAGGTTCCAAGAGGGGATATCTGTTAAATTCCCCTATAAATTAAACACAAATGCAAATAACGTGACTTTGAATCCAAATCTCTTTCAAAGACATTGAAAGGAAATTAAAACGCACTCCAATCCCACCAGGGTTCATTGCGTGTTTTATGTCTTTTCTTAGGCCTGGAGAAATGGAAATAAAAAACCATTTCAAAATTCTGTTAACGTAAACCATGTAATTATTTATTTATAATTAACACGACTTGAGGAAAAAGCGGAGACGATCAGTTACGAATGGCTAGATTTACATGTCTTCGATAGACGTTTCATGATAGCCAATAGCTTTGACTTATTTTATTTTTTTCAAACAAAACAAAAAAATATCCCACGCTTATATTCCCAAACAAAAGAAAAAAAGAAAACTGACATAATTATGATTATCCGACAACATCGAAAATGATACCCATACTGCCCACACACACACACTCGCCAAGCTTCATCTGTCCGCTGTCATCTTATCACAACTTCATCATAGCCATCGTCCACTTCTTTTCTCATCCACAGCTATTTGCCAAAAAGAGATGAACTGCCTTAAATTAAATTGAAATCTCGGAAAAATACCGGAAAACAGCTACAAATCAATGAACTTTATCATCAATCCCATTATCATTGCGACAATAGCCAAACTAAATTCAATTCATAATCCAAAACAAAATAAATACATTTTTGAATAAAAGGGAAGGGAATAACAAAACAACTACCGCATTATCTTTTCATTATCCGCAAATAATCGGAGGGCTTCTTTCACGTCGATCTCATCATCAGTCTGAGATAATAAGCTACAAAGCAGCTAATAGAGTAGCATCAAAAGCTATGGTAAACAGTTAAGACTACAATGAAGGGCAAAACTGAAAATGATATTCTTGAAACAGAAGCCCACTCCTTCTTCTTCGTAAAGAAGAATAAGAAAGCCTTCATCCTCTTCTCCGTGTAGAAGAAGAAGAGGCCTTCATCCTCTTCTCCGTGTAGAAGAAGAAGAGGCCTTCATCCTCTTCTCCGTGTAGAAGAAGAAGAAGAGGCCTTCTTCCTCTTCTCCGTGTAGAAGAAGAAGAGGCCTTCTTCCTCTTCTTCGTGTAGAAGAAGAAGAGGCCTTCTTCCACTTCTCCGTGTAGAAGAAGAAGAAGAGGCCTTCTTCCACTTCTCCGTGTAGAAGAAGAAGAAGAAGAGGCCTTCTCCCTCTTCTCCGTGTAGAAGAAGAAGAAGAGGCCTTGTTCCACTTCTCCGTGTAGAAGAAGAAGAGGCCTTCTCCCTCTTCTCCGTGTAGAAGAAGAAGAGACCTTCTTCCTCTTCTCCGTGTAGAAGAAGAAGAAGAGGCTTTCTTCCTCTTCTCCGTGTAGAAAAAGAAGAAGAGGCCTTCTTCCTCTTCTCCGTGTAGAAGAAGAAGAAGAGGCCTTCTTCCTCTTCTCCGTGTAGAAGAAGAAGAAGAGGCCTTCTTCCTCTTCTCCGTGTAGAAGAAGAAGAAGAGGCCTTCTTGCTCTTCTCCGTGTAGAAGAAGAAGAAGAGGCCTTCTTGCTCTTCTCCGTGTAGAAGAAGAAGAGGCTTTCTTCCTCTTCTCCGTGTAGAAAAAGAAGAAGAGGCCTTCTTCCTCTTCTCCGTGTTGAAGAAGAAGAAGAGGCCTTCTTCCTCTTCTCCGTGTAGAAGAAGAAGAAGAGGCCTTCTTCCTCTTCTCCGTGTAGAAGAAGAAGAAGAGGCCTTCTTGCTCTTCTCCGTGTAGAAGAAGAAGAAGAGGCCTTCTTGCTCTTCTCCGTGTAGAAGAAGAAGAAGAGGCCTTCTTGCTCTTCTCCGTGTAGAAGAAGAAGAGGCCTTCTTCCTCTTCTCCGTGTAGAAGAAGAAGAAGAGGCCTTCTTCCTCTTCTCCGTGTAGAAGAAGAAGAAGAGGCCTTCTTCCTCTTCTCCGTGTAGAAGAAGAAGAAGAGGCCTTCTTCCTCTTCTCCGTGTAGAAGAAGAAGAAGAGGCCTTCTTCCTCTTCTCCGTGTAGAAGAAGAAGAAGAGGCCTTCTTCCTCTTCTCCGTGTAGAAGAAGAAGAAGAGGCCTTCTTCCTCTTCTCCGTGTAGAAGAGGAAGAAGTGGTCCTCCTCTTCATCTTCTTCGTATAGAAGAGGAAGAAGTGGTCCTCCTCTTCATCTTCTTCGTATAGAAGAGGAAGAAGTGGTCCTCCTCTTCATCTTCTTCGTATAGAAGAAGAAGAAGTGGTCTTCTTTCTCTTCTCCGTGTAGAAGAAGAAGAAGTGGTCTTCTTGCCCTTGTTCGTGTAGAAGAAGAAGAAGTGGTCTTCTTCCTCTTCTCCGTGTAGAAAAAATGTTCTTCTTTTTCCTTCTTCGTATAGAAGAGGTCTCCTTTTTCTTCTTCGTATTGAAGAAGTGATCTTCTTTAAAAGAACCCACTGTTTTCATCACGAGTGTATTATTTATTCACTGTTTATCTGCCGAATCATTCGGCATTCACTTGGTGTGCCATTCTACGAAGCAGATGATATCAAAGCTATGAACAGCAACGGAAGTCAAACATGTTTTCTGCGGTTTTTGACTGTTGTTCAATGTGACAAAGTGGCAAACAGATGTGTAGTATCAGGCAATTGGGCATACAGTGGAACCTTTTATAAGATAGAGCTTTAGAGATATAAAAACCTTTTTGAGTACAAAACCTTCAAAATATAGAGAAAAATAGGTCAGTCAGTCACCTGTCTTTAAACCAAACTTCAAAACCTTTTCGAATTAACCCTGTTTCACTGTTTACCCCTTGAGATTATTTGGCTTAAATTAATTCAAAATCAGATAATCGCAAAGACAACAAAAAATTCATTCATTTCCATCAAACGAGACAGTCAGTCATCAACCGGGCCGTTTGTTCATTCATTGGCCAACATCATCATCATCGTCGTCGTCGAAGATGAGGTTCATTGAAAAGTTTCATCGGAGATAATTATGTTCACAAAGAGGATGAGGAATATTTGGCCATTGTTTGGATCTCAAATGGCATCATCATCATCATCGGCACAGCATGAAAAATATGAAATCTCATAGCTGGAGCTTTTGCTCTGATTTTTTTGTTTTGTATTTTTTTTTTTATTTTTTTTTTTTTCTTTCAAAAAGTGAATGAACGACCTCTGCAAAGTCATTTCGTTGGATTAGCCGGTTGACTTGTTGTTGTACGCCGAGGTGTTGCTGTTGTTTGTCATGGTGTTTAATGAATGATTGTTGTTGCTAGTATTTTGAAAAAAAATTGAGAGCTGATTTATTTGGTCGAGAATGTAGCAAAACCGGCTCTAAACTTTTACAAAAAAGGGCTTAGATGGACAGACAAGTCTAACACCACATGGGCTTAGTCGTGGCATTCATGGCTTTATTGTTTAGGCTTGTCAGCAATTAGCTCTTAATTTATCAGATGGTCGATGGCTTTGTTACAACAAAGCAACGCGGCCAAACACACACACACACGGACACATGTTGACCAAATTTTGGGAAAACAACAACAGATTGGTAGGCGTTGAAGCGGCATTACAAAAAGGCCAACGATGATACTCTCTGTTGGGTCTGGGTCTGCGCACGGGGGGAATTCCACAATTTGGCAAAATTGGGAATTTTTTTCACGAAAACATGTGTTCTCATTGTTCTCACACTGATGGCTGGGTGTTCTAGTTTTATGTCATGAGAAGATTTTTCAACGTGATTGTCAAGGTCACAGAAGTAGCGGCCAATAAGAAAACAGAAAACAAATGATCTGTAAAAAACTTAATGGCAAAAAAAAATCGGTGGGGCTATGTGAAAAACTCTGTAAAGTGCTAAATTTTTCGACATATTTGAAAAATCGAGGACTTTGTGGACCTAAACTCTTAAAAAATAACTAAAAGTGGGCACTAACTTTTTTCAATTTATTCCAAATCAAAATTCTTAGAATATGTTAAATTTCAGAACTTCTTCTTATATTACGTATTCTTAAATTTAAAATCCATGATTTTTAATTATAAATTTTCGAAACATTTTGTTTTGTTTTATCAAAAAAAAAAAAAAAAAATCATTAAAATTCCACTCCCGTCCCTGTGCGATTTTTTAACAAACAAATTTGTTTTCAATGTGTCACCACTATTGACCGTTAGCGATCCTTTCAAGTGTCCCTAAATATATTTGCTTTGCATTTGTTTATTTATTACTTGACTTTTAAGTTGATTTTTCTGTTGTTGTTAGCTATCAGTAGGTTTTTTGTGTTTACATGCACCACCTGCTGACACCAGGTTTATGTGTCTCCGCCACATATCGTTTGGCAGTAGAGCGGTGACATAAAATACACAACGTTCCTTTTTGGGGAAAAATAAGGACAATAATATGTTAATGCCGCACACATTTTTGTGTATACATGACGTTGGTAGAAATGTTGGAAAATGCTACTATATAGCTCCCTTTTACTGAGATAAATGGAACTGGTATTCCTAATTTTGGTTTTATGTTGCAGTTTTATAAATTTTTAGCAATCCTACGAATATTCAACTAATAAAAATAAATAAAAAAAAAAAACATTTAGACATTTTTAACACATGTAAATTTAAAACAAATATATATTAAAAAAATATTAAAAAAATATTAAAAAAATATATAAAATCTTAAAAATTATTAAGAACTTTCAAACAATAAAAACATATCCTAAAAATCTTTTTATAAATATGTAAAATATATTTTAAATATTCTAAAAAAATATTAAACAAATATTGTAAATTGATATGTAAAAAATTTCTAAAAACTAAATTATTATTAACCATTTTTTCTTTATTTTAAATAAATTACTATATTATATTTTAAAAAAAAAAAATATTATAGTAATTTAAATATTTATACAAAATATTTAAAAAATATATATTAAATATGTTTAGAAAATATCAAAATCATGATCAAAATTATTAAAAAACTATTTTATTAGAATATTTTTAAAAATAAAAATAAATAATACATAGTTTTATAGCGAATATGGCAAATTTAAAAAAAAAATAAAAAATAAAATTAATAAATTAAATAATATATTTAAAAATATTTAATTTAAATAATATTAAATAAAAAATTATTGAAAATATCTAATAAAAATATTTGCACAAATTTTAAAATAAAACATTTGAAATATATATTTAAAATATATTAAAAACAATTTTAACACATACAAAAAATTTTTAAAAATATTTATTTTGAATAATTAATAAAACCTTCCCAAATCTGAGCAATTCTAGCTTCATATCAGTGCGATACCATTTCGTACCTTTTTGAGTACATTTCCTGTAACTGATAAATTTTCAAAACTTCTTTATTTATTACCCCTCCACACCATCTGGGACCCTCATACTAAATTTCATGATTCTAGATTTAGACCACGATGTTAAAAAATCGGTCGACCAGTGTTTTAACCAAACTTCAAACCCCATTCGTTTTAACCCCGTTTCACTGTCTACCCATTAAGATTATTCGGCTTAAAAATAATTCAAAATCAGATAATAACAAATATTAAATAAAAATATTAATAAAAATATTAAATAAAAAAATATTGAAAAAAATATTTTAAAATAAAACATTTGAAATATATATATTTAAAATAAATTAAAAAATATTAAAAACACTTTTAACACATACAAAAAAAATTATTAAAAATATATTTAAAAATATTTAATTTAATTAATAGTAAATAATAAATATATTAAATAAAAAATATTTCTACAAAAATATTTTAAAATAAAACATTTGAAAAATGTATTTTAAATATATCAAAAAAAAAAAATAAAAACAATTGTAACACATAAAAATTAAAAAAAATATTAAAAATATTTCTCTAAAATCTTGTATGTTTAAAAAATAATTAATGTTTTTCTATTCTAATAGTTAAACAAATTAAACAACTAAAAAATGCTAAATATATTTTAAAAAATATGTCAAATGTATTTTAAATATTTTAAAAAAATATGAAAAAAATGTAAATTGATACTTAAGACCTTTTTTTAAAAAAAATATAAGACATTTTTAAAAATTATTATATTATATTTTTGAAAAACATTAAAAAAAATAAAAAAAAATATTAAAAGTACTTCAAAATATTAAAAACTACTTTATTAGAATACTTTTAAAAATAAATAATATATTTTTTAATAATATGAAAAAATATAATAATAAAAAAATACAATATTTAAAAAATAATAATAATTTTTAAAAAAAGTTCCAAAAATAATTTAAAATATAATAAATTAAAAAATATTATATATAAATATTATATATAAAAAAAATATTAAATAATAAAATATTAAAAAATAAAATTTAAACCATTTTTTTCAAAAGCATTTCAAAAAAATGTGTAAAATATTAAATAAATACTAAAAAAATACTAAAGAACATATATATTATTTCTTTAAATATATTATATTTTCTTAAGAAAAATATTTAAAACATATTACAATTAATTAAAAAAAAACATTTAAAAATATTTTTAAAATACATGCATCATACAAAACACACATACACCTAAACAAATATGTTATTCTTGGCTATGAAATTTTTAAAAATGTATTTGGTGAATATTCCTAAAAATCCATATTACTGGCCAGAAAGTCTTTGAAAAATAGTCTTTTTTTTAAGAAATTCACGAATTCTGGCCAGGATTTCCAAAATTTAATTGGATACAATTAAAAAAGTCAATAGTACGTGGACAGAAACTTTTTTAAAAAAATTCCAGGTTGAAAATATTTTTAAAAAGAACAGATATTTAAAAAAATCCCAAAAAAGGATTTTTAGAACAAAATTCCTGACCAGAAGGCCTTTGAAAAATATTTTTTAAAAACATGGACAAACATTACAAAAAACTGGGGCTCAATTCTTGTTGTATGAAACAGTGGAATGAAAAAAGACAAATGTGGAAAGAAAGACGTGGAATTTATTATTCATTTAATTTTTTCATAGAGCAAGATAACAGCCCTGATCCCGAAAATAATTTTCAAAAACATCCTCGATTGTTGGCCTTAACAATAAAAAAAATTACTGACTTTGAAAATATGTTTTAAAAAATGCACGTGTCCTGAAATTCACAAAATATTTTATAAAAACAGTCAAGAACTTTATGCACTGACAACTATCTCTGGCCTTGAAAAACCACTTCTGTAAAAATCCATTGTTATTAGCCTGAAAGTTCCTGACAAATGTTTTAAGAGGCTAGGGGGTTGTCCTTGAAAAATATTCTTTAAATAAATTAAAGGCCTTGAAGGCCTTCCAAAAATTAAAAAAAAAGTTTTTTCCTGACCACAATGTCGTTAAAAATATATTGAATAATTCCAGGACTCCTGAAATGTTCCTAAAAAAATAAAATATCCATGATTCCTGGCCGAGAAGTTCTGGCAAAAAATTAAAATAAAACAATTATTTTTAGGACAGAAAGAAAAGGATTTTTTTTAAATCCACGGATCCTGGCCTTAAATTCCTTTAAAACGTTTTTAAAAATCATCGATTCCTGATTTTTTTTTTCAATCCAATTTTTATCAATCCTACTATGGCGGAAAGAGGAGATTTTTGAAAATTTTGAGTTTTCGGGTAACTCAACAATTTCATAAAATGCCAATTGAGTACTCATCTTGAACTAGATTTGTTAACCCCGTTAATCATTTTTCAAAAAAAACATTTATGTATGAAAAGTGTATAATGTTAAGCAAAGTAATTAAAAAACTCCCCAAAAAGTGAGATGTCCTGAAATGGATTTCGTCCAAGTAGAAATGGGTTCTAAAACTGAATTGAATTTCTGTGAAACTTAAAAAAATTGAATAACTCTCTTAGACACATCCCTGTCATATACGAGAAGTTGGGGTAACATGAGGTCGACCTACCCACCCGACGGCCTCTATCCTTTGTTGCTGATTTTATTGTTCCGCATTTTTGTATAGTTTTAGCATATTTTAACATATTTTACATACATTTATGCATATACTTTGCATACATTTTTAATAGGATCTCAAATATGTGGTATTTGAACGAAAAAAACTAAAATCTGGATTTTATTCCAATTGCGCACAAAATAAAAAAAAAAAAAACAAGCACAAATCTGATATCTACCTATTATGATTCTGTTGTCCACAATATTAAAAACCTTTCAAAAAACTGTTCATCTTCTTTGTTTGTTTTCATTATTGATTATTAAAATAGCGGAACATGTTTCGCAGTTGGCCTGATTTCAAAAGTTACTGATATAGTTTTAAATTTCGATTTTATTGCGAATTAAAATTTCATTAGCAGAGAAATTTTTTTGGGAATACATTAAAAACAATAATCCAGGTGGTACCACTGAAAACTAATTCCGGCAGTGTCAGTCGCTTCTATTGTGCAGATTTCGAAAATGAATAGTTCTCAGTAAATTGGATGTGATTTTTTTTAGTTTTTATTATTTAAGGCTATAATTTTAACAATACAAACTAAATCGATAAATGTTGCAGATAAAATTGCATATTTTTAGAAATCTTGGCTTTTGAACTAAAACAGTTCGGTTATATGAAATGCATTTCTGCATAAGGTATTTTGAGACCCTGGAAGATAATATATTTTTAAAGGGAAGAGACATTTTTTTATTTCATTTAATATATTTAAAAATATGATAGCCAAGTTTTAAACGTCGGCTATGTTACAAAAACAACTTAGTTATCGCACATTAGAACTAAACATAAATTAAACATAAAAAGGAAATGAAAAAGTAAAAAAAAAATTATTTACAAATTATATACAGGGTGAGATGAAAAAACTGCAACCAACTTCAGACTGCTGTCATTTCTAAGCCACTCGTCCGACATCTGTTAAAATTATTCCCGTGACAGCTCATTATATTATTTACAAGCGTACAAAAGCATTCTGGTGAGAATTTTCCAGAAAAAAAGTTATTCGCCATGGAATTCAAGCGTGATAGTGTGATTTCTTTATATTTGGCTGGAAAACCGCAAGTGGCTATCGTTAGAGCACTCCAGCGTTTAAATGTGAATAAATCTTTTGTGTCTCCCACCATCGCTCATTACCGTGATCCTGGTAGCGAAGCCCGACGTCAAGGAATTGGACGGAAGAAAACAGCAACATCAGCAGAAATGGTTCAAAAAGTAAAGAAGCGATTTGATCGAAACGCGAGTCGCAGTGGCCGAAAAATGGTCCGTGAGCTGAACATATCGCAATATTCCATTCGGCAAATATTGAAAAATGACCTCGGGGTAAAGCCTTTTAAATTCCAAAAAGTGCAAGAACTTACACCGCAACAGAAAGAAAATAGACTCAAAGGAGCTAAAGAGTTGATTCGCTTGGCCGAATGTGGAGATCTGCCGAATTTGGTTTTCTCCGATGAGAAAACATTCATTTTCCTGCAGTTCGTAAACAAACAAAATGATCGGGTTTACTTGCCAAAGAGGTCAGCTGAAAATGTGCACCTTCTGTTGGCCAACAGAACTTAAGCGCCGGCCAAGGTGATGGTGCGGTGATGGTCGCTCGCCGCTCGTATTAATCGACCGTGGCATCAAAATATTATCCCGAAAATATTCTGGAGGGTATATTGAAGCCTTGGGCAGGCAAACATTTTGGCCACAGACCTTGGACATTCCAACAGGACTAAGCACCATCGCACCCAGAACGCGCCACTAAAAAATGATTACAAAATGAGGTTTTTCGCTTCATTTCCAGCGCACAATGGCCACCAAAATCTCCGGATACCAATCGGTTGAACTATTGTGTCCGGAGTATTTTGGAAAGCAAAGTTGGAACTAAAAAAATACCAAAGTGTCGATCACCTCAAGCAAGTGCTTTGCCGGGAATGGGCCAAAATATCGCAGAGCAATATTCGGGCAGCGTGTGACGGTTTCATTGGCCGTTTGAACACCATAGTTTGTGCCAAAGGTGACCAATTCGAACAAATCTAAACTTATTTTAAAATTTGATGCGATATCCGACATTTTTCGCTTTCATTCAATAAAATTTAAAAAAAAAAGATAAAAATTATGGCGTTTGACATTGTTGCAGTTTTTTTATCTCACCCTGTATAACACCAAGACACTCTATTTCTGGCATTTATTTTAAATTCCAATTTAAAAAAAAAGACATTTAGTTTCCATTTCTTCGCCCACATTGGAGACTCCTTATTTACATGTCTAATTACATTCCCAACAGAACTTCCACATTTCGTTATCTTCTATTTATTCGACAAAAAGTCACCTAAAACCGGATTTTAACACTTGTTCATGTGTGTTCGCCAAGTGAATCATAGCTAGAATTACAGGCAAACAAACGAAAAAAATTAGAATCCCAAAAAAGAATTGTAACGTACATAACGTTCCCAACGACAGCAGAACCCTGATAGGAGAACAAAACACCCCCCTCTCCACCACCGAGAACAAGTTGCATTCGTATGAACAAATACAAGTTTATTGAACTAGAAATGTCAAAATAAAAGGGGCGGCGGCGGCGAAGACACACAAATTGTTTACTTTCGGAGGAAGATAAAAAAGCAAAACAAAACAAAAAGGTAAATAAACAAAAAATACTCTTAACAGAAAAAAAACAGATAAATCCAAACAAAAACGAAGCAAAGTGATCTACAGCAGAAAAAAATATCTAGTTTCACTTTTTTTGGTATATTTTTTGTCAGTTATGTAAATTTGTGTGTCACTACCCTCTGCTGTTGACACCCCTGCACTCTACACAAACAGGGATTTGAGCGGGCCTTCCTTTTACTTTTCCGCCTTTGTTGGGTATAACCTACATACATAAATCGTAGATTGAAAAGAGAGGCATTGTAGATTTGCCTTTTGATCAGGAATTTGTAGATATTTACGCCTTAGACCCCATCATCTAGTTTAATAATGGACCGAGAAATTGGTGTCCGAATTTGAAGAATTTCGGTGTATCAAAAATCCAGACTCTGATTTGTATTAAATTGACCCGGTATGAATTTCAGTTACTTTTTGAATGAGCCCGTATAGACTAATAGAATTGTGTAGACTGGATTTTCAGATTTACTTTGGATTCAATAGCTAAAAAAAAGAAGTTTGGAATTAGCTGGTAATCATTTAAGTACAAATTTTACATTCCTGCCACAAATAAAAAAATTTCATTTCATTCCCTAAATTTCAATAAAAAACTGCAACAAAGTCAAACGCCATAATTTTCACTTTTTTTATTTATTTATTTATTTGATTTTTAGATATTTAATTTTGTCACTCAGTGACAAAACAGATGGCAACAACACAAGGTCGGCGTCGAAGCTTGGCGATATTTTGTAAAATTTTGTTATATGTTTAAACAGTATTGTTCCTGATGATGTCTTCCGTTGGAGGACGAAATATCGAAAATAATAAATAATTAAACAACAACAAAGACCTCGAGTTCTTTTTTTATTAAATTTACAATTGTAACAATTTATTTATTTATTAATTTTTTTTTTTTTTTTTTGAATGAATGCAAAAAAGGTCGGAAATTGCATCATCAATTATGACCTTAAAACGGCCAATAAAACCGTCACACGCTGCCCGAATGTTGCTCTGCGGTATTTTGGTCCATTCCCGGCGAAACGCTTGCTTGAGGTGATCGACACTTTTGTATTTTTTTAGTGCCAACCTTGCTTTCCAAAATACTCCAGACACAATAGTCCAACGGATTGGTATCTGGAGATTTTGGTGTCCTGGAAATGAAGGGAGGAGCCGCATTTTGTAACCATTCTTGGGTGGCGTGCTGAGTGCTATGGAGCTGAGCCATGTTGGAATGTCCAACGTCTGCGGCCAAAATGTTTGCGTGTCCAAGGCTTTAATATACCCTCCAGAATATTTTCGAGATAATATTCGGCATTTATTCTGATGCCACGGTCGTTTAGTACAAGCGGAGAGCTACCATCGGCTGTAATGGCGGCCCACACCATCCCCATGGCCATCGCTTGAGTTCTGGTGGCCAACAGAAGGTGCACATTTTCAGCTGACCTCTTTGCCAAGTAAACACGATCAATTTGTTTATTTACAAACTGCTGGATAGCGAATATTTTCTCATCGAAGAAAGCCCAATTCGGCAGTTCACCACTTTCGGCCAAGCGAAGCAACTCTTTAGCTCTTTTGAGTCTATTTTCTTTGCGTTGCGGTGTAAGTTCTGGCACTTTTGTGGAGATATTTTTTTTTACCCCGAGCTCATTTTTTCAATAGTTGCCGAATGGAATATTGCGATATGTTCAGCTCACGAGCCAATTTTCGGCCACTGCGATGCGGGTTTCGATCAAGTCGCTTCTTTACTTTTCGAACCACTTCTTCTGATGTTGCTGTTTTCTTCCGTCCACTTCCTTGACGTCGGGCTACCCTGCAAATATCACGGGTATGGTACGAGACACAAAAGATTTATTCACATTCAAATGCTTGAGTGCTTTAACGATAGCCACTTGTGGTTTTCCAGCCAAATATAAAGAAATCACACTATCACGCTTGAATTTAATCACGAATAACTTTTTTTTCTGGAATATTGTCACCAAAATACTTTTGGACGCTTGTAAACAATATAATGAGCTATTACTGGAATAATTTTAACAGCTGTCGGACGAGTGGCTTATAAATGACAGCTGTCTGAAGTTGGTTGCAGTTTTTTCATCTGTCCAAGTCTTGAAATTCTGAGGGAGCATTGCTAATTGATATTCCCCATTACAATTTTGGGGATTATAATCGTTATTTTTCCGGTCATAACCCCCAATAATAGAATGAGGATTATGTCCCAAAAAATCGGTCATAATCCCCAGAAAGTAGCGGGCATTAGCCCCATTATGGCTCATGTATTTTTAACCAGATTACGGCAAAGTAATTTTTTCTTGAGCGAAATACCTGGTTACCCGGTTGTTCGACCCAGATATAAAACCCAGATTTTATTCGGTTCTACAAAATTGACATCATCCGGAATAATGCACGAACTTTTTGAATAACCCTAAAATGTTAAATATGAACCCAGTTGGAGTACTAAGTTCTGCAAACCACACTATAGCTAAAATGTGCTCATATCTCTTGTAGTTCCGAAGATATTAATGATAGCAAGTAAAAAAATATTAAGATCGGCCGGAACAAACTTTTAATACCCTCCACCTTAGGGTAAAGGAAACATTAGAAGAAATGTGACAAAAACCATTAAAATGCCGAATATCGGGATATGGGGGCTATACCAAAACGTGGACCTATAATTACAATGACTCGCCACACGAACTAGGACCCATTGTGACCCACAAATACCAATTTTTAGACAAATCAGTGAAAAAATGTGACAAAAATCATCAAATTACCGAATATCGGGAGGTACCTTTATATGGGGCCTATACCAAAACGTGGACCTATACATGCCAAGTTTTGCCACACGTACGGGGACCCGTTATGTCCTACAAATACCAATTTTCAAACAAATCAGTGAAAAAAATGTGACAAAAATAATCAAAATACCGAATATCGGGAGGTACATTTATATGGGGGCTATACCAAAACGTGGACCCATAGATGCAATGTTTCGCCACCGGAGCTGGAACCCATTATGACCAACAAATACCTATTTTAAGACAAATCCGTTGAAAAATGTGGAAATAAATAATCAAAATACCGAATATCGGGAGGTACCGTTATATGGGGGCTATATCAAAACGTGGACCTATAATTACAATGACTCGCCACAAGAACTGGGACCCATTATGATCTACAACTACCAATTTTTAGACATATCCGTGAAGAAATGTGTCAAAAATCATCAAAATACCGAATATCGGGAGGTACATTTATATGGGGGCTATACCAAAACTTGGACCTATACATATAATGTTATGCCACACGCACAGGGACCCGTTATGACCTACAAATACCAATTTTCAGACAAATCGGTGAAAAAATGTGGCATAAAACATCAAAATACCGAATATCGAGAGGTACCGTTATATGGGGTCTATACCAGAACGTGGACCGATATATCTCATTTTCAATACCAACCATCCTAGACACAATACAAATTGATCTGCTCTATTTTGGCGCTCTACGTCAAATAATGTGGGTTGTATCGTGATTTCAACAGACAGACGGACATCGTTAAATCGACTTAGAATTTTATGCTGATTATGAACATATATACCTTATGGGGTCTGCAACGAATATTTAAGGATGTTACAAACGGAATGACAATGTCAATATACCCTCCTTTTCAAGGTTGTGGGTATAACAATCATAAAATCATGTTTTTCTCTAATGGGGTTTCTGTCCGTGGGGATTATGGGGGGGCACCGAAAATTAATGGGATTTTCTTCCATAATCTCTCGAAAGTCCCGGAGAATTTCTTGTAGACTCTTGAAAATCCACAAGCATTGCTTTATTCTCTTGAAAGTCCACGAGAACTCCTTCCATATTTTCCTGAAAAACTCATTTTTTTGGTCTTCCCAATATCCCTTAAAATCGAGGAGTATGGTCTACTTCAGTCACCTTCCCCAAATTTTATAATACCTTAAGGTGACCTTAAATTCAAAACGCCCATGTACCTTGCCATTTATGCTCCGAATACCAAATAAACCAAAAAAAAACCTAAAATTATAACGAATGACTAATAAGCCTTATAAAAATGTAACGGATTTTTGTTCACAGAAAAATATTTTCAATTTGAATGTGGTGTGTGTGTGTGCGATTTTAAGCCAGCCACGGCGAGAGGTCCGGCAGATAAATCTCAAAATTTGATTACTCATTTATTTGGTATGCCAGACAAGTTGTTGTTGCAATTGAACAGACAATCAAACGGCTTTTATGTTTATAAACCGAAACAGGTAGGTAGGTAACCGAGGCAGCTCACGGCAAGGTGTTAATGAGTTGCAAAAAAAACGAAGTGATAAAAACTAGGCTCAACGAAACTTCCCTCTGTCAATTTGGTTGCTTCTCATAGACAACCAACAAACCACCAATGCAGTTTTGGCATCGAATTCACTTTGCCAGGTTCGTTATCGAGTTGTATGACCATTAGCCATTATTTTTCTCACGCAATTTGCAACTATTTTTTTTGTTTTTGTAACAAAAATCAACAACTACAACAACAATCACGGTAATTGAAAGAAATATTAGCACCAGCTGTTGCTGTGGCACAAAGTTCATCGCCGAATCTTGGCGAAAGACAATCGCGGAGCAGTTAATGCCCCAGCCATGCTTCAATTGCAATTTCATTCCACATCAGTTAGAGGTCCGTGGAAATAATCCAATCTGCTCTGCTCGTGTCTGGCCATCAATCAAAAGTCAAACACGCCAGGCGTTTTTTTTTTTGAGGCGCAACATCTCGGAATGGCTGCATTGAAATGCATCCAACAGCAGCAACAGCAAATGAAAGAAATACAGTTAAATTCTATTGAGAGCTTGTTTTAAGAAAATGAAAAAGAAAGCCTTAGACAATGTCAATTAGTTGGCGTTTGGAAAAGAAAAAGGGTAACCTCTGGGGAAAGATGAAAAAAAAAAAAACTTTTAGAAAATAAGAATAAAATTGACCTCAAATCAAACTTTCCGGGGAAATCAAACAACTTAAAAAGTATCTGTCGTTTTTGCCGACAGATGTATAACCTCAGCCAAAGTTCGATTATTATACCCTCAGCCATATGGCTAGAGAGTGTATATATCATTTGATACGGCCAAAACGTGGCTCATCGAAATAACGGTTTAAGACCCTAGGTCTCCCTGGACCAAAACCGTTTCAGGACATTTGGAGCCGATTTAGCGATGTCCGTCCGTCTGTCTATGTGGCTGATGCGCACCACAACTCTCGATGGGATTATTCGGTTCAAACTTGGTACATAGTAATAATATTGTCAAACCTGGATCGAATTCGGAGATGGGCAATGTGGGTCCATTCCTTCTGAAACCTCCCCCACAAAATGTCAACATTTTCAAAAAAAAAAAAATATCAGTCGCTTTTTCCGACAGATGTATACCCCCATTTTTGACTTATGATTAATAAAACTGATGACGACCTTTTGTGAGGGAAGTTTTGAAGCAATTGGCCAATATTGACCAATTCGAATCTGACCTAAGACTGATAAAAATATTACAACGTGCCAGATATAAACTATATCGACCACTCCCTATACTTTACATAAGATATGTGCAATTTTTTGGAAAATGTGAAAATATGCGTGAGGTACCAGATATAGACGACCGAAGAATATCTAATACGGATACAAATATTGGTGTGGGATGTGTGAAATATGAAGAGAATCGAATGCTTATTTCGAATTTTATTATCGTTTTGGTTATTCAAAATTTTGGACCCTTTGTGGGGGAGATACCAGAAGAAATGGTCGGATCTCTACCATTTTTTTAACATATCTTAACATATCCCCCCTTTGTGGGGAAGGTACCAGAAGGAGTGGACCGATATATTCTGTCTTCACAACAGATCTTGTTTTGTTAGAAACTATGGGTTATGTGAAATTTGAGGAGAAACGGATGCTTATTTCCAATTTTGTTATCATTTTGGTTATTCAAAACTTTGATATTCAAAATTTTAACCCTTTGTGGGGGAGGTACCAGAAGGAGTGGTCCGATATATTCCGTCTTCACAACAGATCTTGTTTTGTTAGAAATTATGGGTTGTGTGAAATTTGAGGAGAAACCGATGCTTATTTCGAATTTTATTATCGTTTTGGTTATTCAAATTTTAACCCCTTGTGGAAGAGGTACCAGGAGGAGTGAACCGATTCACAGCAGATCTTGGATTAAAAAAATATATTGTGATGTGTGTAATTTGAAGATAATCGGACTCTTATATCACATTTTATAAGAGTTATAATTATACAAAATTTTGAGCCTTTGTGACCCTTGATACAGTGGACCATTGTCCATTTTCACACCTGATGTAGCACTGGTAAAAATATTGAGATTTTGTAAATTATTTTCAGTGAAATTTTTGTCTTTTTGCAAGGGAGGTACCAGAAAGAGTGGACCGATATTTCCCATCTCGGAACTCGTTCTAAGTTCGACATTAATATTACGATGTACCAGGTTTGATCCAAATTCCCCCTCCCCTCCCTTCGAGAGTTATCGTACGCACCAGACAGACGGACGGACATTGCTAGATCGACTCCAAATGTCCTGAAACGGATTTGATCCAAAGAGACCTAGGATCTAAAATCCTTATTTCGTTGAGGCACGTTTTGGTCGTATCATATGAAATATACCCTCTGTAGCCATATGACTGAGGTTATAAAAACAAACAATACTTAAATCAGGAATTTTGAAGGTTAGGTTAAGTAAAACATGAACCAACAAGTTAAATCAAAGTTATTTCCTTTTTTCACCATTCACCACGCCCAAAAATATAAAATCCAAATTCAAAAATTTCCAAAAAAAAATATACTGAGACCAAATTCTTGCATTAATTTCTAAGGAATTTTTTTCGAAATCAAATTGGAGAATTGATCTCCTGTATCTTAAAATTTTATGCAAAAAGTTCCATTACCAAATAATGGGTTTATAAGCACATTTCGACACCAGTAACCGCTTACAAAACAGCATCATAGTCTCTTATTTTAGCATGGGCATGTCATAGAAGTTAATAAATAAGTCCTTCTATTTTCGGAACACTCATCTGACACACATCATTTCTTGTTTTCTTTGCCCCATGGGAGAGTTGAACTTGCGGTATTGTGATTGGTAGTTCGATCTGCTGATTGGTAGTTGTACATCCGACCGGTAATCGGATGTGCACACCCTGTGCCGCCTTTACACATTACCTGGTAAGATAAAAGTAAGTGGTTTTGCCTCGTAAGTTTTATACGAATAACTCATTACTTGTCAGTTTACTTGTAATGGAGAGGGTATATAGCTGCCATAATTTTTTGGCTTACTGGTAATGCAGAGGATAAGTAGTTAACATTACTAGTAATCTTGAAAGTCACACACGAGCTTAAAAAATTTTTGCTGGGTTTCATAAATTGTCTTCTAATAGAGCCGCCCATTTTATCCCATCTTCAATCATTCCACTTTTTGATACCCTCTCATAACTAAGCCAAATGGCATTGGAAAATTTTCCAATTGTTAACCAAAAAACTTCTATGGTGGGAAAATCGTAGATTTTTCAATGTCTCTCAATGAACGATGGAAAACAAATACAATTTTTCTTTGAAATGAGGATTGGTTTTTGCGCCACCTCCTCTCTCTAGTCATGAACTGAATTCTGTTGGATTCAATTCAGTTGGAATGCCAACACAAATATGGCAGGCAACAATGAAGAATGGAGGGAAAAACCTCTTAAGAAAATAGTTTTCAATAAATTGTATTCAATTATTTATTAGATTAACACAAACGATATAATCGATGTGAGATTAGCTGCAATTTTTTTCTCAGCACCACGTTTGGACCACATCGACTACTTCCTTCACTATATCTGATAATTTTTAGAAACTGTCAAAATGAGCGTACGAGATATAGTCGATCGAAGTAGTCCATTGACAAATAAAATAACTGAAATTTGTGACCCTTTACAGGGTGAAATAAAAAACTACAACAAAGCCAAACCCCACAATTTTTACATTTTTAAAATTTTATTGAATAAAAAAATGTCGGACATAACTTAAAATTTTAGAATAAGTTAAGATTTGTTCGAATTGTTCAACTTTAGCACGAATTATGGCCTTGAAACCGTCACATGCTGCCCGCACGTTGCTCTGCGGTATATTGGCCCTTTTCCGGCGAAGTGCTTGCTTGAGGTGATCGACACTTTGCCAACCTCGCCACCAACCTTGCTTTCCAAAATACTCCAGACATAATAGTCCAACGGATTGGTATCTGGAGATTTTGGTGGCCATTGTGCGCTGGAAATGAAGCGAGGAACCTTATTTTGTAACCACTCTTGGGTGGCGCGTGCTGAGTGCGATGGTGCTGAGTCCTGTTGGAATGTCCAAGGTGTGCGGCCAAAATGTTTGCGTCAACAAGGCATTTATTCAACCTCCAGAATATTTTCCCTACAATATTCGACATTTATTCTCATGTCACGGTCGATTAATACGAGCGGAGAGCGACCATCTTCGTTATGGCGGCCCATCACCATCACCGGCGCTTGAGTTCTGGTGGCCAACCGAAGGTGTACATTTTCAGCTGACCTCTTTGGCAAGCTGGACAACGAATGTTTTTTCATCGGAGCAAAACAAATTCGGCAATTCAACACATTCGCCCAAGCGAAGCAACTCTTTAACTCCTTTGAGTCTATTTTCTTTCTGTTGTGGTAAAGTTCTTGCACTTTTTGGAATTTCAATGGTTTTACCCCGAGCTCATTTCTCAATATTTGCCGAATGAAATGTTGCGATTTGTTCAGCTCACGAATCATTTTTCGTCCACTGCGTCGTGGGTTTCGATCATGTCGCTTCTTTACTTTTCGAACCATTTCTGCTGATATTGCTGTTTTCTTCCGTCCACTTCTACTTTCTTAACGTCGGGCACGGTAACGAGGGATGGTATGAGACACAAAATATTTATTCACACTTAAATGCTGGAGTGCTCTAACGATAGCCACTTGTGGTTTTCCAGCCAAATATAAAGAAATCACACTATCACGCTTTAGTTCCATCACGAATGACTTCTTTTTTGGAAAATTCTCACCAAAATGCTTTTGTACGCTTGTAAACAATATAATGAGCTGTCACTGGAATAATTAAAACAGCTGTCGGACGAGTGGCTTATAAATGACAGCAGTCTGAAGTTTGTTGCCGTTTTTTCATCTCACCCTGTATATACTGGCTAGAATGATACAAGTCCTACCACGATAACCAAAATTATGAGTTACAAACTCATTATAAAAAATCCAAATTTTCCACTTTAAAATGCCATAGGTCCAACTACCTAGTTTTGTGCTCCCTCGCAATATTTCTTAAAATTTTCGGTTGCTGATTTCTAAATGCAGAAGAAAAAGGTAACGACGAAGAATCTATTTTTAAATTTATTTATATATGACCAAGGGTCATCAGGAAAATAGTAAGCAAATTTGAACGGAAATTATTGCTTTCAGATCTTCCTGAGATCCATGTTAATATTACAAACCCCCGCCCTTCATCTACCCTTTATATATACCTAATTTTTTACAGTGTATTTTGTTACAAAATCCGATATTGTCTGCAAACTTTTGTTTGGGGGCAATTAAACCGGAACCAAATCGGTGAAACCGGCGGCAGTCATTATTCTCCTCATCGATGGATTTGTCAATAGGTGATTCGACATCAAATCACCAATTAATATGGAAATTCCATTCTTTATAAAAAAAAAACGAATACAAAGAAAACCATTCGCAATAAAATCGTAAAACTTTCACTCATTTCTTTAATAAGATAATTATTGGCAGAATGCTGAGATGAAGAAATGACGTCAAGCTATATTCAGAAAAAAATTGCGTGTGTTTTTGAGAAAAGATTCTTTGTCATCCGGCAAATGAAATGAATCAATGGAAAATACCAAATTTTTAATGGTGAATATAATATCTTATCAATTCGAAAAAAAATTGCAAACTTAAAAAGAAAATGAAAATTTTAAATTTCCAAGATTTTGTAATTTTTACTGCGTAATTGCATGAAATTGCAAAAAAAATCCTCCGGAGATTCAACATAAATTACACAAAAGAAATATAAAAAAACCAACAATATTTCGATAAGAATAATGCTCGTGCTGATGTTATAACTCAATCAAAGTTCACTTTTTTATGCATCCGCTAGTCAGAGAGATTAAATAGTGGCACAGTGTCTGGAAACGAATGAAATGTGGACACAATATTTCTAAAGAGCGTGGGGACAGGTTGTCTATTTATAGAGGACTTGTACCAGGGTTTATATTTTATTAAGACGGCTAAAAAGACTGTTATTCATAGGATACCAGAAAGACTATCTGTAGAAGACGGAAAAAAGAACACCATTCCACAGTGGTCGAGGTCGTATGGGAACAGCGGCCAAAAATACTTTCAGTGCAGATATCAATATGATTCTTTGATTATGGTACCTTGATGGGATAAAAATAAAACATGTGACAAAATGGATATGATCGATGCATGTTTTGGCATGGTCCCCTTTCAACGTACCTCCCGAATAAGGATTATTTGCCCAATTTTTGTTACATTTCTACACTACATTGTTCTGTTATTTGACATTTTACGCTCTAGAGAGCTAAAACATAGTCTTACTGAAAATAATTTGGAACGGCCCGCCTTCAGGTAGAGTCCCCCTGTAAAGGTACCTCCAAAAATAGAAGTATTTTTTATACAAATCAATTTCAAATTTGATTATTTTTTTGTAAACATTTTGTAAACAAAATAAATATTTTTGTAAACAAAATAAATAATTCAATATAAAATTAAATCAAAGGATATTTATAAATTTCAGTTTTATTCAAGTAAATCAAATGCAGATTTTAATAATATAGATTTTTTATTGGTTGGTAACGTTCGCTGTCCCGTTATAAAAGGGTCAGAGCTCAGAAGAAGACAGTTAATAAGATCTGTGTTTGATGAAACACGAGAATTTTTTTCGGGTATGATTTAGTCGAAACTTTTTTATATCTTTGTTTCTAGACTCCACGGCCACCTCCTATAATTCTCCAATCGCTACAATGACAAATTTATAATGTCGGGTGCATGTATTAAAATTTTATGAGCTGCGGGTGGAAGATAGTGCCATGGATATCTATTTGTTAACTCTTTAGCCGTTTCCAGTGCAAAGGCCTTAAGTTTTTCGACATTAATATTATGCCCAGAAGACAATGCAGGCAACGATATTGAACAGCCCTCAATTATATCCTTATCGATAATCTATGTCACTAGCACCATAGAACTGACTAAATTTGAGCGAAGTCACTTCAGTATATTGGGCATAACATACAAATCTGACAAAATCTGAAAGTTAAATTAGCACGTCCAGATTCTTAGGACCATTACTAATGGCGTGAAAAAAATCACATTGGAGGATTCAGGGGGGAAAACAATTAAAACTTTAACTGAAATCCAATTTTATTTTCAAAATTAATCTTAAAGGCAACACAGAACACTCACACCGTCTATATTATACAAAACTACTAAACACACAAATTACTGCACTAAAAATAAGTCAATACCTTGCTTTTCAATAATTATGCCAAGAATTGTCATTTTAAAATGTATTTAATTTTGTAATACAGATCTATTTTTACTCCACTTTTTACTGATCCCAATGAAAAAAGCAACCAACTACATTTTCTCTTTTTTGATGCTATTTTCGAAGTGTCCCGTTAGGATGAATCCAAGATTATTATGTTTTCTAAAAAGCTTAACCTCTTAAGAGTTCATGTGTACACATTTGACAATAAATATCTGATCTTCATTTTTTGAATTTTGGCCAATGGCAGCGACCACTGTGCATTCTAAAGAAGCCCGGATAAAAGGATTTCATTACATAGAAGCCCGGAAAGAGGCCATCTATAAATAAAATACTTGTTTGAAGTCATGTACTTATTGAATACTAGAAGAGGTCTTCTAGACTGGTAAGAGGTATTATCTTTCAAGGATACCAGAATCAGAATTTTTCTATTTATACTAAAACGACATAAGGTCTTCTTTCCAAAAAAATGAATAAGATAACTTCCTTTTGTAAAATATCGGCAATAGGCTTTTTATAGAACACCAACAAGTAAAAAAGCAGTAAGTTCGGCCGGGCGGATCTTTGATCACCTTCCACCATTTAAAAGAATTTGAAAATTTTCCAAAAAAAAAATCGGTTTAAAATTCTGTTAAAATATAACAGTGTGGCTTGTTTGTTCGGGATACCGTAGTATTTTGTTGTTGCAAAATGGTCAGGCCTTATCCCTTTATTGTTTTTTTTTTTTTTATAAAAACAACGTTCGTTTATTAGTGGAGAACTATGGTAATGTTTACCAGGGGGTTAAAATCTTAAAAATACGAAATATAGAATGCCGCCCACATATTTTGGTCGTTACGAAGACTTGGACTTGCATAAGCAACTATTGTCATAGGCCATTACAATACTCAAATACGAAACTTGAAAAAACTACTGTGAATAAAATCGTCAAAATACGGAATAAAAAGAGGTACCGTTATATGGGGAATATACGAAGACCTGAACCTGCATAGACAATTGCATTTTTTTGTCACAGGCGGTAGTACCCATTAGGAACTTCAAATAGGAAATTTGAAACAATTCCTGTGAATATTGAACCAAAAATCGTCAAAATACAAAATATTGAGAGGTACTGATATATGGGGTCTATACGAAGAACTGGACCTGCTCAGACAATTTTCTGTCATGTACTGTGTTACAAATAAAGAACTTTATATACGAAATTTGAAATATTTGTAAAAAATGTCGCTAAAATCATCGAAGTATCGAATATATGGAGATACCGTTATATGGGTGATATACGATGGCGTGGGCCTGCAGGCGCATTTTTTTGTCGTAGGCTGTATTACACATTAGAAACTCTAAATACAAAATTTTAAACAATTCTGGTGAATAATGTTCCTAAAATCATCAAAATGCAGAATTTGGGGGTACCGTTGTATGGGGGCTATACGATATTTGGGACCTATATAGACAGATCTCTTTCAGGGAGTTAAGTATTTAGAAAGAACTTTTTTGTGGATTTTCAGACAATTCCATTGAAAAATTTGACTACAATCATCAAAATATCGAATATCGTGAGTACCCATCTAGATAGCCCATTTTCGAACTTGACCTACCTGCAGATAAAAGACAGATCTGTGCAAAATTTTTTGTTGTTAAGTCTAAAATTATTATTTCGACGAGTGACGAACTTGATATGCCCTCTATACTATGTACGGTGGGGGGTAAAAAAGGGATTTTCTGCATATACAGGGTGAGATGAAAAAAACTGCAACCAACATCAGACTGCTGTCATTTCTAAGCCACTCATCCAACATATGTTAAAATTATTCCAGTGACAGCTTATTATATTGTTTACAAGCGTACAAAAGCATTTTGG